>NC_066362.1:22305128-22648461 GCF_013377495.2 Cygnus atratus | reverse complement strand
TGATATACAAGTAGGCATCTTCAAAATGCCTGAAATGTTATGTGGAGTCCAATCACAAAATAATATCATCAAAATAAAGTAAAAAAGTCAATAAGCAACTAAAATACACCCTTAACTTTATCATGTGAATAGCAAACAGTTTTGTTGGTGCACTCAAGACATTTTGAAATCAAAATTTGATTTCATCCTTTGCAAAGGTATATGCTACACCTCCAAGAGTTTGCATTATCACATATTAACAATTGTAGTAGATACTTTTTCAAGAAGTATTACCATCATTCTCATACTCTTTCATTTTCTTACTGTAAAATGCATTGGAAAATTCAAAATAATAGCACTTATTTTAGAAGAAACCTTATAAACCTGAGCAAATAGTTTGTATAAACTTTTCCAAGGTTTATTTTTTAAGATTTATTCTTTCATCTGATAACTAACTCTCTAATTGTTTTATCATTTGTTTCAGCAAATGTTATAATTTCATAGCTGATGATATATGCTGCATAAAAGCAATTTAGTATAAGATAATGGTGGAAATGTTACAATAAATTTCATCCTGTGAGGAATATCAATATTTTGACATTTTTCCTAGTCCTCTGTCTTGACAAGGAAGTATAAAAATAGTGGAATGTGAAAAATGTTCCAGAAGAGCTGAAGGAAGAGAAAAATAAAAGATGGACTGAGAAACAGTAAATCACTTAATTTTGAATCAGTTAAACAGTAAAAGGAATCTCTTTGTATCACTGGAGTGTCTTCTAACTGTGGTTCTAATACAGCATACTGTCATAATTTCTTCACAATATTATAGCTGCACTATCTGTCCTGAACAAAATATCTTAGACTGAGAAAAGACAATCAGAAATGTAAGTTGTCCTTGGGCTGCAAGATGTCGTAACACTGATCAAGTGTGATAACACCATTATACAGGAGTTAAGGTCGAACTCAGGAAGAGATTAGTATAAGTAATAAAAATGTTGCTGGATCAAAATAAAATATTTTGCTTATTTTCATATAATGAAGTAAGTTGCTATAAACTGTTTCTTTAGCTGAAATTCAAGTTTAGTGGAAAAATGAGTCTAATAGACAACTACAGAACAGTGTTAACTCTGCAGAGGTAGTTAAGAAGATGATTATTGTGCTATTGGCATTTAATTATTTTTAAGAGACAGCAATTATACACCTAATCACATTGAACAGCAACTTTTCCCATAAACTGTTTCATGAGCATTTACACAAAATCCTACTTATTGTGAGTAAGGTGTAAGAATCTGCAAGTAATAATCTATATCACTATGATAAATTTCATAGAATCATAGAATCATTAGGGTTGGAAAAGACCTCAAAGGCTATCTATTCCAATCTACTACCAATATCACCTATTAAACCATGTCTGTAAGCACCATGTCCAACCTTTCCAACACCCCCAGGGACGGTGACTCCACTACCTCCCTGGGCAACACCTTCCATTGCCTGACTACCCTTTCTGAGAAGAAATGTCTCCTCATTTCCAACCTGAACCTCCCCTGGTACAACTCGAGGCCATTCCCTCTAGTCCTATCACTAGTTTTCTGTGAGAAGAGGCTGACCCCCAGCTCCCCACACCTTCCTTTCTGGCAGTTGTAGAGAGAAATAAGGTCTCCCCCGAGCCTCCTCTTCTCCAGAGTAAACAACCCCAGCTCCCTCAGCCGCTCCTCATAGCTAGGACTTGTGTTCCAGGCCTTTCACCAGCTTCGTAGCCCTTCTCTGGACAAGCTCCAGGGCCTTGATATCTTTCTTGTAGTGAGGGGCCCAAAACTGAACACAGGACTGGAGATGTGGCCTCACTAGAGCAGAGTACAGGGGACAATCACCTCCCTGGTCCTGCTGGCTTCACTATTCCTGATACAAGCCAGGATGCCGTTGGCCTTCTTGGCCACCTGGGCACACTGCCAGCTCATGTTCAGGTGAGCATTGACCAACACCTCCAGATCCTTTTCCTCTTCACAGATTTCCAGCCACTCTGCCCCGAGCCTGTAGTGTTGTTTGGGGTTGTTGTGACCAAAGTGCAGAACCAGCACCTAGCCATGTTGAACCTCATCCCATTGGCCTCTGCCCATTGATCCAACCTGTCCAGGGCCCTCTTCAGGGCCTCCTTACCCTCTGGCAGATCAATTCTTCCCCCAGCTTGGTGTCTCTCTGCAAACTTACTGAGGGTGCACTCAATGACATCAGGGAGAGGGTAGCATATTTGTATGCAGTTTTAATCCTCTGATGCTGTTAATATATTCTTTTTATTGACCTGGACAACATTCATTTCAAGAGACAATCTAGGTCAGCTTTAGCTGTCAGTGGTTGAATTTACCTGATTAGATACAGATGTCTTCATCTAAGCTCAACATTAAGATATCATGTACAGTCAGTGGAGTGTAACAGGCATTTCTTTGTCATATCTTAGGACAAACTACTTCTCTGCATCTCCAGATGCAGTCCAGAATTATAGTTTTATTAATCAGAAGTCACCACTTTGCAGCAAAAATTTTAATATAAATCCCATTCTACATGAACATGTGTACATGTATGTTTGTTGGTGCTAATATTTATAATTTCTCTCTTATGAAAAATAATATATATAACCATTTTTAAGTTCCAGATTGCTAAAGATTACCTGCAAAACTGTTACAGTTGTGTGCTCACAGAACAGTCACTGGCTGATATGACAAATTCTGTCCTTTGACAAGAAAGATTTGATTCTCTCACTAGCTGTCAACGTGAACTGTTTGGAACCTTTTAAAACATGGTGGTTACAACAAAGGAAAATTGAGAAGACAAAAGCAAATCTCTTAAATCTCTGTTAGATATGGGATTGGGGAAATTGCCTTTCTGTAACGTGTCAAATGCTACGAGTGTGACTTCTTCCAAAACCATTTGTTTAATCTGTCACAGTTTCTCTACTTCCAGATGCAAATGTGCTGAGAAAGATCACAAAGGACCACCACTGATGTGCTCCTTGGAAAATTTACTAGATTTGCATGTTTTATTATCTAATGTGCACAAGATCATGTAGGCTTCTACAGATGCTTTTAATACTTTGAATTCTTTGTGGTTTATCACTAAAGTTGTTAAAAAATTTTCAAGAATCAGAACTCTGGACATTATTTCAAAAGGTATTGGTTAGCTTTAACTGGTCACCTGGAATCTCACTGTATCATTTGTTTCTGGTGCTGTGATTCATGATTGCTTTCGTGTGTGCTTTCACTATACAGTTTGTCATATACATGACTTTTAAAGTTGTTTTCCTGCAAACACATTTACCAGAGAACTTGAATTCTTCATGCATTCACCTAAATTGAATATGGAGAGATAAGTGTGGAAAAAAGGCTGTAGTTATATTAAAGAGTGGATAGATGTAGAGTGTATTTCTTTTTTCTTTTTTTTAATCATTATTTCCACTTTGAAGCTACCATGTACAGAATGAATAGAAGTTATTTATAGTTTTATTTCATCAAGAACAAAAATATATTTCTCTCCAGCAACTGTTATATCTACTGTTTTTCATGACCACATTAATGAAATATACTTGCTGTTCTGACACAAACAATGACCCTATGCCAGAATACAAGATATAATGTTAAAATAGTCCTTATCTACTTAGCTGCCAAATTCAGCTCATAAGAAAAATGGGAATTTTCTCCTGTGCCGTCTACAGCATTTTATGTAGCCAAGCACAGACTACATTTTATAATAGATACAAGAAGTATTTCTGCAGATTCTACTGCTTTTCTTTGTTTTCTGAAGTGGTGAAATGAACAGAGAGACATACTTCTATCATAAAATAATGTGGTATGATGTTCACCATTCCTCAGCTATCAAATACCTGTCATCCAGTGATGATCTGGACTGCCTGACTTACAAACGATTTTAAACAAAATTTTGCTAAGCAGAGGGCTTTAGGATTCTGTATAGAACTGGTGGAAAATGGTGGAAAGAAAAGTCTCACTAATTGTGGCATAGCTTTCCTCAGAACCACGAAATTATGTTCATATTTTCATCATTTCCTTCCATCTTTACATATTCCTTCATTTTAAAAGGAAACCTTAAAAAGTTATTTTAAGATTTTCAGAAACATAGTTTAGTTATTTTTAATCTGTTAATATTGTAGATGTTGCAGAATGTAGATAATTGGTAGTTGCTATACGTGGCTATTACTGTTAATTCCAAGCATGCATTTCAGTTGCTGAACTACATTATTTGGTTGTATTTTTCTACAAAAATATTAACTTTTCAAACACATGATTGCCTTGTTAGTTTCATTTACAGCTCTTTGCCATTTTACTCAGGTTGTCTTAGTGAGTGCCTTAGGAATGTTTTGATGGATCTTACTTCAATGAATTTGGAAAAGTGAGTGTTTCTTTTAATGCTAAGACTGAAACTTTAAATATTAGATGTGTCAGGCCCTATTCACTAAAAAAGAATAAAAAAAAAAAAAAGAAAAAAAAAGAGAAAATGCTGAATAGCAAAAGCAGTTTTGAAGCCCTGCAAAAAGTTCTGTTGATACTTTTCTTACAGTTTCACCAATATAAGAAAGACTTTAAGAACACTTAGTTTTCAAATCGATGTACTGAACATAAGTGTATAATTTGGCACTTACTCATAACACTGAATGTATTTTAGTACTTTCCAAAAAGTCTGCAATGTGACTTATGAACTTGAGCTACACAGCAGAAGAGAGAGCAAAAGAGTCTTTACTTCTAGTCCTTACACAACTACAGAAGAACTTGCACCACAGCAATCTGTGTTCAGGCATCTCTATATAAGGTTCAAACACAAACATGAAAGTAAATGCTTTCCTTTAGGTCAGCTACATTTCTTCAGTCCTTTACTTTTTATATTCATGGGTGACTTAAGTTGTAAAAATATCAAGTTTAATATAAACAGAGCAATTTTTTTAAATTATTATTATTTTATTTATTGCCCTCTTGCTTCATCGCTGTTGCCCACACTTTAATAGTTAATTTCAGCCTATTGTCTTGGACCCTACTTTGTTTTTTTTCCCTCATACATACAAGCTTTTTTTCTCCATATAAAACCTTGCCTTCCACTTCTTTTACCCACAGATAGCCAAAGCAATCTTTACTACCGTCATGCCTTGAGGGATCAAGCTTACTAGATTGTAAACATCTCAAGAGCTAGTACCTTACATAGGGGTGTATATCTGTGCTAGTTACCCAGTATTCCCTTCTTGGTCTGCGATAGGAAATAACCTTTCTGTGCAAAGAAATTAGGATTAGATTCATCTGACCTATTATTCCCCTACTGTAGTATGCTAAGGAACATGATGCAGATGAGTTTATTTCTCTACATTTAACAAAAGATCTATGTGAATTTTATAATTCTTAATTTGATGAGATTATTGTTTTTTCCTCTCAGTTTATCTGCTTCTGTCTACTTCTCAAATCATTCTTCTGCAAAGAATATGAAACTATTAAATTTTTTGAAGAGGAAACAACATTATAGTTGAATATATTGTACCAATAAACTTTCAACAGGAAGATTCTGGGGTCTAAGATATTACACCCACACAATATTATAAACTCATGGACTGTGTACAAATTCTGAGCAAATACATGAATGCAGATAGGTATTGCCATGGTGTGATATGTCATATCTAGTGCTTGAAATGTTACATTCCTATGTTTCTATGAGTGACGGTTTGTGATACCTGCTTACAATTGCAGGTGTTAGAATTTTGGATGGCAAAAAAATGTGTGTTTTTTTTTTAGAGGCAGGAAGCTGGGAAAAAAATGCTGAAGAAGCCCCTGTCAATGTCAGTGTTCAGAGATAGAAGGGTTTGGGGGTAAACAATTCTCTGCCTTTCAGGTTATGGAACAAAGAAATAATGTCCTCTCTATTTCAATTGTAATCAGGTGAAAGAGGAGCTGGGTTCATATTTCTGTTGCAAATGAACAAGCGCATATATGCAGGGAATATACCTGTGGTATGTAACCAATTCATCCTCCTAGCAGAAGCAGTCCCTCCAGGCCTGAATATTAGCCAGCTACTCAGACCAATTTGGGAACCTATCTCTAAAGCAGCAGCCAACATTATCTTTCTTGCCTACTGACTTTGGCTACTCACTCCTCTCTTCAAATTCCTTTGCTGGCAAACCTTTACTACTCTACTAAGTTTAATTTTCCAAGATCGTTTCTTTCAAGGCCCTGTGCAACTCTCTGCATAGACTTTAATAGGCCCCCAAGCCTTTCTTAGCTTGAGTGAATCTTGAAGAGTCTAGCCAGGAGAGAACAGCAGTTTTCTTCTACAGACAATTTTTCTGCAATGAATTAACTAGCAGACCCTTTTACATTAGCTGACCCTTTTACATTAGTAGCTCTGTTTCTCCTGACAGACAACTTTGAGTCTTGCCGCAGCCTAGGATGAGAGCAAACAAGCATTTATTTCACAAATACGTCAAATTCTTAACATGCAAGCGCATGCAATCTGTAATCTCAAAACAGTCAGTAACACATTCAATGTTTTGCTGTGTATTTATTTATTTACCAGTAATGTCAATATATTTGCTCCTTAGCAGTTTTGCTCCGTAGAACATATCAGGAACTTATGCATGTATATTTTCAAGCTCCAGCAGGCAGGAAATTCAATACTCTAAAGCAAACATTGTTCCATATACATTTTCTATTTCCTATCATTGCTCTAGCCACTGCAGAAATACAAGTAACTGATGTGAAGAACATTATTTCATGTTAATTCATTGGTGGGCAGAATCACAGATTTTTACTCAGGCATAATATTGTGCCCTTTGCGAAGTGGGATTTACTATTGCAGGTATTCACTATCCATGAAAAAGCAGCTCATGCTTTAAAATCTGGTTTTATACAAAGCCTGTGATTCTTTAACATGATTTTTTTTTTTAAATATATTATACAATGGAAGTCTGGGTAAGGATATATAATCTTTTTTAGGTTCAAAAATATTGTTTTGGGTCTGAAATTGTAATTGATATGGAAGATGGAAACTGGATTTTTCCAAAGTGCATCAATGTCTTAAAGAGAACACTGAAAAGCTATAGCTGTTTGTACATCCATTTTACGCTAAAGAAGCAGAGATGACAAAATTATGATAATTCCCTTCAATATGCTGCCTGGTTGCTTCTGCTATGCAAATACCTCTACTATAAGGAACAAGGTGTCCACATCCCCAGTAATGAAGACTTCTAACACTAACATCTCTGCTTTGAGTTTTTGTATCATGCTGATGACTGAAAAAAAGTTACTAAAGAATGGGGAAAGTGTTTTACCCATGGGAGGAGCCTCCATCTCCACTGATAAGAGCAGAATAATGTAGGAGCTTTTAAGTTTGTCGCACCTAGAGAAAGTACCTGAGATTAGGTTGTGTGACTGCCTGCCTAAATACGTCTCTTGCAGATTTACATACCTTGCTTACAAATTTTCTTAAATTTAATAATGTATTTATTTCATTAAGACTGTATTCACTGAAGGATGGAGATGAAGATCTCAGGTTAGAAAATATGCTTTCATTTCTTGCTTCTAAATCTAACTGCTGTCTTTTCTGCTTTTAGGTTTCTTGCATTTTCTTCTCCACAACTTGCCATAAGTGCTAATAACTGGTAAGAGAGTATTTTAGTTGAATCAAAATATATCTTTTTTTTTTTACATATTTTTTGCCATTATAATGCAAGAAATAGTCAACACATTTGCTGCTTGCTACTCTGAATATACCTTTTATTTAGCGATACTATAGTTACCTGTGTTATGATGTTTTTCTTTTTTTTTTCCTTAGTATCAATTTTAGTGGCAATTTCTCATTTATTTCCAGTATTAGAATCACAAAAATATATTTAAATTTTATGCTAGCCAACCATTAATCAGACTGTCATTGAGAAAATTGTCAACAACAAAAAATGCAGATTTTTTGTTCATATGCAAGAGAGTAGGCTATTCTAATGCTTTCCATCTTTTTCCTAATATTCAGTTATATTATTCAGTATATATTATTCAGTATAACAAGCATCATGCACACCCAGTGACTGTGATAGATTTGAACCTCAGACTGTTTTGACGCTCCACAGACTGGGCTATCTTGGTATCTTATTTGAAAGATAAGAAAAAGACACCCTTCTGCTTTTTATGTCCCCTCTTTGTTAGATGGCCATTGTTACTGGATTTCTGGCTTGCTTTCTTAGGTGGAATAGACTGCAAATCATGTAAATCTCAGCTGAGATTATTGCTGTCTAGGTTACATTGTACATTAGGTGAACATTTTAAACTATACTTTTGCTATCAGTATGCCTTTTTGCTCTATGTAAAACCTGCATGTAATCCAATTTATTAGGTTTTACATGGCAAGAAATGAAACACACCTGCATTTAAATAGCTCCATTAATTATTGTTCTACAAAGATAAGGTTCATTTTTTTGTTTTACAGTCATGTATACTTTGGGGAAAAATAAATAAATAAATAAAATTTGAAGCAAACTCCAAAACAGGCAAAATAAATTTTACACAGTATGCATTTTTGTCCCTGTTCTTAGTGTTACTTCCACTGTCTGTAGATCCATTACCAAGGCTATACCAACATAAATGTGTATTGGGTTTATGTGGCAAGGGTTTGATAGTGGGAGGCTACAGGGATGGCCTGTGTGAGAAGAGTCCAGAAGCTGCCCCATGTCCGATAAAAACCAGTTCCAAAGGGACCCACTGCTGGCCAGGGCCGAGCCAATAAAAGATGTTTGCAGCTCTTCGAGAATATCCGGAAAAAAAAAAAAAAAGTTAAAAAAAAAAAAAAGTGGTGTAACAGCAGCTGGGAGAGAGGAGTGAGAACCAGCCCTGCAGACCCCAAGGTCAGTGCAGAAAGAGGGCAGGAGGTGCTCCAGGCATGCAGCAGAAGTTCCCCTGCGGCCTATGGAGAGGCCCCTGGTGGATCAGGCTGTCCCCCTGCAGCCCATGGGTCCCCACATGGAGCACATCTCCATGGTGCAGCCCGTGGAGGAGCCCCCGGGAGCAGGTGGATGTGGCCTGGAGGAGGCTGCAGCCCATGGAGAGCCCCTGCAGGAGCAGGCCCCAGGCCAGAGCTGCAGCCTGTGGAGAGGAGCCCACGCAAGAGCAGGGGGCCTGGGGGAAGCTGCCACCGGTGGGGGACCCGTGCTGGAGCAGTTTGCTCCTGGGGGATGGACCCCATGGTATGGAGCCATGTGGGAGCAGTTCTTGAAGAGTTGCTGTCAAACTGAGCATTTTTCTTTACTGTCCTAACACAGTGAACAACTTAAAACAGAAAAAATGATTTCAGTGGTAAAGAGGAGATGTAACAGAGAATGACTACAATCCCAACACTGCAGGTTCAACGTGAATTATAAAGCATAGAATTTCAACAGTAGTTAGGAAGCATAATTGTTGAGAATATCATGGATCTGGAAGCCATTTCCATAACCCAATACACAGCAATGTAGTATTTTCTGTAATTTTAAGCATATCTGTGTCTTTGCAGATTTTTTATCATTTATTACTTCTTACATAGATGTTTCTGTATTATTATTAACTATTTCATGGTATTGCTTTCTTCAATGCATGCACCCTAACTCTGAATCAAAGTGTTATTCACAGAGTAAAAATACTACGGGAGCAAAGATGTGCCTCTTCCTCTTCTCTAAGGGCAGGTGAAGAGTGAAGACACACAATGTCTTGGAGAGACTGTGATGTGATGAAGCAAGAAACGCTGGAAGAAACTGGGGTTAATTCAGTCTATAAGTGCCTTCCAGCTTTTAAGGGTTATGTCATAGACTGCACCCTTTCTCAATCTTTGAAGACTGCAAATTATTTTTTTGCCTTTGTGTGCTGTCTAATGATATAGAGAAAGTATAGCTATGTTCCCCATGACTTCATGATGTAAATGACCATCTTGTCAGAACAGAACCACTGGTGGCTGTGGGTTTGATTCTTTCCTCATGTTCTTTTTTTTTTAACCTTTATATTCATTTATATTTTTCTCCTCTGAATGAAAGAACTTGTGAAGTTCCATGCAAAATAGTAACTTTTTTTTTTTTTTTCTAAACAATTAATATATTCTTTAGTACATTTGATTGGGTAAACCTGAGAAATCTCCTTCCTCATCTGCACAGTTCCAGAAATGCTCTGCTGAACAACACACATCAGATGACATCAAGTGACAGTGTATGGCAGGGACAGGAGATCTTTTGAAATAAGAAAATCAAGAACTGACAATCCAATGCAACATCCGGCTACCTGTTGCAAGCATTAGAGTCAATACTCTCTGACCAGTTTCGTTTACGTATTCCATGCATAGACAGTGTAATGTTTATTAACAGATTACTTATTGGAAGACATTTGATGTTACACAGGATTTTGGTTTAGAAAAGTGACACACCAGTTTACTAAGATCAGCATATAAGCACAATATATCAATTGCAATATCCAGTTGGATGACAATACCAGTGTTATTTCCATTCCTGGTCTCTATATGCTCACCATCATGATTCTGGGTATCCCCAGTCACTAGGGTTGCAGCCAGCTCAAGCCTATTGCTTTCTTCAAAATTATTTTGCTAGTTTTTCAGTTTACACCTATTCACTCCTCCCATGCTGGTCTGGCTAACTCAGGGAGACATTCACACTCTTAATGAACTTAGAAAAACATTTACACCACCAGTTGACCCATTCAGCTCTTGATAGCTGTTTATTTAAAATGAAAGCCACCCTCTGGTCCCCTTTGTGGTGAGATAAAATCAACTTCTTTGCAACAGCTGTTTCCGGTCACATCCCGCATTATTCTCTGAACTTTATGGGCATATCTGTCTTGCCCATTTCCTGAGTCTTCTTTCAATGTAGGGTTTGTTCAGAGTGTTACATTAGACCCCTAGGGGTTTAGTCAGTTCAAGTGTGCAAACAGGAAGCCTGGAATCAGAACAGCACTCAAAGGATGGGAATGAAAATTATTATCGTGGTCTAAGTACAAATCTGTATAAAAAACTGTCCTGGTTTCAGGTAGGACAGAGTTAATTTTCCTCCTAGTAGCTGGCAGGGTGTTATGTTTTGGATTAGGATGAGAAGAGCGCTGATAACATGCTGATGTTTTAATTGTTGTAGAGCAATGCTTACACCAAGCCAAGGACTTTTTCCGTCCTGCTAGCGAGCAGGCTGGGGGTGCAGCAGGAGCTGGGAGGGGACAGACCCAGGACAGCTGACCCAAACTGGCCAAAGGGGTATTCCATACCATCTGACGTCATGCTGAACAATATATAGGGGTGGCTAGCCGGGGTGGGGGGGCCGGCTGCTCGGGGATAGGCTGGGCATCGGTCAACGGGTGGTGAGCAATTGCATTGTGCATCACTTATTTCGTACACATTATTACTATTAATACTACTACTATTATTATTATTATTATTATTATTATTGTTATTATTTTTCCTGTCTTAATAAACTGTCTTTATCTCAACTCACAGGCTTCACTTTCCCGTTTCTCTCCCCCATCCCAGAGAGGGAGGGGGGAGGGTGAGCGAACGGCTGTGTGGTGTTTGGCTGCCAGCCGGGCTAAACCACAACAAAAACACACGCCCATGTTTTGAAATACTTAAATCTTGGCAGATATACTTATGAAACCTTTGTGCAATGTTCTCTGTGAAACAAAAAATTGCCAGGAACAGTTCTGTAATGCAAGAAAACATAGCTATTCTCCACCTGAAAAAGTATTAATTGCTGAATCAGTGTGATTCAGAGAAATAGATGAGTATTTCATATTCCTCCTCATTAGAACTTTAAACTTGATCCAAGATCAATTTTATTTTGCAGTGTCTGGATAAGGTAGTTAGCAGATACTTGATTAACATCAGAACTCTAATAGAATATGGTCTTATTATTGAGCAATTGCGATGACAGAGCTGCCTGTGCATTACTGCACTTTAAAAGTAATGAAGACTCTGAATCAACATCTAACAACTCAGGATCTTTCCATATTAAACATATATAATAAATATATGTGTATATATATATATTATTTTTCCAAAATCAGTGTTATCAGAAGGAATTTATACTGTCATAGTTTTGGACTTCATAGAGGTTTATGAATGGGAAGTCTGTGGTAGTGAGTGAAAAATAAATAGACAAATGAGGAAAACTCACACTAAATGAACCTTGCATTACAAAGCATGATCTAGTTCATCTCTATAATAGAGAATAGAAATAGTTTCACATCAGGGTCACATGAATAATTAATTCCGCTTTTGTTCAAGAACATGCACTGAATGGAAAATATATGTGAAGTGGTTTGCTACTTTTATTTAAAAACACATTTTTGTTGGCATGATTTAACCACAGAACTGTGGTCTAAGACGAGAAAATGCCTCTGCTATTAATCTTTAATAAGCTATACAAAATAACACAGCTGTAATTCAACAGGCTACAGGCAATAATTCTACATCACCTTGGATTTTACATAACATTAATTTATGGAGAAAATATTTCCAATAAAAAAAAGAAAAACTACTTGCACTGTGTACAAAGATACTAGCTTAAAAAAGGTTGTGACTAAAATTTGATAAATGCTGGCAGAGAAACTCACTTCCCATTGCCAAAAGTATCATATATTTGTCTGGGCTGTAATACTTCAATTTACTACAGTGTAAAATACAGTTATGTGTAGCTTGGATACATGATCACTTTATGACATTATTCATGCAATGACCTCTGTAACCCATATATTCCCAAACCTGATTTTATAAAGGTGGTGCAAAAACATTATTTGCATTTGGCACCTTGCCTTAAAGAGGAAACCTAAAGTTACCTGAAGAGGGAAAATAAAGATCCAACCAAATGCAATAAATCCTGACTACTGTAAGCACCTTTATAAAATAACAATAATAATATAAAATAATATAAAACAAAACAGGACCATACTGTCATTAATGAAAAGTTTAAAATAGTGTGTGGAAATGTATTTTTACTTATCTGTGTTTTGTTAGCAGAGACCAGAAATACGTTGGTAGAAAACTATGAGAGCTCTGTCTACTTGATTATGATCAGGTATTTATTTGCTCATATTTATCCATATATAAATATGACATACACAGAAAAGGAATTATTCATGATAACTAAGACAGTAGGAAAACAAGATTACTGCAGTAAAGAAAACAGGCACAACTGTCATCCAGTTTGTGCATATAAGTCGTATAAGTCACCAAGTCTGAATTCAGCAGACATAGATTCAACTCAAGCCTCCATCACAGAGTTCCTCTGTAACTTGGTCATATCATCTAATATGATGAGAAAAGTAGAATGAGGGACTCGAGAGGAACCTACAGCCTTGGCCCTGGGCTATGTAATGCATGACTTGAAGAGCTGCCCGAACCCACCAAACGTGTCTCCTGAACCACTTCGTCTCCTGTGGCAACAGAGAAGTCATATGAAAGACCACCGTGATAACCTGCCTGACTTTTTTGGTCTGCATTGTCTTTTCTGCATGGTGGGCAAGCCTTATAATTCATTAAATTTCATCAACCTGTGATTAAAGTATTTTGGTATCCTGGTCTATTTATTCTCTATGCTACCGATTTGTTCTTAAACCATGACACTTTAAGCAATTACAAGATCTTTATGTATAGGGAGTATTACACAGACACACAGTTTTCTAATCATTTAACAGTGACACACCAATTTTTGACAGACAATAATGACAGATCACATTGAAAAAAAGCTCTGTGACTATCTAGGATCTTGACTACTATGATGGGAAAGATCTAGTTTACCAAGAATAGATTTTTTAAGAAACACTCTTGAAAAATTGAAAGAAAATCACTTAAGTTCTATTTAGGCAGAATGAATGCCAAGAACAAAGACCACAAAAACAGCAATTAAACTGCTATCAACTTGTGTCAAAAGTTTTCCTTATTCTTAATTAGAGATTTTAATGATAGTGCAAGTCCTACTATGTTATCCAAGGTTTAGAGATAATATAGGAAACTAAACGATTTTTTTTATATATTATTATTTATTTCTAGGATGAGTGCATAGGTAGTGACTTATTGTCATTCTGTTGTAGTATTTCATGAGAAGAAAAAGATTGAAGCGAAAGGTGAAAACAGTACCACAATCCATGTTAATGCACTTTTAGAGCAAATCTATAAGTGGTGAAAAGAAATGAATACGTTATAAATCTTCCACAAAATCACTGGGAGGTCTTTAATGACTTTACCACAGGCTACAAGAAATATCTTTTATCATTTTCAATACATTTGAAATAAGTGTAGAGCTTCTTATTTAAATTAATTTTATTTCAAATAGATATTTTATTTGATTCTGTGATAGCGTTATGCCTTCTGTCATAGGTGAGTATATTCGGTGTTCTATATTAGCATAACGAAAAGGTGATCTCTGCCTCATGGTATGGTTTGTGATACTCACCACTTACATTCTTTTCTCTAACTGCTGTGTTCCTGCATGAAACCCTTATGTTACCCTTATATTTTCACCAGAAATTGTGATACTGTTGTGTCCTCAGTTTAAACATATGGAAGTCAAATCTCAGTTTGCTGTTTCCTTCACTGAGGTCTTCCTGCTCCCTCTTTTGTTATTGGTCTTTGCTGGTAAACATCAACATAACCACTCAGACCCACAGGTCAGGCTCAGCTAGGATGCTTCTGTTCCTCTCCTGTGCGCCTCAACTTGCAGGTCCTGCCTTCTTCCATAGCATTTCCTGAATCCTAACTATCACTATCGCTAGTTTTCTGTACTGCTCATGCCTGTTCTTTGCCCACTCTACTTCCCATTAGTTCCTAACACATTCTCACTGTAATCTCTTCTAGTTTAAAATCTATTTAAATTAGTCTAATCTAATGGATTTTGTTTGTTTGATTGGTTGCTTGCTTGCTTTTGTTTTTAATCTTCCTACCAGTTCTTCCAAACACTTTTGTATTTTGAACTATCCCGATTCCTTTTCACAAAAAGAAGCAAGTTCAAACCTTCTCTTGTCTTCAGGATCCTCTGCAGCTCTACCCCTTGCTGTTCAGTCTCTCATCTCTATCAGCTTCATTACAAAACTTACTAACCTTTTATCCATCTTTCCTTTTCCAGTACTCTATCCTGATTGTCAGTACCTTACCTAATAACAAAAATCCTCTTGATCATTATAAATAGCTATGATTTTTGATCATAGCTGGTGTGGTTCTTCAAATTCTTTGTTTTGAGTTAATGATAGCCCTACTGAACTCACCAGGATCACTTTTATTTTTAAAGCTTTTGCAATAATCCTTCATAATCACCACGGTCTTGGTTTGCTTTTCACTGTAAGGACATATAATGGATGATATTCCAGATGCATAATATCATCATTTTCAAATTTTTAAATAGAAGGTCATCCTGTTTTTGAAGAAAAATAAATAAATAAATAAATAAATAATAATAATAATAATAAAATCTTGTGCATCTTTCAGTTACAAGAAAATAAAATGTATCCTAAAGTTGGAGTAATAGTCTGTTGTTTTTGTTTTCCACATTTTATGTGATTCCTTTCAGTTTTGTTTAAATTATTGTGGTTCGGTTCTTTTTTTTTGTTTATATTTTTGTTATTTTTTTAAAGACCATCTTATGATGTGTAATCTTATGATATTTAATAAAACACCTACAGAAGTCACAGAAATAACGGTTAATGGAATTAGATGGACTGGAAGGAAGAATGTTTTTAATTTATTATATGTATTCAAACAGAGGGTGGGTATTATAGGTCTTGATAGGTAGTAAAGGAAACCTAGGGTGTTATTTTCTCTAGTTAAGTTATTTTAAATGAAAGATAAACAGGAAACCATTCCTAGTCATTATAGCTGGATTTATACATACATAAGGATACCAATACAAGCAAAAAAACAAGGAAGCCAGAAATATGGTAATATATTGAGGAAAAAGAAAAGCAAGGAAATTAAAACTCAGACAATCAATCTATACCTAAAATTCTGCCCCAGGCAATGGCTGTATTCACAAGAATGTGAATCTCGAGCTTTCCTTCAAAACACAAAATCATAGAATCATAGAATCATTAAGGTTGGAAAAGACCTCCAAGATCATCTGGTCCAACCATCACCCATGTCACCCACTTAACCATGTCCCTAAGCACCATGTCCAACCTTTCCTTAAACACCCCCAGGGATGGTGACTCCACCACCTCCCTGGGCAACCCATTCCAATGCCTGACTACTCTTTCTGAGAAGAAATGTCTCCTAATTTTCATCCTAAACCTGCCCTGGTGCAACTTGAGGCCATTCCCTTTAGTTCTATTACTAATTATATATAACATATTCACATACCAAGAATTTGTAGAGGTTGGTACTTCCATATGGAAAAGTTGGGTTCTTCCTAACATCTTTGAAAAGCTGAAAGTGATTAAGTTTTGAAGAACTCAGAAAAAATGTGAACAACAGCTATGACATGAAGACTTTTTCATTAAGAATAAGAAATTAGACAAGGTTAAGATACAAAGAACTATTCAGACATTATTCAGATATAAAGCTATGTCAATATGGATAGTTATAACCCTTGGATACCGTTATTGGATCTGACCAAAGTTATCATATGTTATCATCTATCAAATCCAATGGAAAACAAAACAAAACAAACAAAACAGCAAAACATCAGGACACCAGTAACGTGGATATAAAAGAAAGTTTCAGAGAAGAAATCAAGAGAAAGAGCATAGGAAGGAAAGCAAACTTTTTTTTTTTTTTTGGGGGGGGAGGGTAAAAATTTGGAAGAAAAATATATGAGAGCTAGTAATCTTACAACAGTCATATAAAAGAACGAATATTTTCTGTTTTCAGATAAAAGAAGATGTAAAATAAAGACATAGAAAAAAAAATAGTAGCAAAAATCTGTTTCCAAAATTTGGGTAAAGGTAGAGCCACGATTAGAGAGTTTATCAAACCCCACTTGGGAAAAAAAAAAAAAAAGGCAACATAAAAAAACACCTTATGTTTTCAACATTATGATCTGAAAAAAACCCACAAAAGTAGTAAATGCTGGGACTGGATGGTATCCTTACCAAGACCAGCACAACTGCGGGTGATTTTATCAGAACTCCATGAGTGAACATTCTGTGTCAGAGCAATGTTAATTATAACATTCTGAACTACTAGCTAATCCCATATTTAACCACAGTAAAGAATATGTTAACAGTTTTCATATCAGACCATATCTAAAACAGTCTATTTACGCAAATATATTTCCTGTGGGGTACAAAAAGAAAACGAGACTCCAAGGTTCAGATTCTGATAGACAACCTCCTAGTTATAAAAAATATCAAATCCATGCCAGGGTACCCATCTGGGGTAGTATGGATAGATTACAAGAAGGCCTTTTATTCATAACTGTGTTTAGTGTTGCTGAAAATGCAAAGACTATACCATACTGCAAATACCACAGCAAATTTAGAGTTTTAATTATGATCACCAAATATTACAGAATCATAGAATCACAGAATGGTTGTGTGAATGCATAACAGGTTTACGATAAAAAGATGAAACAATACTAACAGACTTGGCTTAACTTTTGCTGCCCATTTCTCTTCAGAGGAGTCTTGGTAGTCTTTTACATTCTTTCCCTTGCAAGGGCATCTAGCTTAAGTGAGATGCTGAATGTCAGCTTATGCTGTCGGCCTCATTAGCTGTATCCTCAGTCTCCAAGCAGCTTCAGGAAGTTGTAGAATGCTCAGTGGAAGGTCACAGTGGCAGAGACATACAACGAGCTGCAAACGGTGACACAGCCTGTCAAACAGGCAAAGGGGATCTGGACCAGACATTACATGAGCCTCCTCAGCAGACACAGATGAGGAAGCATTGCACCAGCCCAAATGCTAAAATCCCTTCCACTGCATTCGGAAGGAACGCTATGACTGTTATCAAGGGTCACAAAGGTTCTGAAAGACACCAAAACTGGTGAGGAACTGGTTTTCCAGTTCAATATTTTTTCCAAACAACAGAATCACAAGAAACGGAACAACCAGTGGGGCCCAGCAGTGCACCCATCTCATAGCAGTGCTATTGGAAGCCAGAAAGCCAGACATGGTATTAATTTAAAAATCTTCCCATTCACAAAGCAAAACCATAAAGACTGTGAAAGAAACTTTTTCTCCTTTGGACAAATATCTCTCAGAGAAAGAGAACAACTCCTGCACCAACCTTGGTTGCTAATGAAAGAATCTATAACAATGACACAAAAAGAGAAAAAAAAAAATCTATTAAAATACCATTTGTTGCACATTAGTGCCTCGTAGTCTAAAACACTTCGTGGTCTTAATCATCTGGATTTTTTTTTTTTTTTTTAGCTTAGAGAGTCTCCAAAAAAATGATTTAAAACCTGGTCAATATATTTTATTCTCTTTTGTTTCTGCCATTGGAGATAATCAACACCAAACAGAAGTTGTAATACTGTTAAATCTACATTTCCAATCTTTGTGGGATGAAATGATAAAATTAAGAAAAAAAATCTTTTGCTTTAGCAAGCAAAAATAGAGTAGGAATACATAGTTAATCAACATATAAGAAATTAATAGGAATACAACAAGAGGGCTTAAGAACTTTTCCAAGCATGCTTGTTAATGTACATTTTCACATACTTTCAGAGGCCAGTACCAATTTCCCTCTAAGTGATCTATTTTACTTTAGTCTTTCTCAAGCCAGTAGTTTATAGAACTAAGTTCTTCAGTGAATCAGCAGCTGACATGGTACCTAAAAACTGTATATTTATTACATATGCCTATGCTTGTTTGTACTGGCACCTATGTCATGTTCACCACTCCTCCTGCTATAGTTGGCATGCAAGGTGGGAGATTAGTTGTATCACATTACATTGCTTTTATAGTCTGGAAAACTGGAATGATCAATAATGAACATGTTTAACAGTTTGGAAATTTTCTTGCGAGCATGATCTTGTGTGCATGAAATTACAAGAGCAACTATTTCCTAAAACTGCCAGAAGGATACATTTTATGTTAATACTAAAAACAAAATAAAAATAAAGGATAAAGGAATCCTTAAACTGAACAACTCTTCTGAACTCAACTGAACTCCAGCTAATACCTGCAAACAGATTCTTTGGCTACTTTCCAACTGCTAAGAGTGTTAGTCTGGAAAAGACACCAAGGCACGTATGAATCCCTCTTCTGTGAGTCAGCCCCATAGCCCCATCTTGTTCATCTTGTTCATTCCAGTCTTTCCTAACTTTTTTAGTGTGTCTAACACACAGAAAAGCAAATTTAACTTTGATTAAAATATTGTATAAATACCAGATCACATGAAGAATTCTACTAATTGCTTAAACTCCTCTAGAGGATTCCTCCAAAATACGTCTGCTGTGTAAGTATTATCATATATTAAAGGGTTGAAAGATTTGTAGAGGTGGAATATCATCAAGTTCTAAGGCCAAAAGAAATGAAACTTTGGGCAGTTAAAAAAACATAGGTTACTACTCTGAGACTTAATTAATTCTTATGGAAATAAAATAATAATAATAATTATACAAATAATGAAAAAGCACTGCATATACAATCATGATTCATTTTTGAGCATTTTTGTTATGTAAACATCTTTTAGATCCTACAAGTAATATCACTACTTGAAAGTAATTCCAAGTGTGGCATTCTGTTCTTGCTAAATGGAATTGTAAACACAGACATAACAGTTAGAATCACAGCATTAGCAATTTCATTCCATTGACTGTCATCATGGAAGATGAAAAATAGACTGAAAGTTGGTTGTTTCATACAGGAAGTAACTCCTTGCCCTTATTTCAGAAAATAAAGACTTTTTTTTTTTTTCTACATTCAGTGTTTTACTTAAGATAATACCTTAGTTGAACCAGCCCAGAAGAATAAACAAATCTTTCCTGACTGAGATGAGTGCAGGAACAATAATTTACTAATGCCTTTATCAGTATGAAATTAAGGAAAAAAAAATTGAGCAAGTTAATGGATTTAACTCTTCCATCTCTTCTGAAAGTGTAGTATTACACAAAATGTAACATTCAGAATACCAGAATGCAAGAGTGAAGTTTTTGATTGTCACAGTTGGATTTAAGCAGAAAGGTATAAGGACTTATTAAAAGTACATTAAGAAGCTGAGGGATGAAATGAAGGTTTGGGAATTAAAAAGATATTTAGATAACTGGAAGATTTATTCTGTTTTCAATAAATGAAGAATAACAAATGAAAAAGAATGTGAAGAATTTTTAAATGAAGATGTGCAGCTATTAGATCTTATTTCAAAAAAGTCCCTTGTTATGAGTAGATAAGAAAAATAAAGCACAGATAAAGGGATCTATAAAATTTATACAGGGATATCTTTTTTTTTTGTTGTTGTTATTCATAGAAAACACAAAATAAAGGGAAAATACACTCACCTATTTCCCTAAAGAAGGGAAAATATCTCAGAATGTAATACATAGTAATAATTATAGAGACTATCAGGAATTTGCTCTGGTCCTGTCTGCAATCAAATCTGAGGTCAGATTTTTTATTTATTTTTTTAAAGGGTTTTGGGAGGGAATAAGCCATTCTTTCCCTCTTTTGATACTGAAGTTGCTGAAAAAGGTTTATGAAGAGAAAGAATAAAGGGTTTAAGTAGATATCTAAGAGGGAACTAGACAGAGAAAGGGGCCAGAAGAACACCACACTTTGTTTGCTTTGGTTTATCTGTGCTTTATTATCACTGATTTTTTTTTCTTTTTTTCTTTTTTTTTTTCCCAGTAATCATTCACCACCTCTGCACCTCCAATTGTAATGGAAAGTTTATAATTATCTCTTTACTTTAACCGAGTACTCTGGGTGTGCCTTATAACCTCAGCAGGCATATGATAGAACAGAAATCCACAGATTTGTGCAAGGAAATGTTTTGATCTTTGTCCCAAATTTTCTGAATCTGTAAATACAGGGTATGCTTATTTTAAAAAATGGCTTCATTTGCATTACAAAATGGTATTCATTGCAGCAGCATGTGTATAGGACCTGTCAGGTTTGTTAAGGAATGCCCAATATTGACTTTGTTTTTTAAGTCAATTCATTATGAATTTCAATAAAAATAATGATATAAGAATAAAAGTGTCTCTACATGGAAGGTTGCATCAACCCAGCCAAATCATCAAAAGATTTTTCTCATGGGGACAAGACTCACACAAAGTAGAATATTCATGTAGTATTGATGTTTGTGCATAAGATTAATAATCCTGTTAATATTTACATACGTAGTTCACAGAAAAATTCTCCTGGATCTCATATTAAATCTTAAATGCACAGAGTTGCTTTGATTCTGTTACCTTCTGGTAGCTGGAATGTAAAATACTAAGGAGCCAGCGGTGCTCCTCCCTGAAGCAAATGTCACCGTGGTTGTAGGTTTGATCCCTGGTCTGGGAGGCTTATGGTTGTCTCTTAGCTTAGTGATGTGGTTTAGCAGCTTAGTGATGTGGTTTAGTGGAGGACTTGTTAGTATTAGGTCAGAGGTTGGACTAGGTAATCTTGGAGGTCTCTTCCAACCTAGATGATTCTGTGATTCTGTAATAGTACACTACTAATCTAGACCCTCATTTAAGCACCTAAATTCAAACAAGAAAATCTAACATAACTTAGATCTCTGTTTATACATCCTTATTTATGGCTAGAGATCTTGGCCATAGCAACAACAAAGACAATAGTATCACACTCCTAACACTGGCATCGTATTTCCATGTTGTTCCTTACTAATAAATGGGGTTAAATTCCAGATCTGGACAATGGCAAGTATTAACAGTAATTTATTTACAACATGAACTGTGCATGAATGTTATGCACATTCTAAACAAACTTGTATAACAGGATACTGTATGGCAGAAAAAATATACATAGATTTTCTTCATCTCCTTTCTAATTCTTTTACTTCCTAAATCCTATCCGTAAGTGGGTTAGGATATTTACTATAAAGAACTAAATCAAGTGGGAGCATGCCATTTTAAAAAAGCATAAGCTTTCCCTCCACACTTTTCTATCAGAAAAAATGCCTCTGCAGATATTGGTAAAAGTAATATACCTTTGCTGGTATAGTTAATAACCACTTCAAATATGAATTTCTAGGATAAACTTTTCAAGGAAAAAAAATCAGATGCAATTACTGTAACATGTGTTCACCTAAGCTAATATAGGGCTCAGAATGATCAGTCATTCTTGCTGCAGTTTGCAGCTATTCCTTTAGATTCTTATTATTCTAAAATAATTACGGATATTAATGTGGCTTATAATACCATCTAATGACAACAAGCAAATGTGATTTAAGAAAATGCATGATTATGTTATCAACATAATTAAAAACTAGTTGCTGCTACTTTGATAATCAGGTTAGTATTTACGTGTTTCAAGCCAAAGAATTAAGGAACTAGAATCAGCAATGAAGTGTTGTGCTCTTTTACATTATACTCTGCTTCTCAGAAAAGAATGAAGACCAGTTGCAAATGAATATATGGAGGTCATATTCATATCTTAATTAGATCTCATTAAAATATGGGAATCTGATATTTTATAGGAAATGTCAAATACTTTCTATGTTCTCTCAGTCTAAACAAAAATTAAATATTTTGTAGACTTTTTCCATCAGAGAGAACACAATATGAAAAAAAAATGTTCAACAGTAATTGAAAAAATAGTGCAAATGAGGAAACAAAAAAGTACTTCAGGCTTGGATATAATTTGTAGTGGAAAATTTCAATGTAATCCAGTGAAATCTTAGCTGGGAAAAGAAAAAAAAAAAAAAAGCTTATCTGGATAAGCCAGATCCTCAGGTCCTTCTGATCTGTGTCAACTCCAAACTGTGGAGTGATGTTGGATCAATTCATTGTTGTCAGTAAGCATTAAGATGGATTTTAATATGGATAACATAGTGACAGAACCAACCAAGTTGAATTAAGACCATTCATGAAAGAAGGACTATTTAGTATGACAGTTGCAAAATCGAGACTAAAAAAGAAAAAAAAAATACTATTCCTTTGTGCAATAGCTATTAGTAAGCTATTTAACATCTTAGTTTTATCACCCTGAAGAATGTGGTTTTCTTATCAACCAAAAATTATATTATGTCTTTAAGGGGTAACTTAATTAATGTGTAGGGTTTTTATTTTTGTTGTTGTTGTTTGATTTACTAAGCACAATGTTGTTCATGCAAGAGGGTATTTTCCATGATTTGCAGTTTTATACTCTCTTTTTTCTTTTGCCTACAGCCATTTAATTGTCTTCTTTTAATCACTGTTTTTGACAGTCTGTATCTTTCAAATTCATGCTTACCTTTATGCTTACCTGTGTCTTAGGAACTGTCAGAATATAAAGTTTAAAAAAAAAAAAAAAAGCACACAACAACAAAAAAAATCCTCTTTGGGTAAGTTTCTTATTACCAAACTTTAGCTGATGTAAGTATAAGGCATCAGACCTAAAGCTAGTCAGTGAAGAGAGGACAGGATGAAGACCTCTCTGGAGCTGCCTGACTCTTTCTCTTAAAAGTCAAAGGATTTTGTACTGATACACTGACACTACGCTACCCTTCACTACACAGTATTGAACAGAACTGGTGATATCTATTTACTCAATAAATAAAATTGCTCTGAGGATTTATTCCTGTTGAGATCAAGAGATCTTGCTTCAAGAGATCTTACATCTTTACAGTTATATTTGTGTGATTATATCTTTCTCGATCCTCTGCTGGCCATTGTGCAGAGGGGAACATGAGTCCTTTGTAAAGACAGCCATCCTCAATAGGAATGGTAATGTGGCTAATGGCAGCAAAAATTTTTCAGTGGGCAGGTGTGCTCTGCAACTTCCATCCTGTCAGCTGCAAACCTCCCTCTGGTCCAGTCAGCTCAGTACCATGTGCTTGATACCCAACAATGGGCTTTCCAGCCAGTTGCCTTTTCTACCTCATTGCTACCCTCCTCCCACAAACCACATCATCTGCCATATGTTTAGGGCTCAGCTATCTTCAGTACTTTACAAGACAACTTGTAATAGCAGTGGGGCGCCTGAAAAACACATATTTCTTAGTTCTTTCCCTAAGCACTTTAGGTGCTTGCACTGGAGAGAATCCATTCAGAAAATCTGTGCATTTTTAAATCAGTATAAATCTTACCTAGGCAGCTATATGATAAATAGCAAGTAGAGATATAAAATTAACAAAGCTGTGGAAAATAGGGTAAGGATAAACAGAGGCTGGCCACTTGGGAGGGAATGAGGGTGGTAAACAGGACGAACCTGGAAGGACAAAAAATGGATTATAATATTAAGTCAAGGAAGTGACTGTGATTGTAGGTTGTTCCTGTTGAGCAGCCCTGTACACGATCAGTAGAGAACAGCAGAACAACAGATCTGTCATTTCTCTGATGATATTTGCATGTGATTTTATCCTGTGGCTCTGGCACCTGAGCTTTTCTCCCTAACACTGCAAAGGAATGCCAGGAGGGGATAGACCTGGCATCCTGACAGCCTAACAGCTAACACATACATAAACAGGGGACAATATCTTTGCACAAGATTCATTGCCTAAAGAAAGAAACCAGGGAACCAGGGTGAACTGCATCCCTGGCACCTCATTTTTTTTTTTTTGTTTTTCTTGCCTTTTTTTTTACTGGAATTTGTTTTATATTATTATGCCTCTATTGGAGGCATCCATCAATGGAGCTAAATCACATTTAAATTGGTCTGAGATAAAAATGAGATGCCAACAGAGTCCCCGGAGGACAATATTCCCCTAAGGTTTTATTCTTCACTGTCTTTGTTTCCTGCAGCCAGGTGCCCTGCATAGAGCCAATATTAAATGCTAGTATTTTTATTTGGTGAAGGTTTATATTGAAATTAGAAGAACAGGGGATGATTGAAATGTAAATTGTGCTTTAACACCCAATGACAATGCTTTTCATGACTGCCATTCAATCTTAATTGTGTCCTTGTCATTACCAAAGCTCACTTAAGGATGACTTTACCTTGAACGTTCTTCTGTTACAAAAAAAACAAAAACAAAAACAAAACAACAACAACAACAAAAAAAAAACACATCAGGGGCTGATAATTGGTACAGTGAGTTATATTACATCTTTCAAAGTTTGTGCTACAGGGATTCTTCCAAAATAAATGACCATGCCCTATGGGCGTTCTCACATTCTGATGATTTCTGCCTGTCAGAGTGGTACGTTTGGAGCAGAATTAAAGTAGCCACATAGGAACGTAATTAGATATATGTGACACACACAGAGATTGAACGATGACAAAGTTCATAGGACAATTAGTGAAAATTCTCCTGAGTTCCTAAAGTGTTAAGTAGATGCTATACTCAACACAGACAACCATTTGAGTTAGGTGAGTGAATAAATCCAGTTTCACGTTGCATTCACTTCACTTCTCATTGTCCTTGACTTCCTGAAGTAATTTTCATCACCTACATCAATGGAGACTATTTTTAGCCTATGTTTTATTTATTTATTTATTTATTTATTTTGAGGAAGCATGTTGTAAAATTCAAAGCACAAAGCGAAAACAGTGTACTTAAGCTACATGCTTTGGACAACAAGTGATTTATGAGCCTTGACAAGGTAATTTATAGATTTTCTATTTCTGCATTCAGAATATACTCTGTGTCTAACAGGAACTCCTATTAATTACCACATGAAACAAAGTCATAGCTGTTGTGGCATAAGATGTAGAACACTATTCTAAAATGTATGGATTTGATCATGTATCTAGTTGAATGAATGTTGAATTAGTGATTGGTCCCAGCTTGTGTTATATAAACCAAAGCAAAATCCTATTTCTTAGATTAAAAAAAAAAAAAAGTAAAAATAAAGGAAAAAAAAATCTACCACAGCAAGTTAGTAGATGTATATACATATCTTGACATTTGGGGGATTATTTAAAAATAACTTTGGCAGCTTATTGGCCTGGATTTGTTGCATTTCAATTCTAATAATAATGCAACATAATATAAGAGTAAATACTGGAATATTTACTACTGACAGGAAAATTACTTTTATAATTATGCATTCCCTTTAGAATTTACAGAAATGTTGAAGACCATAAAAAACTCCTCAACAAATTATTAAGTTTGAATTCTCCCTGTTACACAAGTACAACATTTTCATAACTGTTAAAGGGACTTAGGTGTATGTACTGAGGGATGAGCAAGCTGACTTGATTTTTCATTGCAATTTGTACTGAAAATCTAGATGTTCATCCTGCTTAGGGATTGTCTATGGGAAAATTACATTTATTATATTTTTTTGTTTGTTTCAAATGGCTTCAAAAATAAATTGGACATAACATTTCTGTGGAAGGACACAGGACTTGTTCCCAGAAATTTCATTTCTCTTTTCTTGCATATGTAAAATTCCATATTTAAGCAGCGTGTCAGGTTATTTAATTCAGATAAAGTTGTTTCTGTACTCTGTATATATATATGTATATGTATATATATATATATCTGTAACCTGTCTTAATACTTACAATTTTTCTCCACCTGGAATTCATCTGGTCATTAAAAAAACAATGCATTATCTTCTCGGCAGAGGAATCTATTTATATATTGCAATTAAATATATATATATATAAGCCAACTGCAATAAATCCGTCTAAAAATGGCTTTTTATTATGAGCTACATGTATGTTTGTTGAGTCATGTTGTCCATGAAAGCATGTTGCCATGTTGTAAAAAAAAAAAAAAAAAAAAAAAAAGACTTTAAGCTTACTGTTTAGCATTTTGGAATGTCAGGATATAGGGATATTTGCTTAGGAGCCTTAATATAAATTTAGACAGCTCTGCAGATGCAGACTTTAAATATATATATATAAATAGTAACATTGGTCTTGATACTTTATCATTTGCACCAACTAGGCCTATTTTATGATAGCTATGGTTATGTTATGTCTTCCACTAGGAAAGGAAAAAACATAGCTAAGAATTCTTTTAACCAGGCAATTTGCAGAAACTAAATCTTCCCCCTGTCTTTGTAAAGCTTGAGTAGCAGCAGTAAAAAATTTTGAAGAGGATTATTTATTACTAATGAAAGGAAAAAAAAAAAAAAAAGATATCTAGCCGTTGTTCCATTGGTTTTGTCCATGTAATAAGACTTTAGATTAGATGTCATAACTCTCCATATCTTGCAGAGTAATTAGTGTACTGTAAACTATAGATCTGCTATATTCAAAAAAGGCCTTTTCTTAAGAGACATCTGTTAGTTGTGATGTTACTCAGTTTCTGTTTCCCACCAAGATCATTGCTGCAAATGAGGGAATGGGTAATTCATTGGAAGGAAACACTATGCCTGAGTTATTCTTAATATGCTAAGCATATGGCCCCATTGTCTGTCACCACTTAGACCTATTTTGCTTTATTTTGTTCTTGAAATGCTTCTTAGGTTCTAAATGCTCATGAGATATAATGATTCTCATGTATCAATCTGATCACCGGGGTACTGCTTTATGGACTTTGCAAGAATATTCCTTCTGTTAAGACCATGTATTATATTTAAAGCAACTATAAAAGAATAAAAAAAATGTATTATGCTTACTGCCTCCAATTCTA
Source organism: Cygnus atratus (assembly GCF_013377495.2). Taxonomy (NCBI): domain Eukaryota; kingdom Metazoa; phylum Chordata; class Aves; order Anseriformes; family Anatidae; genus Cygnus; species Cygnus atratus. The sequence continues at coordinate 22,620,885 of NC_066362.1, read as the reverse complement.
TTTTTTATGAATGTCAATAATTAAGGTAGAACTGCCCTTTGACATAAAACATTTTTAAAATATTCATTCAAGTGTTTTTTTTTTTTTCCCTGCAATGCCAAAGCTTTCCTATTCTTTCACGTGTCCATTTATTTGTACAGTAAAACATAACTGATCTTTCCCCAAAGCCTCAAGCTAATTTATTCCAGAACTGGTTTTGTAACACTGGACAAAAAATAACTGAATACACAAGTGCCAAATTTTAGAGCGCTTAGAAATCATCCAGTGCTTTGAATACCTGAGTGGTATTCAACAATGAAGAACTGAAGAGATGATGAAGTCAATGAATAAAGTCACAGAGAACTACAAAATAATTGCAACATGTCACCCTGACATGACCCAATGTACTCTTATATCGATGCACATCATAGTGAAAACATTGCAAAGCAATATTAAGGCATCCTGCTGTGACTGCTCTGTGGCTTTCCATGACAATTTGACACTCTTTTTCTTCCTCCTCTTTCTTCTTACTCCTGATTTCTTAGAGGAGTCAGGTTATTTCACACTGTGTACTCCTCTTCCTCTTTTTCACTATTTTTTAATCTGTCATGGATTATTTTCAGTGACCTCGGTTTATTTGTTCATAACTTTAAGTGTCAAAGGAACACTAGGGCAACTTGTTCTTGCTCTATGGGTATTTTCTGGTCATGGACAATGGAAAAAGAGCTTCATAAAGTTTTACTGACTGTACAGGAACTACAAGCAGGCATCAAGAAATATACATATCCCTTACTTTAGAAGGATCTCAGTAACTCGGTCCTTCATGAGCCTGTATATAATATATAATTATAATTAAAATATCAGGAGGAAATGTGTTGCCTTTGTAAAAAAAGAAGACTCTTAAGGCTTCTAGTATCTCAAATTTCAGCCCTAATGCAAGAAGTGAGAGACTTGGATTCAGCACAGCATATGGTTTTAAAGTTGTTATTACAGACTTAAAGCATGCAGCCATTTTCTGTTCTGTGAAATTACTTCCCATGAAATATATTCTTCAATTTGCATTTTATTCTTATCCTGTTATTTGATCCTCCATTTATATTTTAACTCCCACAGCACTCACTATTAGGTAATGCCAGCTGTTGAGTCAGCAGCATGAATACAGTTTAGATACTATGATTATAGAATTTTGTCTTCTAGTCTTCCAAGATGCAGCCACCTGCTTTGTTGAAAAGAAAAATTACTCAGATTGCAGGTAGACAGGTATCTGGATATTCAAAGTGAGTTTTATATGATGTTCAGCAGGAACTTAAAAGGGAAATATAATTATGTATCCTGCAAGAGGTATAAAATAACTAAAAGTGAATTTGAAAGATTTATGCTTGGTGGATGTGTGAAATAAAATAAGGTTACGGGAACTTATGCCTGCTCACCCTTATCTTTTTTACATTGTACCCAAAAACCTCTGAAAAAAAAAAGAAATAAAGGAGAATTTGTCTGATTTGAAATAAGCTGGCTAAGAATAGTTTGGATATGTTTCTACTATGGAGGCATGAGTGCCGTTCAAAGGTTATGAGTAAACAATGTTCATTTTGAGCGAGGAAGGCTATGTTTTGGATTCTAGTATATTAGATACTGCAAATGAAACCTAAAAAGTAGTAGAAGAGGTTATTTGTCTGCTATAAAATGGGGGATATAGAAGTATCACAGAAAACCTACAGATGGACATTTTAAAGCCATTCTGTTCATTAAATGATCCATTCCTGTTAGAAATTAAAGAAGCTAGAAATTGAGAGTGAAATTAATCTGATACAAAATCTAAAGACCTGACTTGCAGAGCTCAGCTGGTCACCTATGATTTTACAGTAAACAGAGATGAATCAGAACATTTAATGAATCTTGTTATAAATTAGATACCTAAAAATGATTAATCATACCCTGAAAAATGCTATTTCCTCTCCCATGTCTATGAAAACAGCCTTTGTGATTAGCTATGCTATATATGTAGACATCACAGATGTTTAAATTTACGTTAGATAGGTCTTCTCCTTGGGGCACAATTATTTTATGAATTGTTGAACAAATTCAGTTATTCATAGCTTTTTGCATATTTATATATTCATATGATCATTTATAAAATTTGAACTCAAAAGACAGCAACTTTTACATCTGTTCATTTGTTTCTGAACTGTGCTGTAAACAATCACGTTTATAAGTAACACGTGGGAAAAATATTCCATAGATATATTAATTCCCACCCACATTGAATCTGTAGCATGTCTAAATGTTACAGACCAGCAAGCAAATGAACAAAATATTATTATGAATGCTAATAGTAATAGAAAAAAGACTTTGTTAACAATTCCTCGTAAGCCATTAGTAAAACTAAGTAAATCTGAATAAATTCTGCATTTTGTTAATAACTTGCTGAGAAGCAGAAAGTGATCAGAAACTATCACCTTTCTTCTTTTCCTCTGTCCTTCCTCTGACATGCTGTTGCTCCTTATTTGCTTGCTTAGTATTTCTGTAATATACTATGTCCATGGAAAACTCACATGGAGGTAGAAAAAATGATAAAGCCCTTTTTTTTTTTTTTATCATAGAACCTATAATATTCCTCCATGTCTCTGACAGTAACATTCTTAAAGACAATACAGGCTTTTTTCTTTCTTCATGATAGAATATTGTTTTCTTTCAGAGATGAATAAGTCAATGTAAAAGAAAAAAAAAAGAGGTGATGGTGTATGAGGTGGTGGTTATGGGTTTACACTAAGGAGCATCTTGGTTATGTGGTTTGGAAGGCAGTTTGGGGCAAGCTTTCAGAAGTCCCAGTGGCTGAGATTGAGGCATTTTTTAAAATCACAACTTTTTCTTATCCTTATTTTACTGTCTTTCACAAACCTACCCCTCTATGTCAATTACTATATAGCCCTGCAATATCTTCTAGCGATATTTTTAACTTACTAATTATGACTTCTAAGTTCTACCTCTTTTGTCTTTGAAGAAGTCACCTTGGCTGTGGTGCCTATAGTGAGCAATTGACATGAGAGAAGTCTCATATGGAAAATATTCCTAAGTGTCCTTATTCAGCATCATTCATGGACTGTGTATCATTGAGTTTTCCTGAATGGGAGAAAATGTTTCTCTCAGCAAGCAGCATGAAACATTGGCCTGTGAATACTTGTCTGTGACTCTTGCCCTCAAATTTCAGATGTGTAATGCTTACAGCAAAGGTCTTTTTTTTTTTTTTAAACAAACAAACAAACAAACAAATAAAAAAACAGTCCCAGTTGTGTTTTTTTTTTTTCCTTACACATATATATATATATATATATAAAGTGTGAATAGATGGAAGAATAGATCATAGCTTTATCTCCTAATAATGTATTTAGACAATCTATTACAACATTACAACATAATGTTAGGTTCCTTCCTGACTGCATATGGGTTAGACTGAATACAAGTCTAATAAAGGGTTCTGGATTTTCACTCACATTCTCAAACAAATGCTTACTTAATATTCCAAATAAGCATAGGAGTCCAGGATAGCAATGTAATTTCAGAGCCTTATTTTGCTCTTGTTGTGGGTATTTTCTATCAGATGACTTGTGTGTATCCTACATGATATTAAAAGCACTGCTCTGAGAGTCCCAGATCTGCCCTTCTTACATTTTAGACGAACGTAACTTTCCTCTTCAATCTGAATTCCCCTTCACAGCTTAGATGGCTAGTCTATAGCCTTCAATGCTTTTTTTGGCTGTAGTTTTACAGAGTCGTAGAATCATTTAGGTTGGAAACAACCCTTAAGATCATCAAGTACAACCATTGACCTAACACTACCAGCTCCCATTATTGGGACTACCAAGTCCCATATTGTCCCAACACAATATAGTTTGCTAAATGTATGAAGGCTGAATCATAGAATCATAGAATCATTTAGGTTGGAAAAGACCTCTAAGATCATTAAGTCCAACTGTATCAATAAGTAAGCACTTCCTTATTTCCTCCTCCCTTTTGCTTGTATGAGTTAAAAGTTAAGATATTTTTAGAAGAACTAGTTATCTGTACACTCACAGGACAGCAGGTCTCAAAAAAAGACCCATAAATTGATGCCAGCTATATTTTCCCTGAAGTTTTAATTGCATACATTAAAATTAAAAGTTAACGTTATTGCAGCAGCAATTATAATTCAGACAGACACATATATACTATGTTTTCACCTCTAAACAGAACAAAAGAATCATGGGGGGAATGCATAAAAAAAAATATCAAATGGAGTGATGGAACCTGTTTCTCTTGAAACCTCACCAGACTGACTCAGATCCAGAAGTTACTGGGCTTAGCACCAGGCAGGCTTCTAAATTATATTTCCTATTACATAGATGAGTTCAAATTAGATCACCTAATGTTCTTTTCAGGCCTTGAGGCTGATGAAATGGAGACAGACGAGTTTGTGTCTCTTAACATGGTAGCTATAATTTAAGGCAAATCACTGATCATTTCTGTTCCGCAGTTTTCTCCTTTAAGAAATGTGAACAATGGTATTGACAGTCTTCACAGGAAAACATAGGTTGTAGTAATTCATTACTGTTTGAAAAGTCTTTCAAAACAGCCTATTTTCTTCAAGCTGAATTTAAACTAAAAACATCATACGCACACACTTTAACCTATGTCTTTGGTTTCGTTGATGATTTGAGGAAAGGAGAGAGGATATTTTTATACTTTAACAGATATACAAAGACTTCACATTTGACATTAAAATATAACTACAAGCAATGCTATGTTATGTAGTATTACTTTGAGAAAAAAATTGCCAAATGGAGCACTGGGAGTCAGAAAATATGTTTGCCTTTTTGCTCTGTCACTAGCTTCCTGAGTGATAACAGAATTGCATGTTTTTGTTTCCCCTGCTACTTCTCTTTCCTCTTTGCAATCCAAATTTATGGAGGCATGTGTCTCCTGCTTATATGTGCATATAGAAATCTCATATTGCTTGTGGAATACTACATGTAATCCCATAATATAAATTGCAAATCATTATCCTGCAATCACCCAGGGGTTTTGAAATCATAAATCTTTCACTTTACACAGTGGCTGATGGAATCTTTCCTCATAAATGTCATTAATCCATATATCACTGTCTACAACACTGTCTGAGTCACTTCAATTCACTGTTGCTATGATGATTCAGTAGTTCAGCTGAAATATACTCATACTGGTTGATAGTACTGGCTAATTCTGAGACTTATTGACAGATTTTTTTACAAATTATAATTTCCATTGAATACAGGATTTGCATGTTTAATTTCTTACCATAACATCTGAAACAGAACACACATTTTTTAAAAAAGATTCATAAAAGAAAAAGACTTTCAAGTTAGGACAAAATTCTGTAGGAAATACCTATACTTCTGTAGTTTTAGTGTACACCTTTTGTATAATAAACTGCTGATGAAAATACTCATGTGAAAAGTAGGAAATCTTCCTAATCTTAAACATGTTTGAATTCACATCCTAAAATATGTTCTCCTAGGCATAAGGTAGTCTGGAAAATTACCCTTTTGGTGAAGGTGGGCTACTAAATATCCGCATGGAAACATGAGGCTAGAATGAAATTCAGCAAAATAGAGCTTGACTTCAGTCTACTGTTTAGGATATTAAGTTGGCACTCATCCTGTTTGTGGTTATGGTTTCCTATTAAAAGAATGGTTATGCACACGCACTGTTAATCACTATTCCCATAACTTAAAAACTTCAGCTTTTATGCATTTTTCACCGAGTCTTAGACAGTGTTTCCAGTGACTTACAAAGTGAACTGTCCAACTGTTTTGACAGAAGACTTATTAATGATCTGTAACTTCTTCAATTATATCATAGAAGACAGAACCAAACACATCTTAGTTCACAGTGGAAAGATGAGAGGTAATGGTCGCAAGCTGGAACGTGGAGACTTCTGACTTAATATAAGGGAAATATTCTTTCAATGAAGCTGGTCAAAGAATGGAACAGTGGCCAGAAATGCTGAAGAATCTTTATTCTTGGGGATATTTAAATATTAACTGGACAAGGCTCTAAGCAATCTGCTCTAACTCTCCCTTTGACCAGAAGGTTGGTTTATCTCTAAAGATCCCTTTTAACCTATACGTTTCTATCATTTCACTGAGGGAAAGTTCAGGAAGGCTCCCAACCATTTTAGGCAATATCTACCTGTCCATTCAACATCTACAGGCCATGTACCTCTAAAGAATCTGCACTTACAGATCCACTACCCATAACAGAATTTTACAGATCCAGTACCCATAACAGAAATGACATTTAAAAAAAATCTACAAACTTAATAGAGGTTAAGGATAACTATGCAACTTCGCCTTCACTTGGTGAAAATTGCAGTTCTTCTCACTTGATCACCATTTGTCTTCAGGACTCTTTAATTTATGGTAGCAGAGTGGTCTAGATACGACATTTGATAAAGTCTCAGACCCGCAGAGTTCTTTCTTGTGAAGTTGCCCTTACATAAGTAAAAGCCATGGAATGTAACACCATGAGTTCAAACTTTAAGAAAAAAAAATTGAAATATAAGGAAAGTGTTGGTTTGCTAGTTTTTTTTTTTTTTTTTAAGAGCTCTCTCTGATTCACTAGATTGTACACGGGGAAAAATCTTAGCACTATAGGGCAGACACTGCTGTCTCCATTTCCCACACCAATTTTAAAAGGTTATATAATAATTAATTTTTTGTTTGTTTTAAGGCTATTAATAAGGATGACCAACTATAACAGTATTGCAACTATCATGTGGGTGTATTTGTGAGAGCAGCTTGGAGAGAAAAGGAGCTATTAAAGGCTAATCTCATATTTATAATGCATATTCTTCTAGACACAATAGATGGCTTGTTTACAACAACTTAAGGGTGACGCTTAGAGTTGTTACAGGAGCAATTTATGTAGATTTATATAAAGTGCCTCTATGATCTATCACATTGTTAGTTCCTTAGACAACCAACAAAAAAGAAAGATATGAGTTTTGAAATTTGAAATTTTCAGAGACCTTTATTTCTTTTCATTTATTTGGTAGGAATTTAGGCACTTTCCTTAGGATAATCAAATATCCATCTCTGTCAAATTTATATGACTACTGTGTTGTCTATACCTGAGCTAAACTTAAAGATCTTCTTGTTCAATAGAAAGGAATAAGGATTCCTGGAAATCAACTGAATGTGAATGTAAATGACATGTAAATGTGAATGTTCATGCAAATGACATGTAAAATAAAACATCTAAATACTGTTCAACATGTGACTATTTCAAGTGTCTACAACTTTTCAACTTCTAGACAAGGAGGCTTGATGACTACCTCAGACACAAACATCCGCACTGAAGCCATCTTGTAAAGTCCATTCGTAGAGCCCATTTTAGGTGTCAAAAACTGGCATACCATGTCTGACTTAGATGACTCAATCAGGCTTAGTGAACTCTTTTTGCGTTTCTCTAATGCCAATGTTCCAAAGCCACAATTTATATAATGCTTGTAATAGCAAGTTTTTATTATTATTATTATTATTTTCCATGAATACATTAGCCACGTATTCAAGCTTTTTGTTTTCTGTGAAATTATTTATTGAATGTTATAAAGTCAATTAATTTTTCAGAACCAATTAAACATCCTTATTTTAGTGACTTGGGAATTATGTCTTCCTCATGCTAACTCATCTACAGTTTGGTAACATCTGTTCCTTAGCCATTAACTGCTACACAGAATAATGGATGATTAAACTGAAGAAAGCATACTTTCTAAAAAATTTTGTTGTTATAAGCAAAATTAGGCAGATTCCTTCTGGCCTACATAATTTATCACATCCATGATATCCAGCCATATCATCCAATAGACAAGTGCTGAAACAAGAAAATCCATTGTCATCATACTAAAAACTGGTTGATATAATTCAGATTTTTCTTATTGATTTCAAACCCATCAAACTTTGAATGTGTTATACAAAGCTCTAATTTAAAGAAAAACCTCCAGGAATACCTTTACTGAAAAAATTTTAGTGTGGTTGTGGACAGCCTACCACCAGATTCTGGGGGCTTTTAGCATGCTATGGTACCATAAGAGATGTACTTAGCTAGTCTTCTATAACCTATTCACTGTTCATGGAAGAAGCATTTATGGAGCTGAGGAACAAAGATGAAGATAGCTGCTTCACTGCTGTTACAATAGACAAATTCAATCACTGCATTCTGAAAATAATTCCAAGTTTCTCAGTTCAAATACTGAGATGAATTTGTCTTTGCAAAGATCTGAAAAGCTGCCCTGATCAGGTCTGCCTGACTTTTAATTTCACTGCTGAAGAATGAGGACAGTGGTAATTAAAATACTGTTAAACCTTGTAGTAACAGCTATTCCTATTAATCCAAAGAAGACTGGGTTAAACACTTAGTTTTATCATATTCCTAGTTTAAGGAAGACATGTTAAAGCACCTTTCCAAATGACTGTGATAGACAAAAGTAATCTAAATGGAGCTTGGTTACCTCATTATTTTTTATTATATTTTCTTTTCTTTTCTTTTCTTTTATTATATTTTATTTTATTATTTAATTTAATTTTATTTTATTTATTCTATTTATTTATTTCATTTCATTTCATTTATTTTATATTATTTTATTTTATTTTATTTTATTTTATTTATTTTTTAATTTTCATTCCTATCCTATATTTTTGCAGATGCCACATTAATGCAGGATTTCAATTTATAGGAGTCTAAAATATTCAACTAAAATTGCACTTGATTTAATTATTAATGTTTTTAAGAGCTATTTCCAAAAAGTGAAAGTTATCCTTTCAGTGTAAACTACATCATTTCATTGGGGTGATGTCTTCACTTCATTATGTACTTTCCTTTTACTGAACAAATAGAAACTGCACAGTAACAACCCTTCTTTACTGCCAAGCTAAAAATCTGTCTGCAAGAAAAATGTTTGACTAGATATAAATCCATCATTTCAATCAAGCATAAATCATAGCATACAGTGATAAAAAAAAAAAAAAAGAGTGAGAGAGAGAGAGAGAGAGAAAACCTTGATCTTGATTTGCACATGTATAACACCTTTTCTTCTGATAAATTTTGGAAAGCAAGAGATTTATGAATTATCAACTATTGTAATCATAATCCAGTGCAAGAAAGAAAAGCATCATTATCTGTGTCCTGTACATTAGCAAACTGAGACAGAGGAGAGAAAACTAGTATTGGGGAAACCATACAGCTGTGCACACAGATAAGCTACACATATGACTGAATTTAAGATTAAGGTACTACTTTTAGGTGTCTTTAAGTAAAAGTCTTTGTATGATAAAGTCTTTCGTTAGGTATCTTAGGTTCTATTACAGTCAACAGAAAGACAGTCAATGGTGTTTAAATTTGCTTAAACAAATGCTTCTAACAACATTTGAGACACTCTAGGGTATCTGAGACATCTGCAATATATGATATAGGAGATGTGGGAGATGGTTACCTTCTGGAAAGATAGATGGGTGTCAGAGACAACATCCTAGGCCAGCTCAAGTGAAAGTAAACTATGCTATATGAGCAATTGAATCAAGTTCTAGGTTTCCACATTAGACTGATCCAATACTATTTCAGACTGAATGGACTATATTGACTTGGTCTCCACCTATCTGTAATCTCACATGTAGACATCTAAGGATAGATTCCCAAATGTCTTACTCTTGCATTTGATTTTGTCCCTTAGACTTAGTTCAGTTGCCTAAATGTCATCATCATATGCTGTTTGAGATAACCGTATAGTATCTGAGATACTTATGTAGTACTGGCAAATATAGTGCAGAACATATATATATTATTGGATAAACATCTCCTTCCAGAGAATCACCTACAAGCCAGCTAGTATGTCCTCATGTACATCAAAAGACCCTGTATGCCTATATTTAAATTACTATACATATCTGGGCTTTGAAATTTCCAGTCTAATTAAAATAGCTTACTGCTTTTCTCATAGATGACCACTAACAGACTGCTGATACCTGAGAAGCTATCTGAAGAATATTTTGCCTTCAGAGATTAATGTTTCTAGATGTGAATATTTCTAAGTAATTTATTTGCTCACACAGTTTTTAAAAGTAACTAAGTCATCATCTTTTTAATTAAGCTCTGAAAAATCCAAATGACAAATTTTATGTGTTTTAGTCAAACTATGAAGACATCTCTGAAAAGACAGCAGAGCAAAAGATCTAAGTACATGTCTACTAAAATGAGCAATTGTAAATATGACAGACTTCTATTTCAAAGAAGCAGTGGAGGAAAGAATACTAGTAAATTTGCTTCCTAACATTATTATTATTTCTTTTTAATTTAAAAATGATTCATTTTGTTCCAAATCATCCTTATGTTTTCGTTATGTTTTAAATCTTTGCTTACTAAGAAAAGGAATAATATTAAGCTACTCTGAAAAGACTTGGTACTCATACCTGTCAAGATGTTTAACTATATAATCCCTAAAATTGATTTTTTGATCAGAAATGTAGCTTTGGATTCAGCAAAGAATTAAACTGAGAAGCAAGGAAAAAAAAAGGAAAAAAGAACAGAAGTACAGTCATGTGTGCTAAAGAAGTATTCTTGATATATGGGAATAGAAAAATAACATATGTCAAATAAAAAATGTTCCATTAGCTAATTATTGTAACAAAGGTAATGTCTTGTGGTTAATTCACCATTTACTCTTTTCATCCAGGAAGGCTGCAGTCATTGATTAGTGTTAGGCTCTTGAAATCCCTATTTCCCCAGCTGTTGATAACTGAGATCATTTGACAGTTTACCTATATGTAAGACTGAACAAGTGAGGCCACTCTACTAGTAGGGTATTATGGTCCCTACTTTTTTCAGTACTCTGTCAGTCTTCCCTTCCTTTCAAGTAATCTGTGATTGTATTGTTTTCACTGCAGAGAATTTGACACAGACTAATCAGAAATGGATTTTGTGTACCTTCTAATTTTTACGTCCTTGTCCTGGTTTCAGTTAGGACAAAGTTAATTTTCCTCCTAGTAGCTGGTAGGGTGCTATGTTTTGGATTAGGATGAGAAGAGCACTGATAACATGCTAATGTTTTAATTGTTACAGAGCAGTGCTTACACCAAGCCAAGGACTTTTCAGCTTCTCGCTCGGTCCTGCTAACGAGCAGGCTAGGGATGCAGCAGGAGCTGGGAGGGGACAGACCCAGGACAGCTGACCCAACCTGGCCAAAGGGGTATTCCATACCGTCTGACGTCATGCTGAACAATATATAGGGGTGGCTAGCCGGGGTGGAGGCGGGGGGGGGGGGGCGGCTGCTCGGGGATAGGCTGGGCATCGGTCAACGGGTGGTGAGCAATTGCATTGTGCATCACTTATTTCGTACACATTATTACTATTAATACTATTATTATTATTATTATTGTTATTCTTTTCCCTGTCTTAATAAACTGTCTTTATCTCAACTCACAGGCTTCACTTTCCCGTTTCTCTCCCCCATCCCGGAGAGGGAGGGGGGAGGGTGAGCGAACGGCTGTGTGGTGTTTAGCTGCCAGCTGGGCTAAACCACAACAGTCCTCCAACCCATTTCCTTTCTGCAGCATGTTTCTTTCCTTGTTGGAGATAAAAGAAACTAGCCATTATGGCACCCATGATATTTTTTGCAGCCCTTTTGTAGACCTCAGCAATCCCTCTCATACCTAGAGAAGAAATGAAAGAGCATTGAGGTTTCTTCCTCTGTCTTCCTTTTTTGGGGGCATTAGGAGTGGGGTGAGACTAAAAGAAAAGGTATTTTCCTAATAAGCCATTTCATCCTTTAATTCTGTTGCAAACCAGCTTGCTCAACAAAGCAAAGAAAGGCAATGAAAGACTAACAAATTAGTTCAACGATATACTTTGTCAGACAATGTGATGTGTTTTTAAAATCTGCAGTATTAACCACTGGTAATTTCTAAGGGGAACTGGTTCCTTAAGACTCAATAATGTATTGATGCAAACAAATAGCAGCTTTTAGGGTCATTTGGTTTTAAGAATCTGACAGAGAAGAAAGTAAGAGTCTCTCTCCCTCTCTTCTTTCTCAGTTATACATTAGTTAACACCTTACTTTACTGAAGATTCTTCAGACCAAAACATTCTTTTTAACCACAGCTTATTGACAGAAGTGAGAGATAAATAATAATCCACTTCATACAAAGAAGTGGAGAAAAACTAAAAGAAAACACTAGAGCTATGAAGATTTCAGTATTGCTCTTACTCTCAGGGAAAGCAGCAGGCACTAGAGATGATCCAGGGAAGAGATCTGTTTCACTGTCTTACATATGCTGCTACTGCAATGTAAGGTAATCAAAAGATAGCCGGATTTGTAGTTTTATTTTTACTTTGCTTTCATTTTAATATAGCTTATTCAGAGGAACTAAGTATGTTTAATGTACTAATGTACTAAGTGAAGAATGGCAACCCAGCTAGGAGGTGTTCCCCCAATGGCAATTGGTAAGTGATCTCCCTGTCCTTATCTCTACCCATGAGTTTTTTCTTTCATTATATTTTCTCCTCCTGTCTTTCTGACTAGGGGGAGTGTGAGACCGGCATGGTGGTATTTAGCTGCTTACTGTGGTGGTCGCCACACCATCCTCTCACTCTCACTCCTCAAAGGAACAGGGAGGAGAAAATACAATGAAAAGTGCTCAAGTGTTGAGATAAATGCAAGATCACCCACCACTTACTGTCACTGGCATAACACACCCAGTGTATGGAGATTAATAAAATTTATTGCCTATTACTAGCAGACTAGAGCAATGAGGAATTAAAAGGAAACTGAAAACACTTTTCCCCCTGTGGTGGTTTTACGCTGATACGCAGCCGAACTCCACCATAACTGCTCTCTCACTCCCCACCCTCAAAAGAAAAAGGGGAGAAAATACAAAGGAAAGGGCTCAAGGGTTGATGTAAAAACAGGGAGATCACCCATCAATTATTGTCATGGGTAAAACAGTCTCAGCATAGGGAGATTAATATAATTTATTGCCTATTATGAGCCTATTATATTGTCATATATTATTATATATATTTATATATACATATTATATTATATTATACTGCCTATTATGAGCAGACTAGAACAGTGAGAAGCTAAAAGCAAACTAAAAACACCTTCTCCCCATCCACCGCCTTCTACCTCCTCCCCTCAAGTGGCGCAGGGGAACAGGAAATGGGAGTTGCTGTCAGTTCATAATGCTTTGTCTCTGCCGCTCCTTTACAGTCACAGAAAATAAGTTACTTTTGAAAGCTTTCTAACAGACATGAATCTACTGGGTCAATACATTATTTTAGAAGATATATGAGATTACATTGTAATTCTTAATTGGAAATAACATTGTAAAGGACAGTAAAGATATAAAGACATTAAACTGAGCAGAAGACTATTAGGATATCCTGAGCAATATTTTTAAAAAAGCATAAAATCACAGAAGGCTGCAGAACAGAATGAAAGAAGATTGGAAGTACTGTCTGAAAAACTAGATGATACAGTGGTAGAATGAGATACAAGAAGAAAAACCTGTGCACACATGTAACTTCAGAAAACAAGCCTGTTCTTTCCCTTTGACTTTTTTTTTTCAGTGATTGCGTTTGGAAACTATCAGAGACTCTTTTTTCATCTTCCTCTGCTGTATAGCTTTGAGGCACAAATTATTTTTACTTAAACACACAGGTGTAGCTTTCACAGAGCATGGATTCTTTAATTGAAAAAAGTCTTGAAGCAAATTTGAGGTAAAAAAGTTTTTGTGTCAACACCACATAATTGATACTCCTCTGAAGACACCAAAGACAGTGGGTATTAAATTAAGTTTGTTAGAAAAAATTTAAAAAAAAAAAAAAGTCAGGACCCCCAAACCCTAATGAAAATACCAAATTTAAGTTGCCTTTTTTTTTCTTCTTCTTTTGTCGTTAAGGCAAAGACGGGTACTGCAAAACTAATTTATGTAGCAAGCTGAAAATATGCTTCTGATTAGAGAAACTTTTTTTTAAAAAAAAAAAAACACATTGTAGCTGAAATACAGATTTGATACTTCAAAGTCACTAAAACCTGTGACAAAATCACAAGTCATTTTTTTTATAACGGAAAACATGTAAATCTGTCTCTTAGGAGAGATATTTCTAGTAATACTTGCACTGAACAGTATAGCTATAACAAAAGCAGTTTTAAGCCTGTGATGTTTTGTGATGTCCAGTACATAAAACAAAGCATTCTTAATAAAAATCCAACTGTGAGAAGATGTGTTTTGATGGGTGGTGAATTGGGAACGTGGTTCTCCTGAAAGTTATTCAAGGTGTCTCCTATCAGACTTTCATAGAGAAGCTAGTGAAGTACAGGCTGTATGAGCAGACAGTGCAGTGGGTCGAAAACTGGCCAGGCCCAGAATGTGGTGATCCATGCCATGAAGTATAGTTGGAGGTAAATAAGTAGCAGTGCATCTCAGGGATCGATATGCCGTCGTATACTATTTGAAGTCTTTATTAATGATCTGGATGAGGGGGCAGAGTATACTCTCAGCAAGTTTGTTGATGATAAAGGGAAGTGCTGGGAAGAGTGACTGATACACCAGAGGGTTGTGCTGTACCCTGAGAGACAGCATCAGGCTGAAGATATGGGCTGAAAGGACCCTTAAGAAGTTCAGTCGGGGAAGTGCAAAGAACCTGCACATGGGGAGGAACAACACCAGGCTCCAGTACATGCCAGAAAAGGTGGAAAGCAGCTGATGTCCTGGTGGACACAGAGTTGAATATGAGCCAGCAATGCACTTCTGCTGCAAAGGTAACAAATAGTACGCTTGGCTGCATTAGGAGAAGTATTGCTAGAAGATGAAAGGAGGTGATCCTTCTCATCTACTCAGTGTTAGTGGGGCCACATCTGGAGTACTGTGTCTAGCTGTGGGCTCCTCAGTAAAAGAGAGATGTGAAGCTACTGGAGAGAGTCCAAGATGATCAAGATGATGAAAAGACTGGAGCATCTCTCCTGTGAGGAAAGAGAAGCTGGGACTGTTCAGCCTAGAGAATGTTCAGGGGGGATCTCATCAATGTGTATAAATACATGAAGACAGGATGTGAAGAGGACAGAGTCAGGCTTTTTCAGTGGTGCCCAGGGACAAGACAAGAGACAATGGGCACAAACTGAAACACAGGAGGCTTCATCTTAACGTCAGGAAACACTTTTTCACTGTGAGAGTGACTGAGCACTTGTGCAGGCTGCCCAGAAAAGTTGTGGAGTCTCCCTCCTTGGAGATCTTCAAAAGCTGTCTGGATCTGGTCTGGGGAATCTGTCTCTAGATAGGCCTGCTTGAGCAGGGGGGTTGGACCAGAAGACCTCCAGAGGTCCCTTCCAACCTCAGCCATTCTGTGACTGTGTTTCTAAAGCCATGTGACTGCAATCTACTAGGTGGCTCTTCAAGTTCTTATCCATAAATAAACATTGATTAAGATAGAGGTATAAGCCTTCTTACCACCTCCTAATTTCACTTGACAGGAAAAGGGCCCCCAAGATGGAAGCATATGGCAGCAAACTGACTGACATAACCAGCAGAGCAACAGTAGGGGCTTAGAAAACATGGAAGAGTAAAGTCATGCCTCTCTCGCTATCAAATTTACATGAATATCTACACTAAACTTATTGACCTTTAATTTACAGGGATACAGACAATTTGAATAATGCCAGAAAGTCACCTGACGAAAGTAACATTGTCATCATGGTAACAGACAATGCTAGGACAGATTCATTCTTCTGGTACAATTTTACTAGGAAAAAAATAAGGAGATAGTGGTCTCATCTCAGTAGACAATGGATTCTCTGGGCTTCAATTTTAAAGTAACTTAGTGCACAAACTACAATATTGTGAAGGCTGAAAAACACAACTGAGAACAGTGATTGTAGTTCAGACATTATTCATCTCTCTACTTGTTATTAAGCCAAATCAATAAATTGTAATGATTGCTTATGTTGTGGTGGTTTTACTTGGGTGGGCAGCTGAGCTCCACCACAGCCGCTCTCTCACTTCCCCTCCTCAAAGAGGAAGGGGGAGAAAATACAATGCAAAGGGCTCAAGGGTTGAGGTAAGGTCGGAGAGATCACTCAACAGTTATAATGATGGGCAACATAGACTCAGAGTAGGGACTTTACTTTGATTTATTGCCTATTACTAACAAGCTAGAGAAGTGAGAAACAAAGGAAAGAAACCAAAACCACCTTCCCCCCACCCTCTCCTACCTCCTCCCCAGAACAGCGCAGGGGAACAGGGAACGGGGGCTACAGTCAGTCCCTGGCACTTTGTCTCTGCCGCTCCTTCACAGTCACTCTCTGCCCCTGCTCCACGTGGGGTCCCTCCCACAGGATGCCGTCCTTGCTGAACTGATCCTGTGGGGGCTTCCCACAGGCAGCAGCTCTTCAAGCACTGCTCCCACATGGCTCCATACCACGGGGTCCATCCCCCAGGAGCAAAATGCTCCAGCACGGATCCCCCATGGGCAGCAGCTCCCCCCAGACCCCCTGCTCCTGCGTGGGTTCTTTTTCCACGGGCTGCAGCTCCGGCCTGGGGCCTGCTCCTGCAGGGGCTCTCCATGGGCCGCAGCCTCCTCCAGGCCACATCCACCTGCTCCACCGGGGACTCCTCCATGGGCTGCAGCATGGAGATCTGCTCCATGTGGGACCCATGGGCTGCAGGGGGACAGCCTGATCCACCAGGGGCCTCTCCATAGGCCGCAGGGGAACTTCTGCTGTGTGCCTGGAGCACCTCCTCCCACTTCTTCACTGACTTTGGTGTCTGCAAGGCTGCTTCTCACTCCTCTCTCTCCTATTTTTGTTGTTGTTGTTGTTTCTTTTTCCTTTCTTAAATATGCTCTCACAGAGGCGCAAACAACATCGTTTATTGTCTCAGCTCTGGCCAGCGGCAGGGCCCTTATCTAACATGCGGCAGCTTCCAGATTTTTCTAGCAGAAGCCATCCCACTACCAAAACCTTGCCACATAAACCCACTACAGTGTAGACATCACATTGAAAAAATCACAGATCTAGAGAATATAAAACTGTATCTTCTGAAAATATGGTAATTATAATCTAAATGCGTAAGATCAGTGTATTCTTATAAGAAAGAACAAGGGCTTGTAAAATTTTTTATTGTGCAAGGTGGATCAGAAGGGCGTGGGCCTACTCAACATTGACTTGAAGCTATTAAGGAATACGGTGAAGGTCCTCCTCTGTACAGTCCATATAACATTTGGAAGTGGCATTGGAGATGATTTGTATAGAATCAGTTAGTGCTGGGGGTTGTGATTTTGTTTTCAAAATTTACCTGGAGATAGATAGTTTCCCACAGAGGGAGAATAATATTCCTTGATAGACGAGGAAAAGTGATAAGATCCCACCAAGAAATCATGAGAAAGGGTTTGTGGTACGTGTCCTCAAAGTCAAGTAGAATACAGAAGAAAACATGACCCGAACTGTAGAGCATATAATCTCCATTTTGCTTGTTTTGCTGAACAGACACAACAATGAAAATTCCAGACTGAGAGATGTAAACCCTTAATCAGGCCACAGCCTGCTTGCTTGCTTGCTTGCTTCCTCTCTTCCCTACTTCCTTTTCTCCTTCCTGCCTTCCTTCAGTGATTAGTTCATTTAACAGATGAATACTTTAACTTTCCTGTAAACTCAAAGTACTGCTGTTTCTGCAGAAAAATTACACTTCTGTAGTAAAATCAGAAATCAGAGAAATATTCCTGGGATTTTAGTTTATTTAATAGAACATATAATACAGGAGAGAAGTTGGAGATAGAATATCTAAATATACAAGAAAAATGTTGCACAGAGTCCAGCATGCAATTATCATTCAGAGAGAACATGTAATTATTCACAATTTTGAAACTATAACATTCTAAATTTAAAAGTGCTGTTTCCTGTGATGTTGCTGGGATGTTAATGATTTTGACCATACTTGACTCATTATTTTAGGACTTAGTGATTTCTTGACCAATTTTCTCACTTCCTTTCTCTTCCTGACTTGAATTGCTACTTGTGTTGCATTTTTTTCATTCCTTAGTGATCTCATTCACCCACAAATCTATTTTTTTACGTTATACAAACCCTCAGTCAAAGCACATGGATGCCTGCTTAGAAGTACTGGGTGCCTGAAATAATTTATTTCCTTGATTTGTGGTTATTCCTCCCAATGATTATTTGTTACATTTCCTGACAACCAAACTGTTGATCTGTCATTTTCTAACATGATGAAGTTAAAACAAGGTGTTCTGGTAATAACAGCTACTGGTTGTACAAGAGTATAGATTTTATTGCATTATGACACATTAAGATAGAACCTAGCTCATTTTTTTTAATAAATATTTTACTTTTACATTATTTTTATATTCCATACATTTCAAGTTAGATGCATTTTATCATGTTCCCTATTCACTTCTCTTCATTTTCCTACTCTTCTGCATTTTCGTTCCTTAGCATTCTCTGTTGCCAATAACTTCTGAATTTATAAACACATTTTTGTTTAACATTTTATAATTGTGAAACAAGGGGAAATTCTTGTACAGCATAACATTGCCATTATAAGCATGTTGCTGCTCTCATTAAAAGCTCCCATTGACTTCAGTGCATTCAGGTTCTGTATAATATGATACAACTTTCTGTTTCCAAAGATTTTTAAAGAGAAATTTTTATTTAGTGTTCCTTTAAAAACAAACTTCAGTAGGAGAGTAGTAGTTTCCTACTAGACAGTAGGAAGCAATAGAGCTAATTCAGATGAGCCTAACCACTGTTTTAGAACTTTTTTACATCATTGTACTAGCTGCAAGTGAAATGGAGTGCCCAGTGACAAACAGCAGTGGCAGGCTATAAATTCAGCAAAGGATTTTATTCTTTAGACCCTTATTCTAACATCTTATTGGCAGGTGTATTTGGAAAGGAACCATATTTTGGAAATAAAAGCTTAAAAAGCGCATATATATATATATTATATACACACATATATAATATAATGATCTATATTATAATATAGATTACATATATTAACTATATTGTGTATGATATATACAATTATATATATTATAATCAAGAAGACCCATAGTTAGATAAGTAATTCTGTTTCACAGCTCTCAATTTTCTGTTATTAATAAATTCATTCACTTGTCACAGTTTGAATTGGAATGCAGTATGTTTCAACTGTAAGAAAACTTCTCTGAGTGGGATGTTGGAAGTTACAAGGTGTCTAGGTCTACACTAGGACAGGTGGACCTAGACCATAATCCATGAAAGCCTGGTCTGCTCACCAGCTGGAGCTGGCAATGCAAGCTTGAGAGCTCCTCATTTCTCCACCAGGCAAGCTGAAAGCAAGCCTTGCAACCTTGGCTAGGCAGAGCAATTTGGGAGCCAGGACTCACATCTCAACAGCCTGCCAGGTGGACAGCTGAAAAGTTGGGAGCCTGGAAGTTCACCAACAGCTTTTATAAAAGGCAGGTGGGTAAGCTGGCATTGCAGAAGACAACTGGAACCCTGTTTCCATTCTGTCACAACTTTGTCAAAATTGAACTTACTCCTGAAAACACTTTGATTTTGATGAATTTGCAGTCTCTGCTCCATCTGAGAATTTCAAAACAACTCTGATTCTAGAACCTACCATTTGGAAAGTAAGGCTCTTCACTAGAGAAAAAAATTGGACAGTGTTCTTGGGAAACATACAGTTTTATACAGCTGGCAAAAAGAAATATACACTGATTGAAATATTCCTTCATGCATGACCAATGAAATCTTGTTTGTGTGGCTTCTTTTTAACTTTTTTTTTTGTTGTTGTTGGATTGTTCAGCTACATTCAGCTACATTTTTGAGATGAAGAATATTGTTGCTTTTTTTTTTTTTAATTTTGCAGGTGATTTTCAGATATCTGTCTTTTTTTCAACATTGTTTTGGAATAGGTTGAAAGTAACACAATACTCTAGTGAAGTAACTCAGCTAATGACTGCATCGTTAAAATGCTGGTATATCTAAAGATACAGGTAATGTTGAAAAAGGAAAATTGAAGCACTTCAATATGCAATTTCACTTTTTCAGTAGTCTAAATTCAGGGTTTGTATAATTTATACTCTATTTTATCAAATAGTTCTATTTCTTGAATGATCAGGAAAGGGCTTTCATTTTATCAGAAATTAGGGTGTAAAGAATTGAAGTTTGTCAGTAAAGTTCTAATTCTTGAATTTTCATATAGTCAGCTTTTAAAACAAAATAATTTTTATATGATCTTGTCTTTTATTTTAATAAATCTTACTTCATAAGTAGTGAAAGACATGGTTTTATTCACCTTATCACCTTATCTGTGTTGTTTACCCTTTATTTGTGTTGTTTACCCTTTCAACACAGGATGGCGTTGAGATTTTGTGGGGTTTGCCTCTATAACAAATAATCTATCTCCGTATAATAGATTTCAAATAGTTCAAAAAAACCACTTATGAAAATAAATAAGTTAATGGCAATATTTCAGCAAATGGTCAGCAGTTCTCAAGAGTGTTGAGTACCTGGCAGTTCTAGCAATTGTTCGACCTTTTAGCTATCAAAAGAACTGTTTGTTATTCATTTATTATGGTTAGAAATATTAAAGGTACAGAAAGACTGGAGTCAAAGTCTGTGAAGACTGGGTATCTGTCTTTACATATCCTTGAAGAGTTTTTGTTATTTTCATGCCTTGTCTCCATATTCCTCCACTTTTTTTTTTTCCTCTCAACAGATATCACTTCTGTGCATTTTTTTAAAATCTATTTTTTGATCTAATTTGGATTTCACTTTCATTTGCTATACATCCAACATGTGAATAAATTTTGCTGGTACTGTACAGTGGTACGTAAATATATCAGATGCCCCATTTATTGTTTTTTAATCAATAGGATTGGAAAATACATAACAAAGAAGTAAAGATGTGTCTTAGCTAATCTTTAATAAAATATCAGTTTTTGAGACAGATGTTCAGCTGACTACAGAGGACAAGGAAAAGGCTGAGGTTCTTAATGCCTTCTTTACATCTGTCTTTACTAGTCAGACCACGTATCCTTGGGGTACTCAGCCTCCCGACCTGGAAGTCTGGGACAGTGAGCAGAAGAACCCCCCCCACAGTTCAGGTGGAAACTGTTAGAGACCTGCTGCTCCACCTGGACTGTCACAAGTCCATGGGGCCAGATGGGAGCCACCCGAGGATGCCGAGGGAGTTGATGGATGTGATTGCTGGGCTGCTTTCCATCATCTATCAGTGGTCTTGGTCATCTGGAGAGGTTCTGGATGACTGGAGACTTGCTAATGTGACGCCCGTCTATAAGAAGGGTCATAAGGAGGACCCGGGGAATGACAGGCCTGTCAGCCTGACTTCAGTGCCAGGAAAGGTGATGGAACAGGTCATCTTGAATGCGATCATGAAATGTATGTGGGACAACCAGGGGATCAGGCCCAGTCAGCATGGGTTCATGAAAGGCAAGTCTTGCCTGATCAACATAATGTCCTTCTGTCACCGGGTGACCCACCTTGTGGGTGAGGGAAAGGCTGTTGACGTAGTCTACCTAGACTTCAGCAAGGCCTTTGACACGGACTCCCATAGTGTTCTCCTGGAGAAGCTGGCAGCCCATGGCTTGGACAGGTACATTCTTTACTGGGTTAAAAACTAGCTGGATGGCCAGGCCAAGAGAGCGGTGGTGAACAGAGTGAAATTCAGCTGGTGAGTGGTGTTCCCCAGGGATTGGTGTTGGGGCCCATCCTCTTTAATATCTTTATGGATGATTTGGATGAGGGAATTGAGTGCACCCTCAGTAAGTTTGCAGATGACACCAAGTTGGGGGAAAGTGTCGATCTGCAGGAGGGTAGGAAGGCCCTGCAGAGGGACCTGGACTGGTTGGATTGATGGCCAGACGCCAGTGGGATGAGGTTCAACACAGCTAAGTGCCAGGTCATGCTTTTTGTTCACAACAACCCCATGCAGCTCTACAGGCTTGAGAGAGAGTGGCTGGAAAGCTGTGCAGTGGAAAAGCATCTGGGAGTGCTAACTGATGCTTGCCTGAACATGAGCCAGCAGTGTGCCCAGGCAGCCAAGAAGGCCAATGGTATCCTGGCTTGTATCAGGAATAGTGTAGCCAGCAGGACCAGGGAGGTGATGGTCCCTTTGTATTCTGCTCTGATGAGGTCACACCTCAAGTACTGTGTTCAGTTTTGGGCCCCTGTTTTTGTTTGTTTTCTCAATACTTGTTATGGATCACATTTACTTTTCAGCTGGTGTAAAACCACACATTTCAACAAGGCAGTTAAATAACCTAACCAACTATTTAGATCTTCCTTTCATGGTTCAAAGCACACTTCCCTGAGAATGTAACACTTTGGATTAAACTCTGAAAAGACCATAAATACTGTGCAAACATGCTGTAGAAACTGAGGCATCAGTTTGATATATGACTACCAGAATACTAGCTTCTTGCATTTCCTGCAATAAGAAGAAAAATGAGGGAAAACAGGAAAAGGTGTGTGTTGGGTAATACAGATATATAGACCTTTTTTTCATGAGAAACAGAGAGAATTGGGCTGTTATGCTCTTGTATTGTGCAGTTATGAGGAAAGTCACCGCAAGGGAGAAAAGTTTAAACTGAATGCTGTAAGAAAAAACTTTCAGCAGGATTTCTGTAGCAAATAACACCTTCTGATCAGAAAATCTCCTCTTTTCCATGTTTGATCTTTGAACAGTGAAAAATTATCTGTACAGGCAAAAAATATTAATTTTCTTCTACTTTCCATTTTAATTTGATCCAGAGAATATTTTGTGAAGTATGACTAATAGGTTTTGAATGTGGAACGACTGTACTACTTTCAAATCTCAAAGTATAGACAAAACTGAGTTTGTTATTGATTATACAAGGAATTCCCATATCAGAGCCAGAGCAACAGATGGGGTTTTTCCATTGTTTTTGATGATTTCAAGAAAAATTCAAGGTAAGCAATGGTCATTTAGAGGAAAGCTCCTTCTTATCTCTTATCAGTTGCCTTTCAAATTATCCCAAAATTTGCACTATCACATTCAAAACAGTTATTTAAAAAATGAATAAATAAAAAAAATCTATTTTTCAAGCTTAACTAATACACTGGCAACTTTTGACAGTAAGTTTCACAGGTTGTTCCATGTAAGAATTTCCTGAAAGCTTTCACCTGAACATGTCATTAAGTAGCCTAGTATTGTCCAATAATAAAACTGTATTAGGGCCCATTTTTTTCAGTTCTAACTTTTACTACTTTTTCTGTCCCCACTTTCACCCTGCTGAATCATCTCCTTTCTAAACTAAACAGTCTCAGTGGTTTTTATCTTTTTTATTAGTCTATGAACGTTTATGTCTGATTTTAGGATTTGAATGATGTGAACATGAGACAAGTTAGATCTTGTGGCTAGTCTTCTGATCTAGGCTTAACAGCCTATATGAATTTACCCAAGTGGTTCTGATTTACTTAAAGAGTTTTGACAACATTGTCGTAAAAGTAAAAAAAAATAAAATAATAATAATAAAAGCAGGGAAAGATCTATCTAGTGATCATTTTGAAGATTAACAAACATATGTGGGACTAAATATTAACTTTTCAGCGTACACAAATCAGGTCGACATTTCAAAAGACAGTCAATAATGCTTAAATATTCAGTAAATGTCTGGCTTTCTCTAAAGGACTTAACAACCAGTAGCTCGTGGATCCAAACTCAGTCTATGTTCAGCACTAGGCTTCTTTGAAAATGTACTTAGTCAGTTGTGATTTGTGAGTGTGTTGGATTTGTTTGAATATTTATTTCCTAAGTAATCAGCAAACACAGTGATGTAATGATTGTGAAACTGTGCATTTGATAATTTCTATATGAAAATGCAAGAACAATGATCTGAAGTTCATAACAAAATTTAGTGTAGTACTTTTATGTGTGCTTTGCTATCATAGCATTTTTATATTTTAGTTAAATGTGATTAAGCTACCAAAACAGTTTTACCCTATTATGTAAAGGTTCACTTTCCAGTTTTATAAACAGCTTTGAAAAATGCATTTTGTTGTATCAAGCATTGCATCCATTGTACATACAGCTTGCTGAAAGATCATTTAATTTTGAGGCATCGATTCTGCTTCACATTTCATGAAGAATCTTTAAATTGTAAACTATTGATCTAAGTATTACATATTAAATTGATCTAAGTATTACATATTAAATTATTGATAAAAATCGCTTGGATAATTAGAGGTCATATTTTCAAGGAAAGTGCTATGCAAATCTATGCTGTTTATTGTTACATTAAGTTGAAAAGTATCAAGCCACAAAAACGAATCTTGAAATATGTATGTGTATAGTTTTAGATAGCTTTTATTAAACATTTGTGGTGGTTTCACACTGATGGCTAGCTAAATTCCACTACGCTGGTCTCTCACTCTCTCTCCACAAAGGATCTAGGGGAGAAAATATGATGAAAAAGGGCTGAAGTGTTAAGATAAGGACAGGGAGATCACTCACCAATTACCATCAGGGGCAAAACAGACTCAGAGTAGGGAGATTAATAAAATGTATTGCCTATTACTACCAGACCAGAACAGTGAGACACAAAGCAAACTAAAAGCACATTCCCCTCGATCCATCCTCTTCAACCTCCTTCCCTGAGCAGTGCAGGGGAACAGAGAAGGGGGATTGCGGTCAGGTCATAAAGCTTGATCATCTGCTGCTCCTTCATCTTCAATCTCTTCCCTTGCTCCAGTGTTGATTCCCTCCCACAGGATGTAGTCCTTCACAGAATCACGGAATGGTTTAGGTTGGAAGGGACATGTGGAAGTCATTTGTTCCAAGCCCCCATCTCAAGCAGGGACATCTCTAGGAGGTTGCCCAGGACCACGTCCAGATGGCTTTTGAAGATCTCCAAGGACGGAGACTCCACCACCTCTCTGGGCAACCTGTGCCAGTGCACAGTCACCCACACACTAAAGAAATGTTTCCTGGTGTTTAGAGGAAAATTCCTGTGTTTAGAGGAAAATTCCTGTGTTCCATTGCCTGCTGGGTACCTCTGAAGCTAGTATGGCTTCATCCTCTTTGCACCCCATCTTCAGATATTTAAGGACATTGATAAGATCCCCCGAAGCTTTCTTTTCTCTGGGCTGACCATTCCCAACTCTTTCAGTCTCTCCTCATAGGAGAGGTGGTCCGGCTCCTTGATCACCTTTGTGGTCCTATATTGGGCTCTTTGCATTATGTCTGTGTATCTGTTGTATTGGGGGAACCAAGACAGGACACAGCATTCAGGGTGTGGCGTCACTTATCTGAGAAGAGAAGGATCACTTCTCTGGACCTGCAGGTGATACTTTTCCAAATGCAGCCAAGCCTATTGCTAGCCTTCGCAATGGCAAGTGCGTGTTTCCTGCTCATGTTCATCATGCTCATGTTCATTCCTGCCTCATGTTCATGCCTGATGGGACTCCTAGGTACTTTTATGCAGTGCTGCTTTCCAGATTAGTGGCCCTTCAGCAGCTACTAGTGATTGGAGTTCTTCCTCCTAGGTGCAGGACTCTGCAATTCTATGTATTGATCTTCATGAGATTTTTGTCAGCCCACCTCTCTAGCCTGTCAAGATCCCTCTGGATGGCCCCAGCCCTCTGATGAGTCATCCCATTCCCCTAGTTTCATGCCGTCTGTGAATTTACTAATGGTTCACTCCACCTCGTCTTCCAGATCAGTCATGAATATGTTAAACAGGACTGGACCCAGTATTGATCCCTGGGGTACTCCCCTCATTACTCGCCTTCAACTAAGACTTTGCACAACTGACCAACACACTCTTGGTCCTGCCCTTCAGCCAGTTTTCAATCCACCACGCTGTCTGCCTGCTTCCCAAACCAATCTTATGTTGGCTTCCCCCAGAGAGCAGTTCTTCAAGAACTGCTCCAATATGGATTCTTTCCACAGAGTGAAGTTCCTTCAGGAACAGAATGATTCAGCATGGGTTCCCCACGGGTAGCAGCTCCCCCCAGACCCCCTGCTCCTGCGTGGGTTCTTTTTCCACGGGCTGCAGCTCCAGCCTGGGGCCTGCTCCTGCAGGGGCTCTCCATGGGCTGCAGCCTCCTCCAGGCCACATCCACCTGCTCCACCGGGGACTCCTCCACGGGCTGCAGCATAGAGATCTGCTCCATGTGGGACCCATGGGCTGCAGGGGGACAACCTGCTCCACCAGGGGCCTCTCCACAGGCTGCAGGGGAACTTCAGCTCTGGTACCTGGAGCACCTCCTGTCCTCCTTCTGCACTGACTTTGGTGTCTGCAGGGCTGTTTCACATTTTCTCACTCCTCTCCCAGCTGCTGTTGCACAGCAGTTTTTGTTGTTGTTTCGTTTTGTTTTGTTTTTCCTTTCTTAGGTGTGTTCTCAAAGATGCACAGCCAACATCACTCACTGGCTCAGCTCTGGCCAGCAACAGGTCCCTTTTGGAACCAGCTGGAGCTGGCTCCTATCTAATCTGGGACATCTTCTGGGCTCTTCTCATGGAGGCCACCCCTGTAGCAGCCCTGGTACAAAAACCTTGCCACATAAGCTCATTGCAACCCACTAAGTACTTTTCTTTTTCTTCTTATAAAGATACAGAGCAATGAAACAAAAATCTGTTCATGCTATTTATAGGCAAGGAACCAGATCAAATATAGTGATTTTTTAATTATCACTTTGTCTCAGTGAGAAATATGGATATAGAATCTTATGAAAGTTGTGCTGTTGCAGCAACCATTGTTCATTTCAAACAACTAATCAGAAAGACGATGGAGAACATAAAGAAAATGTGAATTAATTCTTTCTGATTTCAAAGTATCCTGAACTTCAGTCTCATGTTTTTCTATTTGTTCTCAGATGGATTGGAAGGGGAAGAAATGTGAGAGCAGTAGAGGAAAAAAAATCCATGGAGAAAACCATAAGATATAGAAAAGGCTTGGAATAAATGCACAATTAGACCAAATAAAGGAGTAGATAAGGAAGTAAAAAGCAATGTAATGAAAATATATACATATGTAAGATCACCATGTACCTCAACCTGGTTTTCTTTATTTCTTTTATCCAAGAACAACATATAGACTTCTCTTTCTGCTAGCTATCTGTAATGTTACCTTTAGATTTATTGATTTCCACAATGGGAAATTTAGTTGGGTGTGAAATTTACTCTTCCCGGAATAAATAAATAAATATGGGCCTGAATTGTACTTAGGGCAAAAGATGGCTATGAACTCTTGTTTTGCAAAAGGGCCTGCTAAAGTAGCTATCCTGCAATCATTTATGCACACACTTGTGTCAGTATTATTATTTGTGTACTAGTGTTATTTTCAATCTCCATCAATTCCTCACCATGTCTGTCTTGACCATATTTTTTTTTTTACTAGGCCAGCTAATAGTTTAGTGGGGGAATGAGAACATGGGGTATGGGAGGCTTAAAGTCAAACTATGATGACAAGAAATGATTATGAAACTGTGACCCAATCAGCTAACTTTGAAAATACAAACATTTTGCAAGCCTTGTTATATGTCAGCTTTTAACTGGTTGCTATTTATTACTAGACATGGAGCTTATAGCTGGATCCAGGTGCAATTTCCCGTCAACTTGACTATATCAAAGATTAATCTAACCACTGTGTATCCATACTTTTAGATATTATGGTTGGCATCAGGTAACTCATTGATTCAATGGAAATTTCCAGACTGTTGAAGTCAACACATTTGCAACACTTTTTCAGGCTGGAGAGAGATTTTTCATTGAAGCAGAAAATGTTGTACATATGATGTTCAAGAGCATGAGAATTCAGAGAGCAAATGTGAGCTAAGAAGTTTTATTGATTGTAGAGTCTACGATATGTATTTGGCTTCCCAGGGGCATGATATGTAGAAAGAATCTTTTGTGACTAAGGCAGGATTTTTTCCAGCAAATCTGAGGTTTGCCCTTAAATGTCTTTTCACTAAACTAGGAATACTCTTGTGAAAATGTACCTTTCAGGCAGAAAGAATCAGGATTTTTTTCTTCTGTATTACTAATGGTAAGAGGAGACTGTCCACAGCTTTGGGCAATCTCACTATGACTGACACCTGAATGATCTATTCTTCTGTCTTTGATTTCCTTTTAATTTGCACTCCACTCATTTTTTTTTTTTCCATTTAACCTTCCTTAGAGATTTCTATTGTTAATCAGCTTGTAATCTGTATTATTATTACCAATGCTTCACATTACAGAGGTATGACTCACACTCATCACTGATTTTCAGTATCATAGTGATTTTATCCTAAGCTTCATGCTTTGTTTTCCTGAGTACTGCAAAAAGATAGCAAATTGTCCAAATCTCTGTAGACGAACTGCCTGTGCTGTTGCTTTGTAAAGAGTACCTCAAAATATCAAAACGGTTTTGAAATTCTAATGTTTGCTCTTATTAAAGCAAAAACTTGGAACAAGTAACTCTAACTCAAGAAGATTGAGGCCTTCCAGCTGATTAGGATAAAAGGATTTGAAAATGAACTTTTTACCTTCACAAAACCTCTTTGTTGTGCCAGTCCATCCCTAAGGTGTTGTTCTCTAGTCATCAGCTTTTGGTAGTACATGGGTTACATCGAAGGCCACACAGACATTTCTGGGTCTCTAGAAGAAAACTCTTTCCTTCCATCAAAACTTAGGCTGATCTGCCTGTTCTCTTCTCTATTGTGAGTCTTCCATTTTGTTCTCATTCCTTCCTGGCCATTACTTGAATTAAAGATACTTTTTCTAGTACAGAATAGTTTATGGTTCAGGATATTCCACCAGGAGAGGACCCCTCACTCCAGAGAATTTTTTCTAACCCTCAAGGCAGCTATTTTCATAGGCCATTCCTGTTTAGAAGACCTTAATATTTCCACATAGTAGAAACTGAACAAACAAATCAGGCAGATATGATGCATTAAGGGCATTGACTGAGACTGTCTTTCCCTTAACACATCTTTCAGCCTTTATGTTTCTGTCCCATGTAACAACATATACCTCCTTCATCTATAGCAATTTAGCTGTTTGTGTGTTTATGGACTGAATTAGTAAACAGTCTTTAGATGAATATAATCCTTTACACCAAGTCATTTTTTAGTAATTCACCTCAAAGCACATCCTTATGATCTGCTGTATTTAATTACTTGAGGGGCAGTAGCCTTTTAAGCTGATTTTGCCTCTGAAAAAAAGAAACACGAATTCACAGCCTTATAATGATTCCTTTGGGAAGGACTCTACATGAAGCGTAGCCTTGGAAATTCATACACAATGCAAGTCAACCATAGCATCTCCTCTGTGTTCAGTGTAATCCTTCTCCTCAGGATCAGCTTCATGTAACCAAGCTGTACAACACAGGAATTAACTGCTTCATTATCTGATAGCACATTGCAGTCCTTCTGAGTTACTCATTGGGATTAAAGAACCATCACTGAACCTTTTATCACATCTTCCTTCCCTCATTCGTTCTCAGGAAATTCCAGCTATGCCAAGAATAATTTCTTACCTGTTTCATGCGTAACTGTTGTTGTGTTATTTTAAATCTTTTTGAAGTAATTGAATTGCCTTACAATAGATCTGTCCATAAATTCAGGTGTTGTGCGTCAGGCATGCATCAGATACATGTAGGATTTGGGCACCTAATGGTATTCTCTCAACTTATCTGAATGTAAGGCCCAAACAAGGCTTCCTGTGAGCAGAAATGCTTTTACTTCATTAGTATTTCAAACATTATTTCAGGAGTAAGTATTCCTGGCTGTTTGGTTAATTTACATGTGGTAGTTTTTCAAGAACAAATGAGGCACTTCATACATATTGGCAGAGATGTATTTCAGATCTATCAATTGTGTCACAGAACGCCCAGAGCTCTTAATTTTCAATTTTCTTCCCTATGTTGCAAACAAACTACCTTATCCAGTGCTGAGTACAGATTAACTGATTTTATTCCCTTCCTTGGAAGACGAACAGAATGGATAGCTGGATTAAAGTCATGCAAAAAGTCTGGCTAAACAGAACATCTTACCTCAGGAAATTCTTCAAAGTCCTCTGATGAAAATGATTCAATGAACTGTTTATGCTTCTTCCTGCCTGCTACATGAAAATCTGCAGCTTTCATTCAGACGTGTTTGGGATCAGATGAGGGTGGGAGTGTGGGAACTGGCATGAGAGAGCCTGCAGCCCTTCAGTGAAAGCTGGGAGATGAGGACAGAATTGAGATGCATCACACAGAAAAAATAAATTATCAGTGGGTTGGTGTAAGTTCTCAGGTGACAGGATCAGTGATGTCCAGCTAAGCTGAAATGTAATAAAATCACAGAATCACAGAATTATAGCGGTTGGAAGGGACCTCAAAAGATCATCGGGTCCAACCCCCCTGCCAAAATACCTAAATGAAGTTTAGATAGATTTTCCACATGATTGTTTTCTAGCTGGCTAGTCTATTACTTTACAATTTGTTGGTCTTCTGGTTAATAACATATTAAAGACAAAAATTTAGTGTAGGCTAGGCAGAGAGGTACCAGGAGGACTACAAAATATCTATCAGCACTATTTGAATCTAGAAAATTGCACCTTCCTTCTTTTGGGTCATGGTTTATGGCTCCTGGAATACTTTACAAGTTGAGGTTTGATACTTTCAACTTTTACACAGATTCACCCTTTATCAGGGTTGGAAATTCTCTGGGATTCAGTAATGCTTACTGAATGAAAATAGATCGAATAGATTTACCCATCACAGAGTTAAGTAACCTGCTAGTAGACCTGCTGCACATGCATTAACAGGGCATTAACATAACATTAACATAACATTAACATTAACATAACATTAACATTAACATAACATTAACATAACATTATGGGCTGAGTAAATATCAGAAAGAAAATAGAGAAAAGAAACATGGTGAAAGATCTAGAGGGGAAGGCATATGAGGAGTGGCTGAAGTTACTTGGTGCGTTTAGCTTAGAAAAGAGGAGACTGAAGGGAGGCCTTATGGCAGCCTGCAGCTCCCTCACTAGGGGAGTGGAGGGGCAAGCACTGAGCTCTGCTCTTTGGGGACAGCGACAGGACCCGAGGGAATGACATGGAGCTGAGACGGGAGGGTCAGGCTGAGTGTTAAGAAAAGGTTCTTCACCGAGAGGGTGGTCGGGCACTGGGACAGGCTCCCCAGGGCAGTGGTCACAGCACTAAGCCTGCTGGAGATCAACAAGCATTTGGACAACACTCTCAGACCCATGGTTTAATTTTTGGGTGGTTCTGTGTGGAGCCAGGAGCTGGATTCAATGATCCTTGTGTGTCCCTTGCAACTCGGGATATTCTTTGATTTTATGATTCTATGGTATCAGCGACAGGAAGGAAGCCAATGCTGAACCTGCATTTCTGTACAGTTTTAAGAAACACACTATTTAATTGTTTATCTGAGTTTTTGTTCTTATCTTTAGCACAAGAAATCTTTGTACTAAAACACAAATTACAACATGAAATTATATAACTATGAAAGATGTCCAGTGGCTTGAAATTTATTTTCCTAAGCTGGAAGTGAGTTACAGCTAGAAATAAGGATTTGAGATAGCACAGTTGCTTATTTTAAACAGAGCTACTAACAACAGTTTTGTCTGGCTGGTATTGCTATTACTGGCATTTGGAAGAAAGGTTGGATGACTCTTCTGAACTTGTTTCCAATGCCTAAATGGAAATCAGCAGATGCATGCAGGTTTGGTGCATCATGCTTTACATTTCTGCTTGAACTGTTCATTCACTCTAAATAGGAAGTACAGATGAGGACTTCAGAGAGGACAGAGAGGTAACTGAAGGGCCTGTTGAAAGTGACAAAGCATTAATAATGTAGTAAAATTAGCTAGAGTCTAAATGGAGATGACAAGAAGTAACATAACATGTGAAACGGAGGTGGGAGAAGCCTAGAGAAGAGAAGGCTCCAAGGAGACCTTATAGAGTCTTTCCAATGCCTAATGGGGGCCTACAAGAAAGCTAGGGAGGGACTCATTAGCAGGGAATACAGTGACAGGACAAGGAGTAATGGCTTTAAGGTAAAAGAGGGTAGGTTTAGACTAGATATAAGAAGGAAGTTATTTATTATGAAAGTGGTGGGGCACTGGAACAGGTTGCTGAGAGAAACTGGATGCCACCTCCCTGGAGGTGTTCAAGGCCAGAGTGGAAGGGGCTTTGGGCAACCTGATTTAGTCAGAGGTGTCCATGCCCATGGCAAGGGGGCTGGATCCGGATGGTCTTTAAGGTCCCTTCCAACTCAAACTGTTCTATGAGTTTATGAAATATTGTGATTATTGGTTAGGTAATTAATCTTCCCATTCCCAACCCCCATCAAAAAAAAAAACAAAACACTTCTCACCGCCAGCAAACTATTCCTGAACCTCTCTGATTTCATCTTCATCTCACACAGACTAAATTATACACGTGCAGTTTGCACTGTTGTGTGATATGACAGTTCACCAGCTTAAGTGCTGCTGGTCTTTTTTGCAGGGTCTGCTGTTTTTCTGACCCTGAATTCTAGAAGAACAAACTAGACCAGACAACAGAAATGTCACTGCTTTATTTTATTCTGGCAATGTGGCTAGAATGGTGAAGCAAAACATTGGCAAAATGCTGAACAAATGATAGAAAAGTCATATAACTGTTCAGCAAGAGAATATGACTAGCCAGCATTTCCCTTCTTTACAATATGCATTCCAATTCATTTTACATAATGTGATACCTGCGATTTTGGGGATTCAAACTTTATTTACATAACCAAGTAGGAACACAGATCAGGAGTTTTAATCTGGACTTCTTGGCTATATTTGGAACTACTCAATTTTGACATAGTTTTTTGAAGTAGATGTAAATGCATGGTTTTCTATGAGTCCAACTTGGGGCAGTTGCATTTCACATTTGATTTTCATTAATCTGTCAGAGTACACATTGTCTAGCATTACTCAGCCCAGCATAAGCTGCAATAGATAACAGTTCCTTGCTAGTCACTACATTTGTTTTTTATTATTATCAATGCTTAGACATAGAAAATCTTGTTTATTTATTTATTTATTTATCTTCTTTGACAGTAACAGTGATCAAGTCATTTCTTAGCTTTCCTTGGCTGAACTGAACGAGTCACATTCTTTAGTCTCCTGTCATGTGGTAGCTGCTTCATCCTCTGAATATCCTCCAAGGTTTTCCTATGCTTGTTCCATTCTGTGTTCATTTTCATTAACCATGAGTAACCACAGTCGTATGAGCATTCCGGAAGAGGCTAAACTGGCCTAAGCTGTACAGTGGGATCAGTTTCTTCCTGCTTTTGCTGAAAGTCTCTGTTCTGTTGTAGTTAGATTTCATTTCTTTCCCACAGCTATATCAAGCTTGCAGATAGAAATTACTCTGTGATCAACTACCAGATCAAATTTTTGCTTTCTGTTTTTCTACAGATAAGCTCCTAGACAGATGCCACTGAAGTTTATCTTATTTGATCTGAAGCATGTGAACCTGCATTTTTATCACTTGCATTACATCTTAAAAATCCTATCATCACAATAGTCAGCTCTTCTGTGTACATTAATTCTTTTCTTATGGGCAACACTTAGCAAGTCTGTGTCATCTTAGATTCTCTGAGCCAAATCGTATCATTTCTCTTTAGACAAAAATGTTAAAAAACATCTGTCCTAAAAAAAATATTCTTGTGAAACACCACTTTACTGATAGCCCATCTTTCAAAATCCTCTGTAATCTTCTCTTCAGGTTGTATAGTTCTTCCCTTGCTTTTTAATTCATCAGTAATCACATCCTCACTGTTTTTGTTTGTTTGTTTGTTTGTTTGTTTTCTCCATAAGGGATTTAAACAGATTCTTTACTCTAATTCAAATACTGTAATTATTGTAAATCACATCTATCTGAAAAAAAAAAAAGTAAAAAGAATTTGCAGTTTAATTTGGAATATTTTATGATTGATAAAGCAATATACACATTTAATTTTTGATTTATTATATCTTAACATATTCTTAATACTTAGTTCTAAGGCACATTTTGAACTACAGAAGCCAGAGTGCTCGTGACCAAATCTATTCTCATTCTACTCCCATCTTTAGTAAATTTTCTTGTAAATAAAATACATTTTGCAGTATACGGTATAATCACCTATGCCATTCTTGAAGTATAGAGTACCAAAATATGAGATAATAATAAACATAAGAAAAATGTTTTCTATTACTATATGATGTTGTGCATTTGTTCTTTAAAGCATGTCGAACTAAATTAAGCAATTCTGGTTTTGCTTCACCTGGTTTGTAATTTTTTCCATTCTATACTTTTATTTTCATTAGTCAACTTGCTTTCGGTCTTATATTCAATAAACTTCCTCTTTTTGTAAGTCCTTTTGAAAATGTAGCTTTAGTTTACATCCTAAACTTGAAGAACCTTTCAGTTTTAATACTCAAGCTCCTACTTCCAATTCATTTCATTTGGTGATCCTACTATTAATAAAGGTCACATTTTAACAAAGAGAATTGCATTTGCCTTTTTTTTTTTTTTTTATGTTTTTCTGGCTACATTCAGGTAACTTGGGAAACTTGCAATTATGCTGCTCATTTTTATAATGCAACCATGATGAATCCAAAACAGCTGCGGAAGAATCTCTTAAAATAAAAATTCCTAAGTTTTATGGCTCACCTGCAACATAAAATTTTCCTAATTGACACAGAAACCTGAAATATACTTAAGCCAGGATCTTTCAGTAAAAAGTTAGGTTACATGTTATTGAGAACATATGGTATGGATTTTAGATTAACAGAAGAAAATACCTATGGATAAGATAAAGTTTGTCTCCAGGTACCTCAATTTCTACTTCAAGAAAAGTGAAAGATTGTAAGTGGAGATTTAAGTCAAAGTTTAGGGCTGGCTGCAAAACATCCTAGTACAAATAAACCTGAGATCTCTGTTACCTCTACTACTCTAGCCTTGTTTTCAGGTGCAGAATGTATCAGTGTATTCTCTAAATCATCAGCTGTGAAAATTACTTATTAAAATGTTCCTTTTAGAGCAAACAACTTGACTGCTGTGAAAAAAAACTTCCTTATTTTAACTGTTTTACTTCATTAAGACTCTTGAATCACAGTTATCCAGACTTACATGTATTCTGATATAACTGTACCACAGGCAGATTCAAGGATATGAAATTTGCTTATAATTTAGAATAAGGTATTAGTTAGACAAGACAATACCTTTTAGATTTCCAGGAAAGAACTGTTGTAGTTCACACTATCTATAATAAAAGAAAACAAACTTGTTGTTGTTTGACACATATTCAGCTTCTTCCTTAACATACTCATGTTACAATCTACTTTTCCTTTACTATGACACAGCAACAAACTGTAATTTGAGCAGATGTTAGGGATGTCTGTCAGATCAGAATACAAACACAGTATGTGTTGGTATAAATATTTTAGAATTGTTTTCACACATCAATCTGCCCTTGTAAATTTTTGTATTGTCAAGACCAAGTGTCTTCTGAAATGTTTTGTTTTGCATACCCCTTTTCATTTAAATAAATTGGAAGAGAGGAAGGAAGGAAGGAAGGAAGGAGGAAAGAAAAAGAGAGAGTGAGGAGAGATCAACAACAACAAACTATTTTATGGGTAAATCAAAGTGGGGACAGATTTAAGTTCTCGCTCTGACTCAGTTATGTCTATGGTGTCAGCCTCTGCCTCCTCTCTTACACCTATTGCAAGTGAAGTAATTAACTTGGCCAGAGATTTACAGAGAGGGATCTAAGTGAAGACAGTCAGTTTCTAAGCCTAGGTACCTGTCTGAATACAGTTGGTCTCTTCTCTCTTCTGGGGCTCCAGTAGCCACTCCTAGGTTCAATGTTTAGAAAACCTCTGATGGCCATTGAAAATGACCCTAAGGCATCATAAGTGCAACTGGGCTATGGAATGGGGTATAGATAGAGTCCATACGTGATTCTAATCATTTCTTTGAGTACTTTTCTTTATCATGTCATGGCATGTTCTATGAACAGTTCTATTTACACAGGACTTGAGCTCACCAAATAAGTGAAGCAAGCATATGCTGGAAATACGATGTAGAACAGCTGTACAATATCAAAGAATGTGACAACTGATGCATGCTACATTAATCTTATGGGACTCTGCTGCC
This sequence comes from Cygnus atratus, assembly GCF_013377495.2. Classification (NCBI taxonomy): domain Eukaryota; kingdom Metazoa; phylum Chordata; class Aves; order Anseriformes; family Anatidae; genus Cygnus; species Cygnus atratus. Next base: position 22,584,687 of record NC_066362.1, on the reverse strand, counting down.
TCCTAATTCAAGAAAGACCCTGACATTAGGAAGCCATGTGGAGGAAGATTATACAATGTCCCATTTGTGATATAAATATTCCCTTTTCTCCTTCACATTGTTGTTGTTGTTTAATTTGTTGATTAATTATTTTTCTGGTTTGGTTGGTGTTGTGCTTTTTTTTTTTTTTTTTTTTTTTGAATGGAAGAGTAGGCACAGACAAATAGGCAGTGTTTCTTTAATCATTTTTTCAGCTTCAATAGACACAGCTTTAGCAATTCATCTCATTTTAATGTTGTGACCTATATCTAGGTCATATCTCTGGAGCCCCCAGCTCTGAATGATTTTGTAAAGAAGTCTGATTCCAAATTTCAAACTTTGCTATGTTTTCTTATAAAATGAAACAAAACTGAAATTAATTGAGGACTGCAAGGGATAAAGAAGTTAAGTTGAATAAGTCAAATAGGCAGGGATCCTAAGGCTTGCAACAGGGTGAATGCCTTTATTTGGACCTTTGGCAGAAGGTTATCTAGTAAAAATAAAAATTAAAAAATTAATTCACCTAAAGATAATGTCAAAGAATTTCAGAAAAGATTTCATGTGTGTGAATAATTTAAGATATTTAACTGGTGACTGAGAATTCTCTGCAATTTCTAGAAATCAGACCCCTAAATGCGTCTTCAATGTATCCCATTAACACACTAGACTTTTAAGAAAAGTGGTGGTTCTCAAAGAAAAAGTAATTAGTGAGTATTTTCTTGGTGTTTTTATTATTATTATTATTTTCCAGGTAAATAAAATATTGTACAGTAGCATATCCCAACTATTTACTTTTCCCTTCAAAAAGAAACAATATCCTTCTTACCAATTTGAACAATTTTTCTGTCATACAAGTAAAAGTCACAGGAAAAAGAAAAAAAAAAATGTTTTGTGAGAACCAGTAATTGAATACTGAGAAGAGACCTGTTAATGCTCACAGGCAATGCCATAAGACAGAAAAAAAATATATAAGACTTGCAGAAATCAAAACCCCATTAGTTCCATTACTGATGGAAACAGTCCTTTTGCAAAACTTCTATGTACATGTTGCAACAGCAGTTCAGAAGGCTCAAAGTATGGTTGTTCAGAATATAAACCACATTGCATCCTTCTCTATTTGTCTGTTTTCTTTTCTTTCTTTCTTTCTTTCTTTCTTTCTTTCTTTCTTTCTTTCTTTCTTTCTTTTTCTTTCTTTCTTTTTCTTTCTTTCTTTCTTTCTTTCTTTCTTTCTATTTCTTTCTCTTTCCTTCTTTTTCTTTCTTTCTTTCTTTCTTTCTTTCTTTCTTTCTTTTTCTTTCTTTCTTTCTTTTTCTTTCTTTCCTTCTTTCTCTTTCTTTTTCTTTCTTTCTTTCTCTTTCTTTCTCTCTCTCTCTCTTTCTCTCTTTCTCTCTTTCTTTTTCTTTTTTTTTTTCTTCTGCTAGGTTGTTTTCTCATGTACTTAGACACTCCTATTTCATTTGAAAACAGATTTGAGAAACCTTTTTTTTATGGCTGGAATTTTTAGAGCTAGAATGAAATATCAGCTCTACAGAGAGACTGACATAATAAGACAAGGATTGCAGGCTGAAGCAATATCTTTTCTTAAGTATATATTTTTCTATGTAAGTAACATAACTATAAAAAGGAAACATTCTGAATTCACTTTCTGCTTAAAAATATTTATTATCAAAAGGCCAATTGTAGGAAACATCCTGCAGATAAAAACTTGACCTTAATATTTCTTCATATTCAGCATGATAAAGTGCTTAAAATAAAGCTTTACCCTAATAAATAAATAAATAAATAGAATTTGAAGGCAATAATTTCCCTTTAAATCACTTTTCATAGTGATCACCACAGTGATTAGAAGAATGTCAGCTGTAGGTATGCTGCACTTTATGCTGTTTCTGGTCTTGTGGATGTGCAAAGAACATATGTTTGTGTTGTATGCATACATACATTATCCTTTGTGTTGAAAACACAGGAACAATTAGTTGTTAAATATGCATATGTATGTATACACTGCTGCTTGGGAATAATATTCTCTGTAGAAAAATGCAAGTATATAATAGGTTTGGTTCATCATCAAAACAAATATTCATTGTATTTTTTTTCTGGAAGTAATGGAAAAAATAATACCTAGAATGTGAGATTTCATTTCTGATCTGTTCAGAAAAGAATTGTCTGGACACTGGCGAGGTTCTCTGTACAATGTTCACTGTGAAAGCAGGCGTGAAATCACAGAATCACAGAATCACAGAATCACAGAATCATCTAGGTTGGAAGAGACCTCCAAGATCATCTAGTCCAACGTCTGTCCTAACACTAACAAGACCTCCACTAGACCATATCACTAAGGGCTACATCTAAACGTCTTTTAAAGACCTCCAGGGATGGAGACTCAACCACTTCCCTGGGCAATCCATTCCAATGCCTAACAACCCTTTCAGTAAAGAAGTTCTTCCTAATATCCAACCTAAACCTCCCCTGGCGCAACTTTAGCCCATTCCCCCTCATCCTGTCACCAGGCACGTGGGAAAAGTAGTCCCACTAAGAAAAAAGAAGTAGGGAAAAGTAGTAGAATATTTAAGTAGTCACTGTGATAACATCACAAGGACACTTCAGCATGGTCTTCTTTTTCCCATTTTCTTTCCTGGTAAATATTTGAAGAAATTAACAAATTCAAATTGCTGAAGTGACAAGAACATACTGGAAGTTTCTGCATTTGTCATTAAGTGAAAGAAACACTTTTTATTATGTTCTAAGCAACATCTAATTTCTTTGAAAGACAAAATGACACATGTTGTATATACCTACTTCAATCGAAAGATTGAAGCTGATGTGTAATGACTGAAGTGTTCCACTACTGTGAATATGCACAGTCTATTCCATAGGAGGCTCAAGACAGAGAAAAGGTAAGAGCATATTCTGTATGGAGAAACTGTCCTGTCTATTGAAACAAGTTTTTATTTTCTATTATGCACAGTAGGATAAATGTTTCCTTATTTGCTACTCCTAACAGAAGAGGTGACCTCATTGAGATAGCATCATTGTTTTTTAGATTCTCTGATGAATTTAAAATGATCTGACACTATGCAAGTGTTAAAAATCAATTTGTTTTACACCTGGCTTATAGAAACTTTTTTTCCTGTCTTCATCCATTCCATCAAAGGCAACAGAATATGAGTTCATTCTTAGTATACTTAAAGCAGAAATAACATTGGTTGGTTTTGTATTCAGAATCATCTAATTTTATACTTCATTTTACTTTACACTGCAACAGGTTACATATGCTAACCATAGCAATGATGTCTCTACTGAGAAGTAACCTCTTTAACAGTCTCCCAATGGTCACCTACAATTACCCAACTGTCTCTCAATGTTCACTGATATGACGTTTTATAGATTTATTATTTTGTAATATACCTTTCATTTGACCCTGAAGAAAATTTGATAATTTATTAGATGTTCTCATGTGTAATTTTTTTCACACTTTAAACAGATAAGCCTTATTCAAAAGAGGATGATAGCATATTGTTAATTTGGTTTAAGCCTGTGAAACATTAACAAACTTGAAAATAAGTGCATGTGAATTTAAGTGTTTTATTTTACAAGAATACTTAATTTAAATGTTCAAAAGTCTGGGCAACTTTAAAGATATTCTGCAGCTGAGAAAGCACTCCATAATTCATTGTTTATTTGACTATTTGTCCTGTTTTTCTCAACATTTCTTGGTTTTGAACAGACTGGTATTTCTTAACATTTCTTTTCAAAGATTACCTTACAGAACTAACGACTTTTGATCATTGTTTGACTTTCCATTCAAGCCAATACATGTGACGTTTCTAATCTACAATGAGATAAGCATTAGCTAGGAAAAGCAAATTGAAAATCTACTGCTTATTAGTCGTGAAAGGTGAAGTTTTAAACTGTTCTGTCTGCGATGATTCAGAACATTAAAATTCAGTCACCTGAGTATTTGCATATGTCTTGGCTGGTGATAGGACAGACACATTAAAACTGCATGTACTTTTTAATCAGTTGCCATTGACTGGCAGGGCAGAGAATGCTAGGTACCATGAGCTACTTCCTCAGCAAGTGTCCTTGCCTCTCCTTTCAGTAGTCTCTCTTTATGACTGACCCTGTAGATGGAAAAGGGACGTTTTGTATAGGATTCATCTGACCCCAAATGTAGAACTTAACATTCAGGCTGCTGTGTCTAAACTAGCCATCTAGAATTCTTTTATAGTCAATGGGAACAGGAAGACACTTGAGGATGAAATTAATGTAATGTCATCTGGTCGTACTCATCTATCAGATGAGTCACACCTTAAAACAACCTGTTCTCCCCTGTGAGCCCAAAGTGACTTTCTTCAATGTACCCATGTTTTAAATTTAGGTTCAAATCTGTGTTTGAAGATCAACAACATGGTGAGGAAAACCAGATTATTTCTATACTTTTATAACACTGTAAAACCATAACAAATATAGCAGCAGAGACTATTTGAATGACTTATTGGAAGGAAAACACAGAAATGAAATAGAAGAAAACAGCAATCAAACTTCATTTTTCTTGATTTTGACAACAAGGTACTTTCAAAATTATGCAGCGATTCAGGACTCTGATGTACAACACAAAGCTAAGAGTAAGCAAATAACCATTTTTATAACTTTCTCTGAAGAAGCTGTGATCAACAGCCTTTTTTACATTAAGAATTTAGAAATCATTTTATCCTATAGCTGAGACTAAAATTGCCTCCCTCAATCACTAAAAATAGTTTTTTTGTTTTGTTTTGTTTTGTTTTTAAACAAACATGCTTACTTATCTAAGAAAGGTACAACACACATAGTCTAAACTGCATTTCAGCCTCCTCACCACTGGCCTGATTCTAACATCATTTACATTAGTTTAAATAAGCTGAAGTCACTGGTGTTACACAGTGTGAATCTGAGGAGAAGCAATATGTATATAACTATATCAGTTTACCTTATATGCTCTCCAGTATGCAACGAACACAGCATGCTATTGTTTGAAGAAATACTGTAGCTGTGAGCTTTGGACAATCTATAGACCAAATGAGTACTGTTACTGTGTACTTTACAATTAAATGTCACATTTGGACTTAGCTACTGCTGAAGTAATTTGGACTGTATTATCTAGCAACTATTTTACATTTTTGGTGGTGGTGGTGTTTTTTACTTTTTTAATGCATTATGGCTCCATTTTTATTTTTTGTTCCCCTCTTGGTGTATACATACACATACACTAAAAACAAACAAACAAAAAAACACACTGGAATATTTATATATATACTGATATACAGATATGACCATATATCAGTATATATATATGAGCATACTATTGTTTTATTTTCCTGAGGGGGAAAAAAATCCATTATCAAGCCTAGTATATTTATATACTGATATACACACACATATATATGGGTGGAGAGGAGGGAGTATGTATATATATAATTTGCTTTTAGAACTTTGTCTTTGCTTTTTTTCTGATGCTCAGAAAATCAACATTACTTTGCCCTTTAAAGGCCTTGGAAGACTAATAATCTTAGGAAAAGTCATCTAATCTATTTCAGACGCTTTTTTTAGGATTCGATGAATCACACTCTGGAGGTAACTCCTAAATACAAAGTGCTTGTAGGGTGACTTGTTAGCCTTGAACACCTACTCGTTAGACTCCCATGTGAATGCAGATAAATACTTCCCAAAATAATGTAGACAGTACTTCATTTTTTTAAGCAGAGTAAGTTTCTATTAGAGAACAGAAAGAAAAAAGAATGATGCAAAAGAATTAAATCTTGTTAGAATTGCAATAGTGGAGCAAGGAGTCAGGAACAAAAATGAGTGGAATGGACAGGCTTTGTGTTTGTTTTCTTCTTGTGTGTTCTCAGCAGATGAAGGTTAATGTGCTCTTTATTGGGAAAACATTCCAAACCATCATCGGTTAATGAACTCACTACTTGTATATATCAGTATGTTAGAGAATCAGCTTAATCACCAAATCATTGTAATCTGTTCTAGGAACAGAAACTAAAGGTGGCAAACTCTTTGTCTACTACTTTTGTCATACTCATTTATACATTCGCATTGCTGCCTAATTCTGGAGGCACCTAATACTGACAAAGATGCTAATTGGTATTTTAGGCTTTTCAGTCATCCTGAAAGCTCAAAACTGGGAGGAGTGGCTGATACAACAGAGGCTTGTGCTCTCATTCAGGGGGACCTCAACAAGCTGGAAAAACGGTCTCACAGGAAGTTCATGAATTTCAGCAAGGAGAATTGCAAAGTCCTGCACCTGGGGATGAACAACACCAGGCTCCAGTATATGCTGGGGGCTTCCCAGCTGGAAGGCAGTTTTGCAGAAAAAGACCTTTGGGTCCTAGTCCAAGTTTAACAAGAGCTAGTAATGTGCCCCTGTGGCAAGAAAGGCAAATGCTATTCTGGGCTGCTTTAGACAAGGTGTTACCAACTGGTCCAAGGAGTTGATTCTTCCTCTCAGCACTAGTGAGCACGCATATGTACTGGACTCACTAGTCCAGTTCTGTGTTCCTCAGTACAATAGAAACAATTCCAGTACAATCTTGGAAAGAGTCAAATGTAGGACTACCAAAATGATAAAGGGACTAAAACATCTCTCCTATGAGGAGAGGCTGAGAAAGCTAGGACTGGTCAGCCAGGAGAAGGGAAAGCTCAGGGGGTATTTCATCAAAATATATAAATACCTGAAGGAAAGATGCAGAGAAGACAGAGATAGGTTCTTTTCAGTGGTACCCAGTGCTGGGACAAGAAGCAATCAGCACAAACTAGAACACAAGAGGTTCCATGTGAATACCAGGAAATACTTCTTTATTTTTAGGGTGGCCAAACACTGGCTGTCCAGAGACGTTGTGGATAGTCTCTGTCCTTGGAGATCTTCAAAAGCTGTCTGGACATGGTTGAATCAGATGACCTACAGAGGTCCCTTCCAACCTCCACCATTCTGTAGTTCTGTGATTCAATGACACCCAGAATTTAATGGCCTGTGAATTCTTAAAATCCTTGTTTAAACAGCAACATCTCTACCTATGCCAAAGCCCTGGCTAATCTAAACATACCATAATTCCTCTTAGTGGTGTATTAATTAGGCATGTTCTGTCCTTTCCTACCACAAAGGAACAGCCCTAAGCTCAGCCACAGGACATGTGGCTGTTTTCATTAAACTGGATGAAAGTTCTGGATGCATTGGACAACAGCCTGGGCATTAGTTCTCTCTTCTGAGAAGCAGATGATATGAAAATCTTAGGCACAGAAAGGATTCAAAACATTTCTTAAGAGAATGACCTTCTCCAGTAAATTAACTAAGGTAGGCTGATCCCTAAGTTATGAGGCTATAACTTTGTGATGAAAACATTCATCTGTGAGTCCTTTATTACATAAATACATTTATTTTTGTGTAATGTAAAGTACTGTGAGATTTGGGGATTGAAGCATAGCTGCCAGTTTCTGCCTGAATATCTAGTTCTCAGAATCAAGGACTTGTTTCCTTGGTTTTCCTCTTGTAGTCCTTTTAGATTGATACATTGTTATCTACAGGAGGAGTAAAGATAATATTTTCTTATTCTTTTATGTTTTATATCTGAGAGTCATATGCTCTAACTACTAGCTTAGAATGCAGCTCCTGGTGCATCTGAAGAACCCAAACATTCCATTTCTTGGATGACCATTATTTAAAAAGTAGGTATTATCATTATCATGTTCTCCTTAAAAACACATTTGCCCTCCAAAGAGGATTCAGTGCTCTGCAGAGTGTGTGCACAGAAATAGTTATTAATCTAAGTTCAAATGAAAGTAGAATTTGAAAAAAGTTGCTGTTCCTGGCACCCTCTATTAGTTACTGCTATAATGGCTTTGCATATTTCCTTGCAAACACTTTCTACTCCCCAACAGTTTTGACAGTATGAATAACACTTTGCATGCAAAATGCTTATTTTTCACCGATATCCAAGATAGTTCCAAAACAGGCATTTCCATAGTGTTTTGCTCTTTATAAGGAAATCTGCACAGGACAGTTATGAACCTTTGTACACACAAACAATATTGGACATACCAAATGAAAAATGATTGGAGAGATGCTGTCAATCTGTATAGGAAGGCATTATAAACAGTTAAGCCCCCCTTATATTTATGATGAGCATGCCTATTACACAAAAATACAAATGTATGATAGACATGAAAGCACTATATCGAAATAGCAGAATTGTGAATGCAATTGCATGTTTTCAAATGTTGTGAAATGTCATATATATGACATTTCAAAACACCTTAATTCTTATGTGGTTACATTTTGATAATACTTTTGTGTACTTATGTACTTTTTGTGGCACTCATCACTTGCTAGCGTGCTAAAGTTTTGCAAAGATGTCAATACATCCATTTACATAACATTACTTTTCCATTATCTCCCTAGTAGGTAAACTGAGCAAAAAAAGATACTAGAATGAACACAACAAGGCTCTGTCCTTATCTAAACAATTTAGGCATGGCTTTTGCACCTATTTTTTTCTTAAATATAAATTCAAAACACAAGCCTGATTTATTTATGTGACACCATCTTTTTCCAGAACTGATGCCAAAAAATGTCTAGATTCTGTAAGGCAGACTTACAGAAAATAAGCTGTATATATACTTCAGGGACCCAGAAAAAATGAGTTAACTGTTTGTTTAGAAACACACAGAGTTTTGTGGCACAGTAAGTAAGAGAATTCAGTTTACCAGGTCATCTTTTAACTACCCCAACATATGAAATTGTTCTACTAATTTCTTCAGTTTTTTCCCTTATTTACTAGGAAAAAACTCTAGACATCCTTTACGGCAACCTTATTCTGACAGATTTTTTTGAGACCAAAGTTATTCAGAGAACCATGATTTCAGCAGACTTTCTAACAAAACAGTCTAGTTTTGAAGCTCACTTGCTTGTCTGTTTTTGGCTGGCTCCCTCATCCTCTTTGCTTTTCCGTCCGCTTTTCTACGTGCTTTTCTTATGGGCAAGTTCTCAAAATCTTCCACATTCCTGCTCCCAAAGATCCTTAATTTTCTTCTACCTGGTCTCAGACATACTGAGCCTTTCTTTCCCCTAGAGGGGGATCACTAAGTGAAGCTTTGTCACAGGTTTGATCATGCACAGATGAAGTCTGATCAATGTTGATCTCAGACCAATAAATTAGTGCATTAGGCACTGGATTCAGTTAGTGGGGTCCTACTGCCCACTCTGCTTTCCAAGTGCTGGTACCTCCTGTAGAGGCTATGTGGCAGACTCTGTCTTGCTCTGGGTCTCAGCAAGTCCCAGCTGCAGCTATTAGGCTCTTAGAACAGATACTTGGGGCACCTGAGAAGGGAATGATTCCCAGCTCAGTGGATCTCAGCTGGAATTTTTGTTCTGCCAGGGCAGCCCCAGCTCACCACACAACCTGGTGTGCAGCACGCACGCTTGCCCTGGCCAGCAACCACACGGACAGCCAAAAGGTCTGTGTAAGTAGGAGAAGGTGCAGACAGGAGCAATCAACTGTTGGTCTCACTACCAAGATCAACAGCAATGTGTACATAAACAGGCAGAAAGATAAGTGCTGTGCTATGTAAGACCTGATCATTCATTCACGCTTCCACACATGCAAGGAACTCCTTTTACAGTTCCATTAAAGTAAGCGTCACTGTCAGGTGTTCCTTTAATACTAGCTCCTTTCCTCCTTACTGCAACAGAAAGGTAACTTGCTAGTATAAGAACTTAAACATCCTATTAGGTATAGAGGTAAAATATTACAGTATTTTATTTTAAGTTTTCCAGAGAATCTGTTTCCTGAGAGTTTTGTAGAAAAGTTATACCCAATGAAAAATTTTAATAACAAGTTTGTGAGAGACAATTCCATATTTTTAGTTGGTATTATGAAAAGTTTTTGTTTATTATCCCCTAAATGTCCATATTATTGAAAGGTCTTACTCCAAAATCGCCTGTCTTATAAATATTGTGCTTTTGAATTGTTATTGATTAAAAAGTCACTTGTAACTGCAATAGATAAGCATGAAACTAATCAGGCATATGTATTTGCAGTATGAGAGTCCTCCCGTATATCAGTTTTATTTATTTATTTCCTCCTGTTTCTTTTTAAGGCTGTTGTGTTGTGTTACATTGTGTTGTGTTATGACTCAGTCTTCTTTAGTTTAGCTGACGTCTGAGTTACTTGGTGCCCCACACCAACTTAGGCTCAAAAAAAACTTTCAAAACTGGAAAAAAAAAAAGACAATCAAAGATACTTTATAAATAGTTATTTAAAATGCCGGCAGGCTCTCGGGGAAAGGGAGAAAAGTCAATTTTACCTGAACGCTTACACTTGAAGAACAGCCACAAAAGTGATTGATTGCTACACAAAATGCATGGCTGTACATTCCTTGGGTTGGTTTAATTATTTATTGTGTTGTTTCCACACTTCTTGAATTTGCCGTGTAAATACATTAATATGGATATCAAATTTATTATGGACATCCATTCATAGATCTTGATATTAAGATACAAAGGACAGTTAGCAGCATTTTTGTTCATGTTTGGGACCAGATCCCATATAGTCTCAGGGGCCACATCACCACCCTCTAAATATTCTTCATGGTATGACTGATTTCTGCTGACTGGCAGTTGGTATCTCTTTTAAAACTGTGATCTTGATATACAGCTTTCACATGTAGCTGAAATCTACTAAGGCACCTGGAGAACTGCATTCAGCTCTGGGTCCCCAATATAAAAAGGACATGGAAGTATTCACACGAGTCCAGAGGAGGGCCATGATGATGACCACAGGGCTATAGCACCTCTCCTGTGAAGACAGGCTGAGGGAGTTGGGGTTGTTCAGCCTGGCGAAGAGAAGGCTGTGGAGTTACATTACAGCGGCCTTTCAGTACCTAAAGGGGACCTACAGGAAAGCTGGGGAGGCACTCTTTGTCAGGAAGTGTAGTGATAGGACAGGGGGTAATGGCTTTAAACTAAAAGAAGGTAGATTTAGATTGGATATAAGGAAGAAATTCTTTACTCAGAGGGTGGTGAGGCACAGGAACAAGTTGCCCAGAGAAGTTGTGGATGCCCCATCCCTGGAAATGTTTAAGGCCAGGCTGGGTGGGGCTTTAAGGAACATGGTCTGGTGGGAGGTGTCCATGCCCAAGGCAGGAGGGTTGGAATTAGATGATCTCCAAAGTTGCTTCCAACCTCAACCATTCTATGTTTCTATGATTAAATTTGTTCTTGCATTACGCTGTCCACTTTATTCATATACCTATGAATAAAAATATATTCAAATGTCTGTACAACCAAGACTTTACATTGAATGAACCTGCCTGGTGGATGAGGGGAAGGCTGTTGATGTAGTCTACCTAGACTTCAGCAAGGCCTTTCCCATGGACTCCCATAGTGTTTTCCTGGAGAAGCTGGCAGCCCACGGCTTGGACAGGTACATGCTTTGCTGGATTAAAAACTGTCTGGATGGCCGGGCCCAGAGAGTAGTGGTGAATAGAGTAAAATCCAGCTGAAGACCGGTCATGAGTGGTGTTCCCCAGGGGTTGGTGTTGGGGCCCATCCTCTTTAATATCTTTATGGATGATTTGGATGAGGGAATTGAGTGCACCCTCAGTAAGTTTGCAGATGACATCAAGTTCGGAGGAAGTGTTGATCTGCTGGAGGGTAGGAAGGCCCTGCAGAGGGATCTGGGCAGGTTGGATCAATGGGCAGAGGCCAGTGGGATGAGGTTCAACATAGTAAGTGCTGGGTCCTGCACTTTTGTCACAACAACCCCATGCAGTGCTACAGGCTTGGGGCAGAGTGGCTGCATAGCTGTTCAGAAGAAAAGGACCTGGGGATGTTTCTCAATGCTCACCTGAACATGAGCTGGCAGTGTGCCCAGGTGGCCAAGAAGGCCAACGGCATCCTGGCTTGTATCAGGAATAGTGTCGCCAGCAGGACCAGGGAGGTGATCATCACCCTGTACTCTAATGTGGTGAGGTCACAGTTCGAGTCCTGTGTTCAGCTTTGGGCCCCTCACTACAGGAAGGATATCAAGGCCCTGGAATGTGTCCAGAGAAGGGCAGCGTAGCTGGTGAAGGGCCTGGAACACAAGTCCTGTGAGGAGCGGCTGAGGGAACTGGGGTTGTTTAGTCTGGAGAAGAGGAGGCTCAGGGGAGACCTTATGGCTATCTACAACTGCCAGAAAGGAAGATATTGGGAGCTGGGGGTCAGCCTCTTCTCACAGATAACTAGTGATAGGACAAGAGGGAATGGCCTCAAGTTGTGCCAGGGAATGTTTAGGTTGGAAATTAGAAAATATCAGAAAGGGTAATCAGGCATTGGAAGGGGTTGCCCAGGGAGGTGGTGGCGTCACCGTCCCTGGGGGTGTTTAAGGAAAGGTTGGACATGGTGCTTAGGGACACGGTTTATTAGGTGACATTGGTAGTAGGGTGATGGTTGGACCAGATGGTCTTGAAGGTCTTTTCCAACCCTAATGATTCTATGATTTTATTCTGTAAGTAGGTATTGATCGTGCCAGTATCATAACACCACACATTAGCTATCTAAAGTGGTAATCTTTTCTCTTATTTTACTCAATTCTATGTAGTGGCATTCATGTGAGACACCTCTGCTACTGCGTGATGCACTTTTTAGTTTTTTGCTTGATCTGAATTGATGGATTTAGCTCATTGGGTCGGTGCTTTGAAACTAATTGTTATGAGTATGAACTGGTTGCACTACACAGAGAGATGAATGAATTACCATCAAGGACTCTGATCTCAAATCACTCTAGAATGAATGGGAATTTATCATCTAAAACCAAGCAAATTCCTGACAGAACTAGGTCCTTATGGTCTCAGTACTCAGCCAAAATACTTCTAATCTCATGAAAAATTGGCAAAATTTCTCCCCAAACAGATGAAACTTGCAAAGTATGATTAACACTACCTGGACAGAGTTCTCATGAAACAGCTGTTCCACGTGGTGTTACAAGTATCAGTACAAAATCAGGCAAGATAATGTTATCACTGTGTAGCTTGCACCCAATGGGAAAGTAATAGTGAATAAAAGCAGTGTACTGATAGTGTTAATTAATGTGGGGTAGGATGCTGATGAATGATGCAGAAAAAAAAAATATTGAGGAAAAATAAATACAAAGCAAGAAAGATGGGATAGAAAAAGCACTGAGGAAATAGGCAGAACTGAAATGGAACAAATTATTTTTCAGGGACAAGAGTGCTTGACAAAATTGATCGTCTTGGAGGGAAAAATAAACCATTGATTCAAAAGCAAAAAAATGCAGTAGCAAAATTAGATTGAATATATGTATCCTTATAGAGATAAATGGAAGCAAGATAGAAAATGTGAGAAGAAAATTGTCATCTTTAAATTGCCAGCCCCACAATGAGGTAGGAAAACACAGAAATGGAATATTAATAATCAATTTTTTTCACATGTACTAAAATAGCCACAAATATGAACAGAATATAGCAGTGAAAGAGGAAAAAAATGGGAGTTGGTGTTGGCAGTTCATGCAGTTGTAGCTCGTTTTGTAAATATAAGTGGGAGTTCCTGTCAGGCATTGTTAATCCTTATCTGTCTTTGGGTGTCTAAACCAAATGTTGGATTCTTGTCATAGTGGCACTGATCTCAGTTATGCTTCCAGAGCATCTTCTGCACCAGAAAGAAAGACAGAGGTGGGAGGTTTCAATGTGTGGCAACACAGAAATCCCATATGCATCAAAGAGTTCCTGAACAGTTTTAGCATCAAGATTGTCCCAAACATATTGTATCGAACCGTCTATAAAATCTGAACCCCTACATGGCAAGTGTATGTTTACATTATCTTTTTGCTGTTCCCACACTGATGGTACAATATCACCAGTGTTATAACTTCAGATACATAACTGTAATGATGTAAATTATTATTTTATTATTATTATTTTTATGGATGAAGTGGTAGGGATCACAAAATGGGTTCATCTGTTTCTTGGTTATTCTTGCATAATTTAATCTTATTTGGAAGAAATACGCAAGGCATTCCCTTTTGACACACATACAGGAATTGTTAATTTAATATACTTGTGAATGCAAGATTGTAAAATCCACTTTTTTATGGTAATATCATAAAAAATGCTCTATCATTATAATCTGCTTATAAAGAAACTTTATGTGTGTTATTTGTGATGGGCAAACTGTGAATCCAGGTGTAATGGGCTATAAACCAACTGGTATCTTGTAGCCAGTTTAAAAAGATTATACTCTCATTAACAGATCTTTCCTCAAACAGGAAAACAAAACCTGATCTCAAACACTGATCCTGGCTCACTTAAATTGGATTTACATTATTGATTTTATTGTATTAATTCCTGACAAGCACAGAAATTAATAAGGGGCACTTGGTATGCCTCTAGCTTTCATAGTGCCTTTACAAACAGTATTAGGAAATTTTTGTTGAGGGTGTGAGAGAAGAGCAGGTGAGAATGACAACAGGAGGGGACAGAGGCGTGGTAGAACTAGCTACAGGTAACTGGAAGACCTGGAGTCCATTTTAGCTGCAATTCAGTAGCTTGACTCTGTGAGGATGGTGTAGCAAGGGAAAACGTGATGAACGTAGAGCACTGGTGCTACAGGCAACATCCACCTTCTTCAGGTCAGTGAAAATGTGATTCCAAAAGTGCTGGAAGTGTCTGTTGTTAGAATGACTCTTCTTCTTCTTGGGCTTTCCCAAACCCAGGCTTCTTTCCCAAGGAAATTAACAGGCACCCAAACAATGGCATGACAGAAACAAGAGATTTTATTTTTTCATGTTGTGAACAGGAGAGAGGCCCAAATTAGTCTAGATTTGCACAAACAGAAGCTATTTTACACCTGGAGCTCTGCCTTCTGCTTTGTCACCTGGCCTTTGTCCAGGATGAATGGTGGATTCAAGCCAAGGTGAGTGGGAGGATGGGCAGAAGTTCAGTGATGTCCCAATCATGTGATTTGGTTGCTAAAGTGAGACGTGATCCAGACAAGAAATACAGTTTGAATTGTAAATTTGACCTCAGTAGAAATTGATCAGTCTTACCAATTCCAAGAGAAAAGTGAAAACAGAAGTATAAGGGTTTTTTTACCCACCAATTTATTTTGAAAAACTATTTTGATCTAATTTTGCTGTAAGAAAGAAAGTTACAATCTCATAAGGCTAGCATGCATTTCTACAGTTCCCCAACTTCACAATTTGCTATATCCAAGAAGACTTGTGAAATTGTCCATTTTATTTTCAAGTGTACGCTATTTTATTCAAATCACTTATCTGACAGGGCTCATTTTAAACTGTAAGTGGTCTTAAGCACTAGATAAGACATTAGTTCTTTCCTCTCTTCCATCCAAATAATAAAAGAGTTCTGCTGTTTATCTGAACTTCATTGTGCAATTGCCAGCAGCAGTTCTGGTTGTTCAGCCCAGAAATAGTTTTTTTTTTTTTTTGTAATATTCTTTCCAATTAGTACTTAAATTTTATTTTATATTATTGTGAGAGTTTAATGAAAGTTGCCTCCATATGATTTGTATTTCTCTGCTGCCATTATTATGACACTAAAGTCAAGTTAGTGAAGTTAAGACTGATATATACGGAGGTTGCAGAGCTTTTCTTTCTCACAATGTAATCCAATCACCAGAATAGAGAGGCTCAAATAACGCGATTTTTATGTTACAAAACAGTTTGTACTCTAAGGTTTTTATCAGTTCTAGTTTAGCTCTTGCTAAGGGTCAAAGTATGGAGTTTTTGTTTGTTTGTTTTTCTGAATAGAAAACAACTCAGGATCCTCAGACTGATACAGCGTATTTTTCATAGATCATATTATAGGATCACATATACTGCTGTTGTTACCTAAACTCTGCCAAAGCCTTGGGTAAATCTGAACATATTAGTTTCTATGAATGCATTTGCAGAAATGAAAATATGCAAAGTTAAGAACATTTCAGTAGCCTTCACATAAGTATCTGTTTATATGAGCCCTCAAGAATTAATTTGATTCCAGAAAATGAAACACGGATTTTCAGATAGAGAATAGTTTTGTAAAACACAGCAGCTCAAACAGGTATGTCCCTTTTTGAGTGCTTCATCCACTTCATACAGGAATTACAAGTACAATAATAAAACCCAAATATAAATCACTTGAAAGCTGTGCTAGTGTAGCCACATGTATATGAGATATGATGTATGCGAAATATTAAGTACAGGGCAAATCACACAGAAACTATAAAGCTCAGAGAGGTGATGGACACCTCTCTGTTAGAAGTGGTTGTGCCTCACAGCCCACAGTCCAGACAGCATGAGGTTTGGGATGGAGACAGTGTATTTCTAATGTGTGACCTTCATTGGCTGATAAAATAACTTCCTACGTAGGCTGGAGTTTTAAAGCTACTTTAGCAATCAAAGTAGCATTTGATATAGCATGTGTATTTTGATTATCAGGTTCTTCAGAAACACTGTTATCATCCAGGATGTGTTTTGCTGGGGTCCAAATACACTCAAATAATAAAATAGAGAAAAGGAGTTATCATCATCGGATTACTCATTTACTGAAGTATATGTTCTAATCACTTCCCAGCCTAATCAGGATTGGTTCAAAGGTTGCTGACTTCGTTTGGATGTTTGTAGTCCAAAAAGTGCTGGCATGTTACTGATTTATCATATACAAGATTTCTTTCTTCCATCACTTGGATATGAACAAATTAGTTTTGCTGCTGCTTCATAGTTGATGCCAAAGGAAGAAGTGTCTTGTTCTGGGATCAATGACTTTTCCATCCTACAGTGAAATTGTTCCTTCAGATAACTATAACTTTGTTAGTTGAAACAAGTATTTTACTACTTGTTTGCATTGCTGTTTTCTGCAATATATTCCAATACATTTCAATAACACTTTTTTTTAAAAAAACTTATGTTTCATTCCCTTCCAAAATATATGCTCATTGCTTGTACGAAATTGCTTGTACTAGCATTTTCTGCATAATTGTTGGTATTCTGAGAAACACAGGACTGTAGGAAGAAAAAAAGGAGGTAAGGAACAAAAGTCTCTCATTACTTCTGAGCAGTATCTTGCATATGTCCACTATTTTACATGTGCATATAAGTACATATGCATGTTTATGCAGATTGTTTACAGTAGAATGTTTATTTATATTAGAAATGTTATGTCCTTATCAAAGAGTACCTATCTATCCTACTAACATAAGTATACCGGATTTATAAAAATACTGTCTTATATTTTTCAGTGTGTTGGGGTTTAACCCTGGTAGGCAGCTCAGCAGCACACAGCTGTTCGCTCCCTCTCCCCCAGCAAGATGGGGAAGATAAATGCAGTTTAACAGGTAAAGCAAAAGCCACACACACAAACAAAGCAAATCAAGGAATTCATTCTCTACTTCCCATCAGGACGCAGATATTCAGCCATTTATAGGAAAACAGGGCTCACCGTGTGTAACAGTTACTTGGGAAGACAAACACCATCACTCCAAACATCCACCCTCTTCTTCTTTCCCCCCAGATTTTATTGCTGAGTATGTGTCACATGGCAAGGAACATCCCTTTGATCAGTTAGTCGTGCCCCCTCCCAGCTTGCGCACCTCCCAGCCCCATCACTAGCAGGGCAGTGTGAGACACGGAGAAGACCTTGGCTCTGTGCAAGCACTGCTCAGCAACAGCTAAATCACTGGTGTGTTATTAACACTGATTCCATCATAAATCCAAAGCATAGAACCACTTCAGCCACTGTGAAGAAAATTAACTTTATGCGAGCCAAAACCAGTACCCTGAGAAGGCAGATGAGGGATTCCAAATTTATCATTGAAAACACACATGACCCTACTTCACAGTAGCAAAGTCTTGCACAAGTATTTTATAAGCAGCAAGAGCCATATTTCACAAAGAATGAGTTCCATCAAGTTAGTCGTTTCAGGTTTTATTATCATCTCTTATTGAAGTTTTCAGACCTGATAATGGTATATATCAAATTAATACCCATACAGCAAGAGCAATTTCCTGTTCTTAGGAACATATTAATCTTCAAAATTGTCTTTAGTAATATGAGCTTTCAATATGCTAGCAATTTGCATTTTCCAATGAGTTTTGTTAGTTTACAACCCTAAAAGAAGATAGAAGATATGTACTGAGTTGTTTAATATTGAATAAGCTGTATTAACAATACTTTCTATTGATATTTATTGATTATATTGATTATCTTTAAAGTACCTACTTTACATTTTCTCCCCTTGTCTACAGCATTTGCCTCTGGACAAACTCAAGCAGAAAAAGGAGGCCTAGAGAGGATGGAAGCAAGGACAGGTAGGCTGGGATGAATACAGATAAATTGTCCAAGCAGCCAGAGATCAGGTTAGGAAAGTCAAAGCCCTATTAGAATAAATTTGGCCAGAGACATCAAGGATAATAAGAACAGCTTCTATAAGCACATCAGTAAAGGAAGGCTAGGGAAATTGTGGGTCCTTTCTGGAAGGAAACAGGAGACCTGGTTACCCAGAATATGGAGAAGACTGAGGTACTCAGTGACTTTTGGCCTCATTCTTTGCCAGAAAGTGCTCTAGCCACATAGCCCAAGTCCCAGAAGGCAAAGGAAGAGACCAGGAGAATGATGAACTACTCAGTATAGGAGAAGATCAAGTTCAAGACCATCTAAGTGTGGTGGTTTTACCTTGCTAGGCAGCTGACCTCCACCACAACCACTCTCTCACTCCCCCTCCTCAGAAAAGGAAAGAAAAGAAAAAGAAAGGAAAACAAACAACTCACGGGTTGAGATAAGGATAATTTAATTAAAGGAAAATAATTATTAAGGTAAAATTATTATTAAGGGAAAATTAAATAATTTAGATAAAGGGAAAAGGGGGGTGGGGGGTGGGGAAGGGTACAAGAGGGGGTGACAAGCAAAGGCCATGTGGAAGCACAGAGAGAGAAGAAATAAATTACTTCCCATCTATGAACGATGCTTGACTACGTCCCTGAAGCAGGACCTCAATACACAAAGCTGTTGTTTGGGAGGACAGACGTTTTCATAACGAGAGCCTGCCCCTCCCCACTCCTTCCCCTTTTCCACATTTTATTGCTGAATGTGACATCATATGGCATGGAATATCCCTTGGGCTGGTTTAGGTCAGCTGCCCTGGTGATGTCCCCTCCCTATCTCTTGCCCTCCCCCAGCCTGCTGGCTCTGAGGGGTTTGGAGGGAGTCCTGATGCAGTGCCAGCACTGCTCAGCAATAGACAAAACTCTGGTGTGATACCAGTGCTGTTCTAGCTACAGGTGCAGAGTACAGCATGGTATTGGCTGCAGGGAAAGTTAACTCCATCCCAGCCAGACCCAGTACACTAAGGAACCTAAAGGTGCACAAGTCCATGGGACCCAATGTAATACATCTGCAGGTTTTGAGGGAACTGGCAGATGTAGTTGCTAAGCCACTATCCAGAAATTACTTACTCAGAGGGTGGTGAGGCACTGGCACAGGCTGCCCAGAGGAGTTGTGGATGCCCCATCCCTGGAAGTTCAAGGTTCAAGGCAATGTTGGATGGGGCTTTGAGCAACCTGGTCTAGTGGAAGTTATCCCTGCCCATGGCAGAGAGGTTGAAATAACGTGATCTTTAAGTTCCAACCCAAACCATTCCATGATTCTCTGTTTCTATGATTTAAAAAATTCCTCTAGCTCTGTTAGATCAATGAAGATCTGTTATAGAGAAGTGAGCTTACATTCCAGTAAATAAATAAAATATATATGGGAATATCTATTTCTCTGTCTATCTATCTACATGGCAGCATCCAAATTCATTCTGGCTCAGTGTTACAGCATCAATCACTTTGTCGTGTGGGAAAACAGGAGCAGACAACACACATCTTTTCAAAACTTGTTTGCTTAACCAGTTATATTGTAAAAAATCAGACTACATATGACTGCTTTAGCAAAATACAGTGAACACAACTGAAAAAGCAATTTTTTTTTTTATAACAAAGGGAATTGAAGAATTGCTGCAGTTATGTAGTGGCATTGATTGTTCATAGCATCCTTAAACCAGAAATAATGTTAGAGAATTTCCTCTTTCTTTTTTTTTTCTTTTTTTTTTTTTTTCATTCCTCCCTCTTATAGGGATTGTGACAGTCATTTTCTTTGTTATCACCTTTGTTTTGCAGCATATGTGGGATGATGTACGTATGTTGCATGCATGGTTTTTGCTCTCTTTGTTACACCATAAACCAGTTCTGTCAAGCTTTCAAGGTCACATTTCTTTGGTGACCAGTGATTTGCTGTTTCTGATTTGCAGTTATATACCCAGGTTCCTGGTATCACCTGTGCCTTATTTTCAAAGCTTCTGTTATGACCTTATGTTTACACAGTTAGGGCCCCATGTTATAACCTCTATCTTGACAGAGAGGTTGTATTTTTGTTGTAATTTTGTATGGGAGTGAAAACTTAATTATGGTTTTTTTTAGTGTTAGTCTTGTATTCCCTACTGTGCTACCAATTTTATCACAAGTGGTTCTGGGCATAAAGCTGAAGTTTGAGTAAATGAATTCATGAAGAAGGAAAGGCTTCTGGCTTTTTGAATGAGTGGAAGAGTGGAGAAGGAGATAATCAGTACCATATGCTGAAAAGATGATAGAAATAAAAGACTGTATTGTTTGTGGCGGTTGTGTTCAGACTGTGGAGTAGGTATGTAGAGCAACATACCTTCTGGAATACTCTGAGGTCCCACCAGCCTCTTTCTGTTCATGATTTTCCCTTGCAGTAGAATTGGGTACTACCATGGAGTCAGAACATAGTTATGGTCCTGTTTTGGACTTGTGATCATAAACTGGGAAATGCAGCCACATTTCACTGAGCAGAGAGCCTGTACCAAATTCTGGACTACTTAGTACTTCATCAGTGAACTGAGATGATTTCATGGTAAATAAAACAGGAAATAAATTCAGGAGTTGAAAAAGTTATTGAATTATACATGTTATACAGTTCAGGACAGTGCATTAACCACTACTGGGGACTGGTGTTGCATTAGTCTTCTCTCTTAATCTGAACCCATAAAGTCACCCATTTTTGTTGCAGGATGGAAATTGGGCTATTAGAAAAGTAAGAAGAACAAAATGGAACTTGAAACATGTTATTCATTTTCTGGATATGCTATATATCACCAGAAAAGAGATTCATCTCACTGTGCCTCACTTTCTCATACTTTTGTAAATCATGTTACACAGCAAAATATCAAGACCAGAATGATACTGTCATTAAAATTCAATTCAATGTTGATATAGAGAAGTTCAAAAAATGCTACTGTTCACGTGGAGATCCAAGAAGGACTTTGGCATTGGTATTCTGACCATTACAACATGTAATTTACTGTCAGGTGGTCCACAGGGCACGGTTCACAGCTCACAGAAGTCCTCAGGAAGTGCTGACTGCATAAATACAGGAAAGTAAATAACTGGCTTGGTGGTAATTCTTCAGAAAAGAATTTAGGTCATGAGTCAACAGTATCATGCTGTTGAGAAATAAAACAAGCATCTCACATATATATATATATAAAAGAATCCATCCAGAAAGAAAGAAAGAAAGAAAGAAAGGAGAGAAGAAAAAAAAAAAAGAGATAGGGAAAGGAAATAATTTTGCATTACACAAAAGAGAAGACTATCAATGTTAAAGGTGTTCAGTCTTCAAGAACATAAGATTTCCTTGCAAAGTTATAAAGTCTCTGTCACTGTAACTCCTTTGGAACAAATGAGGTCAATATCTGAAAATAAATAAATACCAGAAAAATATACAAAATGAGACACAGAAAGCAGAGATGAGAAGGTTTCTAGCCAATGTTCATTTGTGAAAGTGAAGACCTGAGTTTTGTCACAGTTTCAAAATATATGTACCTATATCCAGTGCCCATTTACTGATGGATATATCACCTAGAATGATCCTAGGACTAGACGAAAGGTTTCATAATTTCTAAAATTATGCCCTAAGCATGATTTTAGGAAATCATTCTTTGCTTATTTCTTCTCTGTGGTCATATAAATCTTTAAATATGTTTGCTCAAATAATGAGTAATCTGTATTCCCTTTCTTTATCCCCAAATCTGGTTGTTAGGGCATTGTCCATAAAGGAGAGGCCTCCTTTCTTCCTTCTTCTGGCAGTAGATATTGAATTTGGACTCTGCCTTCTGCTGTCTAAAATTTGGATTCATGCTCGACATTATTTTGCGATACTGGATTATGTAAATTTCAATTCTGTTATCCTTATTCCCATTAATTTCTTCTGTATTCCTGATATTTTAAATTGATAACATTTTTAATACAAAAACATTTTTGACACTAAAACTTGTATTCAAATAACTTTTTTTTTTTTTAGTTACTTTTTCAGACTTTGCATTGGAATATCCTGGTTCACAATTTTTATTAACTAACTTAAATTATAGCTTTGTAATCCAATATGGTTTGACATCATTGCCAATATTTTTATATTCAAGGACCTTTCATATATTTATTTTTATATTTTTGTATTTCAAGCATCTTTTATTTACAGATGCTTGAAATGAAGCATTACTAACATTTACTAACATTTCAATACTAATTTTCATGAAATTTAGATGTTTCAAATAAAATGCCATTCCCAAGAATATCACAGAGCTCAGCTCTGAAAATAGGAATTCTTGCCTATTTCTTGGGGTCAATGTGAAGAGTTAGAGCTTGGAAGGTGCTGAGAGTTACATGCTTCTTGATGCCTCAGTTAACATCTTGAAGTGAACAGAGTATGAAACAGACAAAATATGTCTTCTTTTTTATATAATATAACAAGCTAGGGCATGTAGCCATTAAAGTGAAAAAGGATTTAAAAAAAAAAAAAAGAAAAAAAAAGAAAAAAAAAAGTAAAGGAAAAGGGAAGAGGAAAAGGGAAAAGGAAAAAAAGAAAAGAAACAGAAGACAAATTCCTAGCCTGTGATGACGATAACTCATTTGCAATCCCCTTTTCGAATTTTCACTGTTTTCTAGGGTGGAGTCCTCAACTGTATCAACTTGTGTGGCATTTATAAACAAATATGTGGAAATCATTTGTACAAAACACTTCTCGTGTTTCATTTGTATTTTACATATATAAATATATCTTTTGCATCTTTCAATAAGATTAGATAAACCGCTTGCAGCTAAAATGAAGACTGCACAATGACAGTGAACCCCTGAGTCACAGGGCAGCCAGTACTATGTGCACCAGGCATCCCCAACAAGACTGACAGACTGATGCCAGTTGTGACTCCAATGTGCTGAATCCTGTCGGTGCTGTTGAGATGTTTTACAAGAACTTTCTTAACGTGCATTTAAACTAACAGGTACAGTATTTGCTAGAGTAAGGAGGGCAGATGATGGCCGGCTCCATGGTAGTCTAACAGCAGCTGGCATTGCAGAGGAATTTCAATTAGTCAGGTGACAATCAGCTGCAATCCCTGAGGAACTGGCTACTGCATCTTCTGCATAGCGCTCTTTCACTGCTCCAAAAAACTTAATTGTTGCACTGCTTACACTACTGGCTGTAAAAGTAGCTACATGGGACCCCCTTTTCCTGTCCCCATGAATTAATTTAATAAATGATATCTCCTATACCATGTTTCCACAGATATGAATCTGTGTCTGTTTAGTTTGTAAAGAAATGAAGAAGATGCATTTGCTACAGAGACAGCTGAGTCATTCCCATCCCTTGAATGTAAATGGCAGAGGTTTTCTTATTTTAGCTGCTATTTCAGCTTAATGAGCTCTGGAATTTTTTATAGTAAAGTTATTGTAAACTGTTAGTCCAGTCAGTGTCTCCACTTTAAACTTTTCTCTGAGATTTCATGCCTTATCCACTATGAAGAGAAACTTAGTATGTCGCCTCTGGGACCTTTCTTTTTTCTTTTCCTTTCTTTTCATTTTATGTATTTATTTAAATAAACAGTGTTTGAATTAATTTGAGTACATATCTATCCAATGAAGATAATGTTTTGTTATTGTTCTATGCCTTGTTTAGTATTTTGAAAGGGGGCACATTCAAATTTTGACTTTAAATCTTTGGAGTTTTCATTCAGAATTAAAGGCTAACACAGAAGACGATTGTTTTTAATTTGTATTAAAACAGCTAAAATTCATAGTAGAAAAAAAAAAGAAAAAAAAAAAGGACTGGTTTCAGCTAATATATCCACTGTTCAGAACAGGAAAAAATTCACAAACATGAAATAAAATTTCCAGCAACACTACAACTTTGGAAAGAAGCAATAAGAATAAAGTAATAATGTTCTACAGAAATTGATGTAATTTGTCTTCTTTCCAACATTCTACCTATTTACTATATTGTACATATCCTTTGAAATTAAAGGAAATTTTTGTCTTCTTAGACTAACTTACTTACATAGATTTGTTGCTTTAAAAGGGTAAAGAAAATTTAATGTCCTCTAATAAGTTCCAAAGGAACTCCTTAGAAAAGGAGTGGATGCTGTTTTGGCTGCACATTTCCACAAAAAAAAGAGAGAAAAACTTATTGTAAGCAAAATGGAAATTCAAGTCTGAACCATGTTGCTTCTTGTAAACATTAATACTACTGATAGTAAACACATAAGACAGGGTACTTCAAAACAGCTAACTGTATTCAGGGAACAAGAGTCTCTAGGGTAACAAGTTACAGCATTAGTCAGCAAACACCATCCTTGGGTGAGTATTAAACAGGAAGGGTGAGTATTAAACAGTTTATGTTATTCTTTTACTGATAAATCCTTAGCATTTCCAATGTGGGGCAATGCAATTTAAAAGGAGTGATTCGACTGAAGAGAGTCCCAAGGAGAGCAAGAGGCTTTTCAGAGGTCTGGAAAAGGACAATGAAAGATCCTAAAATATTTAAATATATTTAGAATGAGGAAAGGAAAAGACAGTAGTGTTGTTCATATAGGTAAAACATTGCCTTTAAGGAGTTTATTCCGTTCTCAAAACTCACTGCAGTTCAGAAAAATGAGTTTAAATCATGGAACGTAATGTTTGTGCTAGCCATCAGGAATGAGTGTATAATTCTGAGGACTGTAAAGTACTGCAGTGGCTGGTTGGAAAGCTGTGGCAACTCTCTCAGTTCCAGTTCCTAAGAGCAGGTTGCAAAGGGGTCACATGTTCAGATGTGACATAGACCCTACCTTTGCAAAAGGGGAAGGAGTAAAAAATCTCTTAAATTTCAGCCTCAATTTCTGTAATTTTATCATCCAGATGTATTTGAGTTTATTCTTACAGATAATAAATTCTGGAAGGAATTAATTTGGTGTGTAAAGCAAAATTTTTATTACTTTTTTTATTTTAAATATTACTTTATTAATTAATTTATTACTTTAATTTTAAATAAATAATATTTTTAAATTAATTAATTATTTAATTTATTATAAATTACTTTTTAAATTTTTTTTATTTACTTAAACACAAAGCTATTCCATGAACAGTAGATGTATATTATTTGAAACTAATAGTGTTTCCTAAAAATTGAATTTTACTTTTTTTTTTTTTTTTACACTGAACTAATACATTAACTTCAAATGTTCTAACTTTCCCATAATTACTATATTATTATTATAACTAATGATTAAGGCTACAGAAACTTTAACAAGATATTTTCATTACTTGCACACTAATTTATTTACACATCATATAATACCAGCATTAAGCATTAAAAACAAGGTTGATGAGTGCAATTTCATGGTGCCTGTGATAGTAAAGGGTTTCCAAATTTCATGCCAATCCAACTCAACAATATAAAATATAGCTCTGAGTTGTTAATTTCTCTTCTTCTAATCTCCCTAAATATTTTACGCTGCTCAGTGAGGATGAGACAAATTATAAGTTCATTATAAGGATTATAATGGAATACAGTTACATTTGTATTATTTCACGTTTTCATTATTCTAATTATACCGACAATAGGCTGATGTTGCTCTGCCTCATATTCTTATGTCAGTTTGCAAGAGAAGGTTTGTATCAGAATGTAAATTTTTTTGCCACATCCATTTTTGGACAATAATTTTTCCACTATTCAACAGTTTTGTTCAGTGGGTCTGTCTTGCTTTATGAGGGGTGGTAACCCACACTGAAAAGCTGAGAAGGGACTAGATATAAAATTATGGAAAAGGTTGAACTCTACATTTTAGAGTGTATTAAATATTAAGATTTTTTGAATGATGCTATAGGACATTGCAATTTAGGTCTGTTTTTTAAAACTATAATAGTCAATAGAGACTACTCCATTTTTAAGTAAATCCTGTCCAGCTATAAACTAAGAGTTTGTCTGGGAAATGTATGTGTGATCGACGAGTTGTCACATATTTGATATATATATATTTTTTTTCTTTTTCAATATTCAACCAGCCAAACAGTGCATGAGCATTTAATCAAAACTGATTCAACATCTGTCTTGCAGTTTATTTCCTCACTAATCAATCAGATTTTATTTGGCAAAATCCTGTTTAGAAATATTGTGTTTAGCAAAATGTTGAATGTTAATATACTCATCTACAGAATCAATATTAATTGCATAGCATTATAGGCTGATTATAGATACCAGTTTCAGCATGAACATATCTGAACCTGGTGAATAATCAAACCCCTCAGTAAAACATAAATATTCATTTGATTTAAGTTCACTGGCTTAGACATTCTAACCTGCTTAAATGTGAAAAGGTACTTAAGTGCTACACAGCGACTGTGTTTAGAATTTTTACTGAAAGTCATTTACTCAATGTGAGAGTTAAAAATAAGAAGCTTGTTGCTAATCATCTAACATTAATTACTGTAAATCTCCAGACTCCTGAGATCATGAGGAACAAACTTAACTTTGCATCCAGAATGAATTTACTAGTAACTGATCAAAGGTAAGTCTCTCTTTGTGAGATAATAGATAAACTGATATATATTTAGAGGACCACTATAGCAAAACAAACAAACAGAATTATCAAACATAAAAATAAGGTCAAACTCCTGTTGGATATAACAGAAATTGTTGAAAGTACAGAATTGTCATGAAGAAATAAAATTGTCTCTGGTACTTTATCAGTATTATGCTTTAGGGAGAATTTCAGCATTTCTTACAGGTATACTAGGAGTTTACCATAAAATAGAGGGATTGCATTAGCAAATTTGTGTTGAAGAATTGAATTTTAATCAGATTCAAGACATTCATCCACTTAATTCGGCCTACAACTTTTTTGAAGGAGACGACTCATCTGCCTAAATGTTTGACACATACATTTCACTTTATTAGTCTAGTGTTATTTGAAGACAGGAAGGAATTTAGTAAGAAAGGGAAGATAATCAACCTGTTACAGGTCATAAAGCTATGCTTCTGTTTCTTGTTCTATCATAATTTATGCTGGAATACAAGTTGGTAGTACTAAACTCATCCCATTTTAATGTTTCTGCATGTTGAATCCTTGATAGGAAAGGTAGCAGAATTTCACAGGGGTACAATTAGTCATGTTTCTGCAGGCCTTGTTGTTATGGGCCTAGAGCTATTTGAAACACTATTGGTGAAATAATTAATTTTCTTGGTTCCTTTATCAGTTAATACAAATACTGACAGACAGACTGGATTTATAAGCTCCAATGATCTTCAGTACACTGAGCTTCATGGCTCTAGAACAACCTGTTCTAACTGATGCTCCAAAAAAATCACAACATACAAAGTGGAATCAGGTGCACCCTCAGCAAGTTTGCAGATGACACCAAGCTGAGTGGTGCAGTTGATACAACAGAAGGAAGGGATTCCATCCAAAGGGACTTGGACAAGCTAGAAAAGTGGGCCCATGTGAACCTAATGAGGTTCAACAAGTCCAAGTGCAAGGTGCTGCACTTGGGTCGGGGGCAATCCCAGCCACGAGGACAGACGGGGAGAAGAACTCATTGAGAGCAGCCCTGCAGAGAAGGACTTGGGGGTTCTGGTGGACAAAAAGCTCAACATGAGCTAGCAGTCTGCACTTGCTGCCCAGAAGACCAACTGCATCCTGGGCTGCATCAACCAAGGTAGGTGATTATCCCCCTCTGATCTGCCCTTGTGAGGCCCCACTTGGAGTCCTGCATCCACATTTGGGGCCCCCAGCACAAGAAGAATGTGGATCTGTTAGAGTGGGTATAAAGGAGAGCCACAAAGATGATCAGAGGGCTGGAACACTTCTGAAGAAAGGCTGAGAGAATGGGGGACGCTCAGCCTGGAGAAAATAAAGCCCTGTGGGGAGACCTCACTGCAGCCTTTCAATACTTAAAGGGGGCTTATAAAAAAAGATGAAGAGCAACTTATTTCTCTGTCTGACAATAATCGGACAAGGGGGACTGGTTTTAAACTGAAAGAGGGGAGATTTAGACTAGATGTTAGGAGGAAATTCTTCAGGGGGTGGTGAGGCACTGGAAAGGTTGCCCAAAAAAGCTGTGGATGCCCCATCCCTGGAGGTGTTCAGGGTAAGGTCCTGTAAGGTAAAGTCCCTGTGCAACCTGATCTAGTGGGCAGCATCCCTGTCCTGGCAGAGATGTTAGAACTAGATTATCTTTAAGTTCTTTGCCAATCCAAGCCATTCTATGACTCTATGATTCTATGACTATATGAAAGTTACAGGCAGTTTTGGAATTTTTAATAAGAGAAACTGCCCAAGTATTGAAATCTTTTACAAAATAAAACTACCTGTCTGCCTAACTCAAGTGATTTTTTTATAGTTGGCAAATCAATCCATTTTCTTGAACAGACAGGTTAAATCGCCTGTCTTCACAAGTCTACGGAAAAAGCTTGCCTCTGTTACCTAGATATTTTAAATGTATACATAAAAGACACTGGACCTCAGTGATTATCTTTCAGTTTGTTATAACTTTCACTCTTTTCTGTTTATTGCTATGCACTTAACTTTGGAGTAAAATACAGACCAATTAGAATGTTCACCATTTTCTACAATTTATTTCTGCTATATATCTGTCTCAATTCATAAACCCTCTTTATACATTCTGAAAATGTAGAAACACTGAGACTTTCACACAGCCTAGCATAGTATTACAGAATCACAGAGCTGTAGGGGTTGGAAGGAACCTCAAGAGATCATTGGGTCCAACCCCCCTGCCAAAGCAGGTTCCCTAGAGCAGGTTGCCCAGGTAGGCGTCCAGATGGGCCTTGAATACCTCCAGAGAAGGAGACTCCACAACCTCCCTGGGCAGCCTGTTCCAGTGCTCCGTCACCCTCACCATGAAGAAGTTCTTTCGCATGTTGTTGTGGAACTTCCTGTGCTCCATTTTTTGACCATTGCCCCTTGTCTATCCCCACAAACCACTGAAAAGAGGTTGGCCAAATCCCTCTGTCTCCCACACTTAAGATATTTGTAAACGCTGATAAGATCCCCTCTCGGTCTTCTTTTCTCAAGGCTGAACAGACCCAGTTCTCTCAGTCTTTCCTCACAGGGAAGATGTTCCAGGCCCTGTATCATCTTTGTGGCCCTCCGCTGGACTCTTTCCAGAAGATCCCCATCTTTTTTGTACCGGGGAGCCCAGAACTGGACACAGTACTCCAGGTGAGGCCTGACCAGGGCAGAGTAGAGGGGAAAGATCACCTCCCTGGACCTGCTGGCCATGCTCCTTTTAATGCACGCCAGGATCCCATTGGCCTTCTTGGCCACCAGGGCACACTGCTGGCTCATGGTCAATGTGTGTATGACCATGTATGTGTGATGAAACTTCAGGAAAGTTAAAAGGAAATAGTAAAACCCCAGAGTGAGGAAGCATTCATCATCTCTTGCTAAGATTCATGTTTGTAGACATTGCATTTTGTTGTTGTTGTTGTTGTTGTTTGTTTGTTTGTTTTTCCCCTGAGAGTCCTACTTCTAAAGTTCATCTAAGAACTTAGCCCGCACTCCTCTGGAGTTTGTAATTTTGCCTAAAGTTATCTCAGGCAGTCTTCAAAAATATTTTTCTCTGATCTTTCTCTATACCTGTATAGCTGTTGAGGGAAAAATGGCATGCAAATAGCATCAAGTCAGTAATAACTAATATCTAACTGTAGTCTAACTGGAATGTCACAGTTTTCTTTGGATGTTAGGAACAACTTTTACTGTAAGCAGCAGGAAAGACTGTTGATTAGAGATGGGTATAAAAATGCTTTGAATCTAAACTGTAAGATCTGGAAGTTCTTGTGAGCCTCAAATATTTTACTATATGTTGTCCTTTTAAATCATGTCCCAGGGCTTTCTGGTTCATGGTTTGACAAAACAGTGTATACCAGATCACTCTGAAACATCCATTTGGAAGTCATTTGGTGTATATTTTATAAGTACAGCTGGAACAGCATGTGGTAATGGGTTCTGTTTTCAGGTGACAGTCAACTAATATCTTTGTTAAACAACATCATGTAGTGTTGCTAATAACATGATGCTTTCCTAATTAAGTATTCACTTTAGTAGGATCAGATTTGGAGTTAGAAAACTAATGAGTTATTGTTATGCATGAGAATAGCATTAGAAGCAAAAGAAAATTCAAGCACTGGTTATTCATGACTTGATTCACTAAAACCTGAGATTAAACCAATTAAGCAATATTATCGGTTGGGGGTTGAGCTGCTGGAAAGCAGCTCTGCAGAGAAGGACCTGGGAGTCCTGGTGGACAAAAGTTAATCATGAGCCAGCAGTGTGCCCTTGTGGCCAAGAAGACCAATGGTATCCTGGCATTAGGACGAGCTTTGACAGCAGGTCAAGAGAGGGGATCCTCCCACTCTATTCTGCCCTGGTGAGGTCACACCTGGAGTATTGTGTCGAGTTCAGGCTCCCCAGTACAAGAGAGACATAGACATACTGGAGAGAGTCCAACAGAGGGCTTTGAAGATGCTTAGGGGACTGGAGCATGTCTCTGATGAGGAAAGGCTGAGAGAGCTGGGCCCGTTTAGCCTGACAAAGAGAAGGCTGAACGGAGATCTTATCAATATATATAAGTATCTTAAGGGAAGGTGTCAAGATGATGGGGCTGGACTCTTTTTGGTAGTGTCCATCAATAGGATGAAAAGCAACAGGCACAAACTGAAACACAGGAAGTTCCATTTGAATATGAGGAAAAACTTTTTTACTGTGAGGGTGACAGAGCACTGGAACAGGCTGCCCAGAGAGACTGTGGAGTCTCATTCTTTGGAGATATTCAAAATCCGCCTGGATCCTGTGCAACATGCTCTAGATGTCCCTGCTTGAGCAGGGGGGTTTGGACTAGATGATGTCCAGAGGTCTGTTCCAACCTATCCATTCTATGGTTCTCTAATATGGGACTGTTCAAAAAACAATATCTGAAAATTAGAGCACTAAATGCAGAAATCTGTGTCAAAATTATTAGAACAGTTTCAAAAATAAAATAATATTTTAATATTTAAATATTCCAGATTTAACTGCAGTACTGACTGCTATCATTTAGACAACCTAGTATAAATATGATTTGGGGGGCAATTTCTAAAGCAAAGCAAACATGGATATATTATACAATCCTACTCTAAGTATCATTTTTCATCATTTTATGATGTTACATTTCACATTATTATATGCCAAAGAAACAATGCATAGTCTGTTTTTAACAGTGATGCAATTTTCTGTGTTCTGTTAAAGACAAAGAAATCCAGATAGCCATAGGCAGGTTTGAACAAACCTGTTATTGAACACTTGGTTAAACAAAAAATTGCTTTTATTTTACAATGACAGAAGTGTTGTATTCCCCACATGTCAAGTACTAAAGATAAATTTCCAAAGGGAACCTCATCTAGAAAAAGTGACCCAACTGTTTCTGTTTTTATCATTATTTTTAAAAAAGATTTCAGAATCTTTTCAGAAAGATTTCAGAATAGAGTGGTCAGAGTGTTTTACAACCTTACTCCACTCTCCATTATATTTTATTTAATCCTGTAGATGCCTTAGACCAATTGTCTAAAAGGCATTGATAAAAATACTTCTGTTATGCAGTGAGAGATGTGTGGTATGGGGGCTTGTTCTCCTTCCCTTTCACAGTAAGGGAAAAATTAATTGCTGCATGCATATACCTCTGCTCCAGCTGAATTGTTCTTAAATAACTGATTCAGGTCAGGTATTAAATGTTCATCCTTCCAAATTGTGAATAACCATATGGTTGGTTATGCATCACAAAATGTTCCCTTTAAGGGCCTCTTTTATCAGGTAGTAACAAAAACACTTTCTTCTGGAAAAAAAATAAAATAAATTTTTTTTCTTTCTCAGACCTCACTTTCATGTGTTTTTTTTCCCCTGTTAGAATATTAATTTAGAGAATTTTTCTGCAAAGCTGGCTGTGGCATGAAGATACTATATCTTGACTCTTCATTATACCAACTCCAGTTGTGAATTATTATCTTTACCAGTGCATGTGTTTGTCTTATAAAATTCACCAGAAAACAGCTTACACAAGCTTATACTGGTAGTCACTGGTGACTGAAGTGTGACTAGGACTTCTGAATTTATGTGACATCTGATGCAAGTGCATTATTGCATTACTTTGCTTTTAATGATTAAGGTTGTACTTGGATTAGAATAACAATAAAATTGCAAAATAATTTTCACTTTCTGGAAGATGTAGCAGACTCCATCAAAAGGAAATGTCTAACCATCAGATGCTTTGGAGGAAGAAACCAAGCAAGTCAGAAAAAGTTGCAATGAAAAAATTTTCTTTAGTTAGTAACACAAACAACTCCCTTCACAGGGAGTAAAATACTTCATCTTTGTTTTCTTATGCATTACCAAAGAAAGAAAAAACTAAATTAACCATGTTCAAATCACTTCTTTGTCTCTTCTTTGTTGTCTGCTACACTATTATTTCTGATTTTATCTAGGAAGTTGCTTTCTGGCAGAGCGTAACATCTCAGTTACAGAGCATGACTCTTTGTTGATAGATGAGCATTGATAAATAGACCTTACCCATAAAGAATAAAGCTGCTGAGCAACAAAGATGTTTACCTAATGATAAACAGAATTGAAACATTGTTGATGTTTTTAAAATCTTAATAATAAATTTCTAAAAGGTACAGTCATATTTCTAACTGATGTCTTTTTATAAGCTATTCATGTTATGTAAATAATTTGTATTTTTCTTTATTTTTCTGGGAAAACAAAACCCCCAAACAAATAACAATAACAAAAAACAACCAACACATAGAAATGAACGTGTAAGTGCTTTGTTTCGGATCAACTAAAGAACACAACTTTTCTAATTGAGAAAAAAAATGGTATGTTAAATTCTGTTTATCATTCTTCCATCCAACACAAGTATTCCACTTACACGCTTAGAAAGAAAGTGAAGGAAGATTAAAACCAAAAGAAGATGCTTGCCATTTATTGAATAGCTCCAGCATCAGGATTTTGTGACTGTTCTAGCTGATCAATATTTTTGCCAGTTTGGAGTGAATTCGCAAATAATTGAAAAGAATGGAGCACACAGTTGCCATATTGACTGTATGCTGGAATAGCTAAAATTCAAAACTAAATTTTCTGATATCAGAGGGATAACTCATTCCTTTATGGAATCCTTTTTTGATTGACCATGTGTACCTCTTTCAGCTTTTGAGAGTATTCTACTAGAAAAGAAAGGATCCCCAAGAAAAAATAATTTTGGACCTGTAATGAGATTCATCTCAATATTTTGTTTCTATTTTGTTTTGAGAAAATCCCTACTATCTCAACCTGGCTTCTTGATTGAAGATTAATCCCTAATTATAGGAATTTAGTCAGTTATGATTAATATGATCTAGTCAGTTTTGTGGCATTATTATTGCTATTATACTAAAGTATTTTCCAACTATCAAACAAACCTCACACAATTGTCAGGCACAGCATAGAAAGATGATAAAAAATCACAAGCAAAACTATTCACTGAGGACAACATCCTAACAACACTACTTCCTATTTCAACTGTTCTTATGTCTGTCATTAATGGAGCAAAAAATTGCTTTCATTTTTAGTCTATTGTGCAAATAAGCTCTTACCTGCAAATTCTTTCATAACCTTGAGGCACTAAGACAAATATTCCATGCCGTTCTACACACACATATTCCGCTCCTAGCAGGTCTTATCCTCAATATTAGATAAAGGTGGTCAGTAAGAGAGCTGTAACTCCAGCCAGTATAGGAGTGTTCACACATCTTACGACAAGCTTTTTCTTCAGAGTTGGAAGGCTTAAGTGCATCTGATCAGGCACCCTGTTTCATTCCTTATTATGGCTTCAATTATTTTATCCTTCTTTGTACAGATCAACACAAATTTGATAACACTTGTATTAGTTCCATGTCTGGAGATTTTAAGCTATACATTAAGGAAACAAAATCTCGCCTCAGATCATACTAGAAAGAAAAGAGAAAAGTCATTCTCTATGTTCAGTCATTAAGAAAAAAACTAATTATCAGACAAAAAAATGCATTCTTTACTGAATTTGAAGTTAACACTTTGTCGGTAAGATCTAATGAGCAGGCAATTACAAATAGAATGATATAATTGCAAGTAATAAAAAACAGTACTGTTGATTGTGCTTTTGTGGGATCATTCCTCTTTTCCATTAAGAAAGGTGTACATTTTACACGAATGAAGAATTCTGCCAGTATCTACTAATGGCTTAATTAGGGACAGTGAGAGGATGTTATGAGCATTTATCTGTACACAGTAACTGCAAAAAAATAACTAGTTTTTATGCTGATAGCTCATCTACAAGCTAGTACCTTAGCTGATAGCCAGTCCTTTGTTATGTAGTGCACCACCATAATCACGCTGGATAATGTCCATGTAACAAAAAGTCAGTTTGCATCACAACTTCTTTTCATCTGGAAAATTTTACTCAGATAAGATACTTTAACAAGATTTTTAATTCTTCTAGAGGCAGAGTGCAACTTTGTTCTAATCCTTCTCTCAGATCTCCTTTGCAAACAGAAATAAGTTAGCCTATTGGTTTTTATATGGAGATTTTGCTTATCTTATCTCAGTACTTTTAAGTCACAATTAATCAGATTTTTTTTCAATCATTTGTATTGTCTCAGGGGATTTTTTCAAAATGTCACTTCTCTATTCTGGCCCTATAGCCCACTGCAACCTGCAGCATTTAGACTAAAATTTTTAATTGATCAATAACATATATCAATTAGAATATCTCCCTGATTTAAAAAAAAATAAAATTTTGTTCTAATCATCAACCCTAAATAGCCACAGAAAATTAGGAAGCTGATTAAATTAAACTAAATTAGAAAAATGTATCATATAAACTACTTGAATTGTTAGATATGAAGTCAAATTACTCCATGCTTATTATTTTTAGTGATATTTTTAGATAAAATCTGTAAGAAAAGCAAACATTTGTCTACATAATTGTTTCTGCACCATTTGTACACTCACCATCTCTATAATATTACTATAAGTATAAACATTGCAAAAGTATAAATGGAATTTCAACTTTCATTTTAACAATTGCTTCAAAGACCAGTAATAAATTTTCCAGTCATGCAGTTGCTCTGTTGCACCCCTCCCGCAGGAGATGTGGGTGCCTCAACTCCTGGGGTGCTCTTGTAAGAAATACCCTGGCAATGCCAGGGACATTCCCTGGTCCTCCTAACAGTGGGCATAATGACCTTCTTATTTGTACCCTTTTACTCTAAAACACAACTTTTTTTTGTTCATCTTAACTATCTGGATGGACAGGTGGATCATACTTGCAAGTCTTGTGTCGAGTCTTGTTACCTAAAGCCTTGTTCCATTTTCTAGAACATGTACTCATGTACTTATGAAGTACAAACCTATGCTCTTGTTGTATGGACAGTTCCTATAGCGGTATAAGGGACTGACCAAAAATCTTTTTCTTAAATTTACCCCTTAATTCTAGACATAGAGAAACAATAGATGAATAACAGAATATTCCTTTTTCAATAAATGTTTCATGCTGCTTCTTTCTTCTTGTCTTCACACCTAATAATGCAGTAAAAAAGCAATCTACTTAGTTTCTTCAATGAAAGGTCTACAATTGTCTCTCTCTCTCTTTTTTTTTTTTTTTTTAAGTGTAAAAGTTAATTCCTTCTTTTTTAGTTTATGGGGAAAAAAAAAGTCCCAGTTTGCTCAAAATTGGATTTACATTTAAGGCTCAATTGGCTTTGTATCTTTCTAATGATTACAGCAGATGGTTACACATTGATTATATATGCATGAAAGCTCAAATGACCTGATATATCTATATTGTTACTGAATTTCCTTGATTTCCAGATAGAAAGTTCAGCATTTAATTTAATTATTTATTTATTTATTTTTGGAAGAGGTCTTGGAATGCCACCACTGGGTTATCTGGACACTATAGCAAATTGTTGATGCTATACTATAAGAAATCCTTTCATCCCCATTTGACCTGTTAAATGTTGTTTTGGATAATTCAGGATGTACACTCAATTCAGACAATTATACTTAATTGGTAGACAGATGTGCAACAGTACAAAAATGATGCCTCGTTATTTGTTAGTGAAAACTTCGGTAAAAGCAGCAGAAACAGAATATCTAAGACTTCACTAACCTAGTGACACAATTTCCCCCTTTCCTATCATACTATTTTAGACACAGAATACTGTTTTAGAACCTGTATTCTGTTAGTGGCATTGCATACTTTAAGAGATTTGTTTTGGTTCCAATCACTTTAACTGCACCGTAGTTATTCCTATACATTTAAATTTATACCGTTTACAGGACAGGACATGTACTACTTTAAAATCACACACTCTATTTATTCACATAACATTCTATTGCTCAGTTTGAATATACAACCATAAACTATGTCTTCAGTTTCCAATTTGAAGAGAGATGTTCTTACCAACATCTGAAGACATATAATACAATAATTATCATGCAAATTCTATTTTTGAACTCTGGTCAATAAATGTTTTTATTTTATCAAATAAAAACCCTGACTTAAAATAATTCCACCAAATAAGTGTAGCACAGCCCTTCTGCTACTTATGTAGTCATGAACCCTCATTTTCAGGAGGGAAAATTTAATTTATTTACCCGAGTCCAGTTTAATCTAATTTTTGGTAATCTTATTTATTTCTTCTGGAGATAGGTGAAATCATTGATCTCTATTTCCTAGAATACCCTCACACTAC
This sequence comes from Cygnus atratus, assembly GCF_013377495.2. Classification (NCBI taxonomy): domain Eukaryota; kingdom Metazoa; phylum Chordata; class Aves; order Anseriformes; family Anatidae; genus Cygnus; species Cygnus atratus. The sequence goes on along the minus strand of NC_066362.1, from coordinate 22,547,508 downwards.
AGTAGGAAACTGCTCTGCTGGAACGAACTATGCCATGAACTCACTTTTCAAACTGTAAGTAACAGAGTACTAAACTAAAAAAGAAGAAAAAAAGTCCATGAACATAGTTCACCTAAGAGCAAACATGACAAAATTGTTAGCAGGAAATAAAATGGCTGTGTGAGATTGCACAAATGAATCATCACCAAGAAAAAGAGTTTCTGTGCATGTTTGTTCATGATAAGTGATGGCTGAATTAATAGAGCTCATGTTGAATATAAGGCAATGACATATGGACCTATACACACAAAAATGAGCCTTGCAATCAAGGTATGAAGCTCCCCTTGGTGCCAGAAAAGAACTGTTATATAGCTTTCTTTTTTTATCCCCAAGTATTCTGGCACAAAATCATTTTTTTTGGAAGATCACCAGCATTTACAGATCTAGATTATGAAGGATAACTTTTATGCAGCTTGACTGTTGTGATCCTCTAGTGTATTTTGTATATTTTAATTTTTTGAGACATGCAGGTTACTGAAGTACATTTTCCTGTGTAGTTTTGCTTTTATAGTGGCAGCTGAAAAATATAGAAATGTTTTATTACTTGCTCTGTGTATAATGCAGATACTATAATATCAGTAGCATTTTATACTCACTTGAGAGACCTATGTGAAAGGAAGATGAAAGACACATTGACTGAGAAGGAAATGTAATGTAATAGACCCAGCTCCAAGCAGAAAATATGGGCATTTGTCTTCAATGATTTATGCTTGGAAAAAGATGACAGATCTGAACTGTATGGGTTTATCTGAGTACAAACTATACCCAATATATGTGTATCACTGTTCTTACATCTGTAAATAACTTGTTATAACTTGTTTGCTGCTTAATTAGAAATATGTGGGGTTAAAGAAGACATTCCATATTGTTGGTAATCTCCCTTAAAAATAAATTGAGTTTTGACAAAAACGGTAAAAAATGTTTGTTTTAAAATAGATAATTAAAAAGTCTCACTTTAAAAATGGCTAGATTAGAAACTAACACATTTGTGCTGTTTTCCTATCTTTTTTTAGCTAAACATTATGACACTCAATGTAAGTACACAGACTATTTCAGAAAAAAAATAAATCTGATTTTTAAGTAGCAAAATTGGCAAATATGGTTTTTTTTTCAGTAGATTATAATAATGATGTTTCTGTCTGCCTTGTTTTTAAAACACTTCTGTAGTCTAGTCTAATGAAGTACATTGGAAGACCTATACAACAAAAAGGACAATTTACAAAGAATTAATGAAAAAAATACAATTTTTCAGCATACTAGAAGAAACATACTAAAATAGTCAAATGGGGGGAGGGAACAAAATTAATACATTAAAAATTCATTACATTTTATTAACTGTTATTAAAGGCATTCACTCTGATCTTATTGAATGTTTGAACGTATGGTGGTCGAAAAGAAATAAAGATCACGAGAACACTTTCAGCTTTATGTTACGGTGAAGAATTTCTGCTGTTTTGTTTATCCTCTTAAATGTATTGTTATTTTAAAATGTTCATTTATTCTCTAGGAAAGCAGAAACTATTACGAAGCCATTCACTAACACACAGTCAAGTTAAACGGTATGCAAACAGTTCACAGATAACCCTTGAAAACAGTTCGTCTGGATTATTAAGTTAATGTGTGAATAATGAGTGTACTCACATGGAACATTATGAGATCACATATTTCTGAAAATATTCCACATTAATGGACTACTGAACTTACAGGTTCAAAGAAATCTATTTCACTGTTTTTACCTTAAAAAGCCATATATAGGCAACCCACCTATTACACAGTCAACATTAATCCAAATATGCTCCATTGATTTTAGCATCACATCTGAATGATCACAGTGCACAAAAGCTGATGAAAAACTCCTTGCTTTCAAGTAAAGCTTGAATCAAGCTTTATGGAAGAAATAATATATGCAGGCATGAAAGAAACTGAAGGTCTTGAAAATTTATACAATTAAAATCATAGAGTCATAGAATGGCTTGTTTCCAGTTCTCCTTTCTCATTTATCAAAGGGGGTACACTCTCCTTGTCCTTTCTTTTCTGGCCAATGTACCTACAGAATCCCTTGTTATTTTTTGCATCCCTTGCCAAGCTCAGTTCCATCTGTGCCTTGGATTTCCTGATCCCATCCCTGCACATTCGAACAGAGCATGTCTGTATTCTTCCCAGGTCAAATCCACTGTAGATCACTTACTCTAATAGGTAAATCTCGAAGTAAAAAGAAAAAAAAAAAAGATTCAAACAACAAAAGTGAAACCTCATTTGGTTTTATATTTTGAAAATTCTCATATTTAGTATTATTTAATTGTGATTCTCCACTTTCCTACTCAGAATGCTTGACTTCTTGTTTGTAAATCTGCAAACCACCATTTAGAAGATTGGCAAGATGTGCTTCTATCCTTAAATCTGATCAAATGATTTTTCATATTTCTGAATGTTATACTTTTGTAATATTATATAATGTATAGCTATTACAAACATAACATTCTGATTTAAATCAAATTTCCTCTTTAATAAAAATACATTTCATAAATAAAAAATCAGTAAATATGTCTCTGCATATATGTTTTCTGTACAAGCAGATGGATTTCTTTTTCTATCTTAGTTTTTAATTGGTCTCTGATATGCTGTCTTCAGTTTAACAGTTTTTTCCCTGTCTGTTTTCTAAAGATGTTTTAAAACTTCTGTGTCAGGGATGTCAAACCTTTATCAGATGTGAGCACCACATATATCCTTTCATTTTGACATCTCTCATTAAAGGAGTTAAAAGAGCTTTTGCACAAGTAGCTCTGACTTTGGAAGCTGAAAATAGATTTCCATCATCTTGAAACATGAAAATCCGAAGGGTGCCCTTTAGACATCTCCTGAGAATAGGGAGTGATGCTAACAGCAAAGGCTACCAGTATATCACAACACAAATCAGTTTAAAGGAAGTAATAACTCTAATCAGACTGCTGTGCCATCTCTTTTAGAATGGTCTGACGCTATCTATAGAAAAAATGAAAAGTCCAGCTTTTCTTTCCTAATTATAATGTGAAAGGACAAATTCATTTTTTTTCTTCATGTTTATACATCATTAGCTAAATGGATCTAAGAAGGTAGCACTTCAAAATGGTCATTCCACTACTGGGAAAACATATAGAAATAGGAAACTGAAATGTGAAAAAGAAAGATATTAAAAATGAATAAAATACAATGAGTAAAAAAGCTCAAAGCAAAAAGTTAGCTCCTTAGGCTTAATCTGAGACATTCATGACACAGCTGAGGTAAATGAAGAACAGATATGAGCATCAGCAACCTTTGCAGCACAAAGGCTTTCCAGACAGTGATTCAGGAAGAGTGATAACATTGTAAACAACAAACCATTTGTGTAGGTAGCTACTGCTTAGATGGAGAGGAATTCGGGTCAATGATGAAGAAGTAGGTAATGTTGGAAATGGATAATGAAAGACATTTTAAGAGACATAGGTTTTCAGAGCACAGATTTCTGTCCCTAAGCTAGACTCAAAAATATACAAAATTATGCTTTGTCACAAGAACCTTTGTAGACTGCTGGAGCAGCTGCAAGTGGTGAAGAGGCACAGATGCCCTGATGATGCATTATATTATATGAGAACTGTAAAAAGAGACATAATTCTGAACTTATCAAAGCACTGGATGGTATTTGGTTTAAGGATGAACTTTAAGGTATTATTCTTGTTAAATTGGTTTAACACATCTATTTACAAAGATAGAAAGGTAAGAAATATGACATATTATTCACTAGTATGTTTTGTCAATCCAAGAAAAATTACTCTAAAGGATGATAACAAAAAACAACTAGAAAGGAAGTTGGAAAGGGAGAGGAAGAACCTCAAGGAAGTTGTATCTCGCAAGTAATCAAAATATAGGAACAGTTCTGTGATGAAGCTAATTTTGACCCTAACAAGCACTGACGTGATCTCCATTTCCTTCCGTTGTAATAACTCAACTGACTTCATGTATTTCCAAATGACAGCTGAGTTCTCTAGATATCTCCCTACATTTAAATTCTTTCATTATAATACCTTATATTACTTTAGAAATAAAACAATGCAAACATACTGAAATAGGATACATGTTCATCAGGATTGCTTTTAAAAAGGTTTTTTTTTTTTTTTTGACATTGCAATTATTGCAAACATAATTGGACCTCTTGAGGATTGAGATATTCTTAAGGTATTTTGAACCATCTTTTCTTTAATAAGGATACTGAATGTTCCTTTGTGGTAATATTTGTATTACTCTACTTTAGAAATTCTTCTATACTCAAAAGCCTTTCGAGATTTAAGGCTGGATGTACTAAATGGCCTAGGCTTTAGAATAATAAGCACTGAATTAGGTGGATAGGATCTCAGTATAATATATATGAAGAATTACATACATCCAGGATGCAGTCACTGCCATAAACAAACTGTTTTTGTTGTTGTTGTTGTTGTTTTGTTTGTTTTTAATACTGTACAATAAGAAATGTTGAAAAGCTTAGTATGATTCAATTCTTATACTTTTAAGAAATGTGCCTGCTGTATCTCAGCCTTTAGGAATGTGCTCATATTCCATGCAGAGTTACATACTTTTGTCCATCCAGTGGGATGGACTTTCCACTGAGCTAAAATGTGCCTTTGCAAGGCAAAGTTTTCACCCTGCAGATGAAGCATCAGAGGTCTTGCACAAGATGTATACTCTAGCATTCAATTTACTCAGTCTGAAGAAGACTGTAGGTATTTTAGGGCTCTTTGATATTCTCTGTTCAGTTACAACCTTTTAGTAAAATACTTCCAAGATTTACTGAAGGGTAGATTGGATGCCCAGATTCTTAGTTGTTCTCAATCAATTTATAATACACTATTCTGTACGAAGCAAACAAGAAAGGAAACAAAGAAATCAGTCCCTTAGCAGCCTATAACTTACATGTTAGGTAGGAGAAAGATTATGTAGATATAAGAAAAAATTGAACATCAATAGGAGAAAACTTAGATGGAAAAAAGTGCATTTTTTTCATTGACTTATAGAATCGTTAGGGTTGGAAAAGACCTCCATGTCCCTAAGCACCATGTCCAACCTTTCCTTAAACACCCCCAGGGATGGTGACTCCACCACCTCCCTGGGCAACCCCTTCCAATGCCTGACTACTCTTTCTGAGAAGAAATGTCTCCTAATTTCCAACCTGAACCTCCCCTGGTAACTCTCAAGGCCATTCCCTCTAGTCCTATCACTAGTTATCTGCGAGAAGAGGCTGACCCACAGCTCCCAATATCTTCCTTTCAGGTAGTTGTAGATAGCCATAAGGTCTCCCCTGAGCCTCCCCTTCTCCAGACTAAACAACCCCAGTTCCCTCAGCCGCTCCTCACAGGACTTGTGTTCCAGGCCCTTCATCAGCTACGCTGCCCTTCTCTGGACACATTCCAGGGCCTTGATATCCTTCCTGTAGTGAGGGGCCCAAAGCTGAACACAGTACTCGAGGTGCGGCCTCACCAAAGCAGAATACAAGGGGACAATCACCTCCCTGGTCCTGCTGGCTACACTATTCCTGATACAAGCCAGGATGCCGTTAGCTTTCCTGACCACCTGGGCACACTTCCTGCTGGCTCACGTTCAGGTGAGAATCAATCAGACCTCCCAGATCTTTTTCCTCTTCACAGATTTCAAGCCTCTCTGCCCCAAGCCTGTAGCGTTGCATGGGGTTGTTGTTGTCTTTTAAAGTAAGTACAGCATACCAACCTTTCAAAACTAAATAAAGCTGTCTATGAAATCTTTCACCATGCCCATAAGCATAGATTTGTACCCTTAGGAATCTGTATAGAAAAAAATATACGACTATTGGGATCGCTCTCACCTAAATTCAACTGTCTAAAAATTAGTCATATAATCTAAATTGTCTATCCTGATCTTTCTACAAAAAAAAACGGAGTAAACAGACCCATACAGAATATGTTTCCTGGGTTTAGCAGCTGACAGAAGGTGCCTGCTTTTCTTCATTGTACAATCAACCTGGAAAAGTGTCTTATCTGAGATGCTAAATATTTAACTGCATTGAATCATGTGAGATAATTCCTACAGACAGGGATTTACAGAACTTCCAGAGCAATGAGAAAACTCAGCAGAGGGCCAGGGCAGTCACAGTTTCCAACTACTCTTTCTATGGGGGTAAAATCCTCACCCTTGTCTTCAAATCAAAACACAAGACAAGAACATCAGAGAACAAAACATAAAACTTCATTATACCAGTACATAATTACAGTTTAAATATTGGGTCCAGTTCTGACAGTTAATCTCTAACAGTTAAGAATATTATTAGAAAGGTATAACTGTAGAGGCCTTTAACTGGGAGTAGCTGAGATGACTAGAGCTGTTGAGCAAATTCCACACAAATAGAAGTTACATGGACTCTTGATTCTTTGTCCTTGTTTTATCACAAAAGAGATATATCAAAGTCTGTGTTGCACAGAAGAGATATTAATTATTCCCTCCTTCTCAAAGAGAATGCAGGAATCAAATCATATTTTTCAGTGACAGGTTGAAAACAAAAGGTGCACATTCGTCAATTCTGTAATTCATTATGTCATGATGGCTTGGACATGAAAACTTTACATGGGTTCAAAAGCTGATTGGACAAATTCATGGAAAAGGTTCAGAGAAACCTTTGTCTCCACTATTTTCAGACACAAATTTTGTATGAAAGATATACCAGAAGTGTCACACTCTGCTTGCCTGTGTAAAAGTATATAGAAGGAAAGCGTTTGCTCCTTTAAGGGTATTTGGTCTAGGATCTTTTCCTGTGCAAGAAAGGGAGGAAGCAATAGGAACCAAGTCTGTTCAGTCACATTACTTGATGAGGGCGTGTGAGAATGTGGGAAAGTTTATTCAAACTGGGTTATCTGATGGAGGACTGCTAAATTGGGAGGCAATGAACAGAATGTCCTGGTCAGTTGTACGCATTTATACGGAAAAATATGGAATGTGGGAATGTTAATTCAAGCAAGATTGTCGAAGTGAGGATCTCTGGATCAAGATGATAGAAAGAAGGGAGAACAATAAGAAAAATCCTGAAACACAGGCCTGACAAAGCCAAAATGAAGAAAATAACAAGAAACAAATGTCCCAGTCACACTAATTGGTGGGCTAACAAGCTACAGGTGTCGCTTCCAGGAAGGATGAACCAGCTGATTAAGCTGATAAGATTGTGAACCAAGGAGCCCTGGACTGGCAGGGTGCAGAAACTGCACAGCTTTGTAAAGCCATGGAGGGTACAGGGGAAAGGGGGGGCAGGAAGAATAAAGAGGTGAGGGATAGGTAGAAAAGGGTATAGAAGGGCCTGCTGTGTGTAAAATGGGACTAGCCAAGCCCTGTGCATGAATACTGCAGTCTGTCCAGTCCTTATATGTTTTCTCATTCTGTATTTTCCTGACATTCTCTATGTGTACTCATACTCGCTCTCCCATGTGCATGTGTGCTGCAATGACTATGTGCCAGATACTGGGGGGACCTGTGTGTGTGAGTAAACATCAGTGCCAGCTAATGGAGTCAAGCCAGGGGAGCTGGCAGCCCAGGCCTGTGGTGACAGCTACTGGAGCAAATGGGGATCCCAGGGTCATAGCCATCTGGATCTGAAAGGGTCCTACAGACTTTGAACCTGTGGTGCCTGCTACTGGAGCACCTGGAGGGCTCTCAGTGTCAGCTAGTAGAGTGAGTGGAGTTCCCTACTACTAGCCACTGGGGCAGGAGCAGCGTGTTCTCAAAGCAAGGGGAACTGATGGGGGTGGAACTGTTGTGACTGTGGGCTTGTATATATGTGTGTATGCTACACTAAAGGATTAAGTGCCAGCAAATGGGGGACCAGTGTCAGTGGAATTTAGTGCCAGCTACTGGACTTAGGCCAGGGGTGTAGGAGTCCCACATACTGTGGTGCCAGCTACTAAAGTGAGTTGTGGGTGTGCACCTCAGTTACTGGTGAGACCTGTGTGTGTGAGTGAACTGGGTGCCAGCTGCTGGAATCAGACCAGAAGTATGGGCACCCCCAGTGGTGCCAGCTACTGGAGTGAGTGGGGTCTTCTACTCCGTACTGGTGACTGGAGCAGGGCTGTGGGTCTCAGCCCATGCGCTTGGTGCTGGCTGCTGGCGTTGGGCCAAGTGTGTGTGGTTTGCATGTCTGTTTGCTAGCAAAATTTAAGCTGAACCAGCCAGCGAGTAGTGGAGGCCTTGTGTCCTGGTACTGTGCTGGTATACCCAGGGAGCTTGTGAATGTGGTGTGCATGAGGGATGAGTGCGTGAGTACGTGTGTGTTTGCCGTGAACTTCAGCTTGGATTAGCCAGTGAGTAGGCTACCTGCACAGCGTGTATGAGGTCCAGGATCTGGACAGGGTTGCTGGACAGACAGAAAGGCTGTGCTGGGTACATGAAGCATCCACAAATGTGTGGATGGGTGTGAATCTGGAGAGTGCTGTGTATGGGCCTTTACTAGTGAATTTCTATCTTTACCAGCCAGAATGGAGGAAAGGGTCTTAGCTGACTTTATATGTTTTATATGAGTCTTGTGTGTAAGTGTTGTTGAAGGCAGCCCTTGTCAGGGCAGACTTTCTGATGGGTCATGTCCTGTCTTTGTGTGTATTCGTATGTCTCTGGGATATGTGCTCAGATTTACCAGTTGAACCTGCAAAGGGGAAAGCAGCAGCTGCACCCCCGAACTGGGTCCCCAGACACGGGGCTGAGGACAGGAGCAGTCCAGGGCTGGAGTGGCTGGAGGAGGTTGCTATGCTCACCATGCTCTTCACTTCATTTAACAGCCTGGTACTACACTTTTTCCTAGATATCCAGTTCTGGCTAGTGCCAGGAATATCAGACTGGCTCTCCAATAAGAGGGGAAAAAAAAAACAAAAAACTGTCACATCAGACATGATAAATTTTTATTTATTTATCCCTGAATCAGCTGAACTGTGCTGACTATTAAAAACCGACCTCTTGGGATTTTTAGCCTCCTGCCAGGATGTAACCTTAAACACTATTAATCATTTGGTTGTTGGGAAGTAGCAAGGGCCAGCAGCAACACAAGGAACAGGCAGTCCAGAGCCAAGCACAGGCCGTGCCCTCACCAAAGGGCACAGTCCCATGGGGTCTGGACATGATGGACAGAACTGGGTGTATCAACAGTCCCAGATACGACAAGAGATGGGCCAGGTCCAGAGGCCATCCAGGAAACCAAACTATGACAAAATTAGATGAGGCCAGGGATGGGGCTGGAGACTGGCACTCCTACAGCATCACAGTGGCAGGGACTGATGGCCCCTGGCTGGGAAACACCCCAGGGTGGGCTGAGCAGGGACCGTCACAAACAGGCCCTCAGTCAGGGCCCTGATAGTGATATTTGCTTGCATGACCATTACACTACTGGCCCAAATGTGAGTTAATGTGACTCAATGAACTCCATAAAAGAACAAAAGGCTGTTTTTCAGTCATGCAATGTATGTATTTTAGGTATTTATGTTAATATCATAAGAGTATAGGTAGGTATGAAATCAAAGTAGCATTTGGCATTGATACAGGTTTACTGAGGATTCAAAAATTAATCAAAAAACTTATTCTGCAAATATATGGAGGTATTAGTAAAACTGACACTTCAAAGATTACTGACAACATAAATTTAATTTAGTTTCTGCGGTGTCAAGAATGAGTCTCCTTATATATAAATAGACCATAAGAAACCATTTTAAATTTGAAGGAAGTCATATATAATCTTTGTGAGAAGAGGAAAATGAAAATCAAATTCTGGATTCTAGTTGAATTGAAACATCTCACACTAAGGTGACAGAATAGATAAAACATCTATATTAAAAAATGCTATGTTGCCTGGGGTTTATTGATAAATGCTGTTTTATTAGGACCAGCTATTCCTGAAGATATATGCGTATGACTTCCATTGATTTCCTTCGGCTTATATTTTGATAATCATTCCGAGCACCAGTGCTTCCTGACATTTCATGCTATTGAGTCAAATCAGCCATATTGAAGAGCTGTAAAAAATGTAGAAACACTGAATCATTCACACCAGCATGGACCTCGGGAGGTTATCCAGTCCACCTTCCTGTCCAAAACAGAGTTCAAACACTGTAATCAGATAAGATATTTAGGTATTTTTTTCAGCCGAGATAAGAATTCAAACATCACGTCTTCTCTGGACAGCTTATTCAAATGCTTAATTGTTCTGATGGTGAGAATTTTTTTTCTTCCCCCCCACCAAATTGCATAGTTGGAAACTCTCCTGTTTCATTTTGTGTCTACTGACTTTCTTTCACTCGCTACCTCAGTAGAAAGCCTAGCTTTCTCTGCATCTCTAGCATCTCTTTAGTTACCTATGTGTAGATAAAAGAACACTGTTATTTACTCTCCCCTTAAGCTTTTTGTTCTTCAGACAAAAAATCCAATTCCCAGTAAAGCAGGATAATCCATTCCTCTGCTGTGCTCCTGCTAACACTGGAGCTGTTGGCCAGTTTTGCTGGCAAGGCAGCAGAGGCTCATGATCATCTTACTGCCCACCAGCATACTGAGGTCCTTTTCAGCAAAGCTGATCCCACAGCCTCTGCCATTACTCCTGAAGGCAGTAGCTATTAAAACTGGTTTATTTTGTTCTTGTGCTGGTTTTGGCTGGGATACTGTTAATTTTCTTCACAGTAGCTTGTATGGTGCTATGTTTTGAATTTGCCTTGAAAATAGTGCTGATAACATACGATGTTTCAGTTCTTACTGACCAGTGCTTACACAGAGTCAGGGTCTTTCTTATGCTGCCCTGACAGTGAGGAGGCTGGGGGTGCACAGGTTGCTGGGAGGTGACACAGCAAGGACAACTGACCCAAACTGAGCAAAGAGATATTCCATACCATATGACATCATGCTCAGCAATACAAGCTGGGAAAAAGAAGGGGAAACATTCAGCGTTCATAGAATTATGGAATATCCGGAGTTGGAAGGGACCCACAAGGGTCATCGTGTCCAACTCCTTTGTTTGTCTTCCTAAGTAACCATTATGCAACATGAAGCTCTGCTTTCCTGGAAGTGGCAAAACATCTGCCAAGGAGGGGAAGTGGTGAATGAACTCCTTATTTGCTTTGCTTGCACAGGCAGCTTTTGCTTTAACTGATAAATTGTCCTTATCACAGTCCATGAGTTTTCTCTCTTTCAACTTTCACATTCTCCACCATCCCACTGGGGAAATGTAACCAAGCAGCTGTGTGGTACTGGAGCTGCTCACTGGGGTTAAACCACAACAGTTCTACTATGTCTAATAAAATGTGTAAGGTCTTCACACAGAAAGAAGTATAGAATCAAGTTATATTGTTGTTTAAAATAAAAAGACATCAGAAAAAAAAATCCCTGATAATCTTTTGATGAAATCTTTTGTTTAGTCAGAAAAATGGCAAAACTCCTGCTGACTATTATGAGAGATCCCACCACATAAGCCCTGTGTCAAACCATTGGCATGGTAAAATATTATCCTGGGAAGTGGTTACTAGAGAGTTGTATTCCACCTGTGGCTGGTAGGGAAGAAGTGGGCAATCTATCCTAATCAATCACAGAATCACGGAACTGTAGGGGTTGGAAGGGACCTCAAGAGATCATCGGGTCCAACCCCCCTGCCAAAGCAGGTTCCCTAGAGCAATCAATGTCCTCACGTAATGAGGAGAGGCTGGACCTTGTGAAAAGGCGGATATACTTCATCCTTTCCTAGTGCAAGAGTTATGTCCCTGTACCTGCCTTGAATATGCCCTCTGACAACATTAGGAAGTAAAAGCTCAGGAGAAATGGCTGAAGCATTTTCATTTTTTTTTTTTAAAAAAAAAGAAACCAGACTGCCAGCAAATGACATTAGCTTAAGGTCAAAATTTACATATAAAATCCAGAGGTTTACTGTTGTTATTGCTGGTACATTTTATAAACATACTTCATTATTACAGGCTTTGAACACATTCACATAACAGTTTGTATAGGTGATAACATCCACATCAATATTAGAAGAAAGAAGAAATGTCAGTCAACAGAAAACATTCACCCCCCCTCCAAATCAGATAAGAACAAGTTATAAAACAAACATTTGACTGCAATGCTTTGCTAGATAAGAGGCAGAAATTAAACTTTGCTTTCAATTTGGTATCCAAATTTCCTGTTAAGCAGCTAGCCACTTTCCTATAACCTCAGAGGTTCATCATTCTTCATGCATCTCCTTTTCTCCTTGTCAGCATTTACCTATTGTTACTGCTACAATCTATATAAATAAAGAGACTCTGTGATGGCACAGCTGCTGCAGAGAAAAGTGGCTGCAGTGATTATGTTAATGGGATCGCTAACATCTTGTATAAACATCACTTTAAGCTGTTGTGCTACTCCATGTGTCACTAGGTGGGTCAATGAAAGATCTTGGGCAAAGTATAAAAATGTTAATAACTCTGCTGGAATGTGTTTGTATTTCAGTAGCACCTACAATCCACAATAAGCTGAGACCCTGGTATTCAGGGCAAAATATACCCTACATCTTTGTAAAATTCTGCATAATCAGAGGAAGATGGTTAAGAGATCACAAGGAAATAGTGGGATAATGAAAGTAATTACATTAAAAAAAAAATATACCAATGAATGTATCGTCATTAAAATGCTGGAGACCTCTCTGTCCCTATATTTATCATACGTTAAGGAAAACATATATCTTCCAGCACTAAAAAATAAGATATCTTTCAGTATGGTCAACTTTCCCAACCCTTCAAGTTGTATTCTTAGACCCCTAAGATATATACCACTTCCCCAAAAGTCAAGGATCAGGAAGTATCAGTCTAGTTCATACGTGTCCCAACTGTGGGACTTGACAATATGTCTATGGAGATCTTTTTACATTTCTGCAGACAATGTCAGCCTCATCAGATTTTTGTGGCTAATTTTCTCCCACAGTGAGAGACTGGGGTTGCCCATCAATCCAGGGACTGCTGCAGATATATACCTGACCACATGATGTAGCTAGCTCCTGCCTGAAAGCCATTCTTGAATTGTCCACAGAGAGACATAGGTTGCTCAGTTTCATGGTATATCTTTATTGACAAAAAGAATCTGTTAGGATTTTTGCCACTGAGCATAGATAAAAGCTCAACTTGGACAGCTAATGTCTCTAATGCTAGGTGATATGGTATACATATCCATCTCTTAATAAGGGGGCTCTGTGCTTTCCTGTGGATCCAGTTGCCTGTTAGTATATGTCCTGTTGCTGTTATATTCGCATTCAAAACACAAAACTCTTTGCCTAAGTCCCTTGGAAGATGGCAGCAGTTATAGCTACAGACCAGGGAATAATCAATCTTGTCTGTAGACAAGACCTCCAAATCTTTACGGCTTTCAAAGTCATATCCCTTCCAATTAAGCTTTTCACAAAAATAGGCAGTAAGCCAGGCCAGATCAGCCATGGTCTCCAGTTTTCTTTCAGCAAGAAATGTCACTGAGGCAGACAACACTCATGTTTCTGTGCGTTGTTTTTTATTGCTGCTGTTTGTTTGTTTTGTATGTGTATGTTTTATTTGTTTGTTTTGTGTAATTTACATAGTTTGAATATACATGGTGCGATGTGCTTGCACATTAGACAGCAAGTGCTATAAGCATGGATAACCTAAAGCAATGTCCATGTTCAAAGATGAGTTCAATGTCCTTGCCAAATACAGATGGGAAGACTTATACTGGCAAATACTGATCAGTGGATCTCAACAGGCTTTAGGCTTATGGTATATAATGTGGAAACACAAATCTGTGTATAGAGTTGAGCAGGGTGTACTCTGTAAGTACCACTGGCACAGTCTCAGTTCTAATAATGACTCTGTTATACATTCTACCTGGATTTTGGCATTCAAAAACTTTGGTTTGGCTACTGAAAGACAAGATGCAGTATTTTCATTGTATAGCAGCCTGCCAAGAAATTTATGTAGCAGTTTGTAGTACCAGTTATGTGAGAAAGACACATGCTACCCAGCCCCAAAATAAATATGGAAAAATGCCAAGGAAAGTGACGGTGTAGTTTGGTCTCATGCACCTGGAGAATAAATGTTTTCATGACAGTGAATTAAAATAAATAAATAAATAAAAATAAAAATAAAAGAGATTTGCAAATGTCTGCACTTTGGTTTATTTTTGTTGTTGTTGTTTTGTTTGTTTGTTTTTAGATATACTCTAGGTGCCTCTGAATGAAGTAGCTTGAGCACTGAAGGTGGTTCATGGTGCTTTTCCAAAGTTAATATAACCTATTTCTTATTTATCCTAATGGGAGGAGTGCCACAGAGTATCACACCACCATATTAGCCAACACACAAACCAAGTTCTTTAAAGTTAGGTCAAACTGCTCTTTTTAGCTCTGCCTTGGTCTGTGCTAACATACTTCCTTATGTATTTCATTTGGCTCTTCAGCAACTATCAGTGAGTCCCCATAAAACTGTATGTTAATATCTCCAGGTATGTTTCAAACATCTGTAAAAATCACCTTAAAATATGTTTCAAAGGCAACTTATGCTGAATTGTTTCAAGACCTTTCAAGCCTTGAGTGTGAAAGGGACTAAGATGTATTTGTGGAATACTAAGAAATCATCTTCAGTATTGAAAATTGTTTATCTGATTTTACCTGGCTGTGAGGTACGTGCAAAATGCTTGAATATGTAATTACATTTTAACTTGAGAATGAAAAAAATATTTATTTTTTAAAAAATAGATGTCCTGTTAGAACTATGAGCGAAATGACACAATCACTTGTTAGAGTAACTCTACCATACTACAATATTTTACTGAATATTCAGTCTTAACAAGGTACTACAAGAAACCTTTCACCCAATTGCTCAGTTTTAGGTTATTCCTCCCTAGTATAAATTTGTTTATGTAATTCCAAAATACTCCTATAATGGGAATTAAGAATGGAACAGTCTAGATACATACATATGCCAATAAAATGACACCATTCAAGCCTCTGGAAGCATCTAATGCAGAAACATAAATTTAAAGAATTGACAGTGGCATATTATTCACTGATTTCAGGAAGACCAATTATATGAGTAAGAGGTGAGAAAAAAAGGCATGCAGGCTGAAAGCAGGTATGAAAGCAGTATGCTGCTCCTTACATAAATAATCCTGTTTCCTTGCAACTTACTGGAAGGCATATGCTCCATGGTTACTGATGTGGTGGATACAGACTTTGCAGTGGCAAGACAATGTGATTTATGCATTTGATGTTGTTGCAGTTGGCCAGTTCAATTTTTCCCCAAGCTGTCTTGATAAGTGTCGTGGTTTAACCCAGCAGGCAGCTAGAGTACCATACAGCCATTTGCTCACTTCCATGCTGCAGTGGGATGGGACAGAGAATCAAAAGAGTTATACATGTGAGAACTCATCAGGGGAAAGAAGGACAGTGTAATAAGAAAAAAAAAAAAGAAAAAGAAAGAACAGCGATGAACAACAAAATTGCTCACCACCAGCTTTATGGTTGAGCATGACACCATATGGCATGAAATATCCCTTTGGTCACTTTGGGTCAGCTGTCCTCACTGTGTCCCCTCCCATCCTCTTGTACACCCCCAGCCTACTCACTGACAAGACAGCATGAGAAGCTGAAAAGTCCTTGGCTTTGTGTAAGCACTGATCTGTAAAAATGCCGGTGTGTTATCAATATTTTCATCTTGAATCCAAAACACAGCACTATACCAGCTAACATAATGAAAATTAACTCTATCGCAACTGAAACCAGGACAATAATACAGATGGGTCACTAAAAGTCTGAAATTACGACCAAAAAAACTGGAGAAATTTCATCCCAATATAACTGTAAACTGGTGTTTTCAACAGGCTAAACATTAAATATTCAAATTATCCTTGAAAGAAAATAAAAGTTGGTGTTTTGGATTTATTCCTTGGAAAAATACACATTAAAGAAATAAATTTGGAATGTTATGTGATTTCTTAATTATATAACCCTTTTGTGCTCTTAACAGTATGTCTTTTGCTTTTATTGGATAAACTCACAGCTGTTATTTTTAATTATAAGTTTTAATTTTTAGTTGTTAGTTCCTAGTTTTAGTTTGGTTGGATCAGTTAGATCATTATTTTTCCTCTGAATCAAGGGATGCTTAAAGGATGCTTAATTTAATTTCTGTGTGTGGCCGGAAACTGATACTTAAAAAGCCATTATGTACCAATTATTTGAAATTTTATTATTATCACTTTAGATAGATACCCATGTCTCTTTTTGTGTATTCTTCATTTTTCCTCTGATGTGTTACCGTTAAACTTCCAGACCAAAATGCTGTGCAGCAAAACATTCAGAGAGCCCACTGGGAATCTGGTCACGGCCTGTTGCTGAAATATGTGCCTGAAATAGCCAAAGGAGCTCTGAGGTAGTGTTAGGTGACCTAAGCAAACTGCTGGATCAGCATTCCTTGCTCACGACGGTTCAGCAGTTGAGCATCTGAACCTATGTTTCTGTGGTGTCTGTCTAATGATAATTCAGGGAATGCTATCTGCAGTTTGGCCACATACTTATGATTAAATATTTACTTTTTAAATTATTAATTGTAATTATTAATTAATTTTCAAACTTCCATTTGATTTTCAGAAATGCTGGAAGTGGCTGAAGTAAGTTCATTTGTCCAATTCCCTCCGGAAAACCTGTCTGCTTCTTTCAGCTCGTGTGTCCTTTTCTGGCTGGTTTACATTATAACAACAGAAATAAAACTGTTTATTCTTCATGTACTTTCACAGTAGAAATGTAATGTGGTTCATGTTGTCTCTCCCTCTGAGAAAAGCCAAGAAAGTCAATTTCTCACATGGGTTCTGACTTCCATAAACCCTAATTCAAACTGATAGCAAATTCCCTTTTATTCGGGCAATTGGTAGTCCTGGCATATTTCCGACCAGAGGCCAAGAAGTTAGGAACAGTCATCCAGAATGCTACAGCTATGATTTCTTTCTTTACCTATAGACAAAATTTGATCCACCATATTTTACATTTTAGACAGTTGCCTGATAAACTTTTGTACTTTAGACAATTATGCATGATACATACAGCCATTAATGCTGCCAGCCCACTTAACCCTATTTGTAAAATCACATATCAGTCTCAAATACTTAACACTGTAGTCTTGAATACTTCCTTCTATTTACTCAAGCTTGCTTCTGTTTTGATCTAATTCCATGTACAGAATGTATATGTTTCACTACAAAAATGTCTTTTTTTTTTAATTCTCAAAAAGAATATCTAAAATATGCACCTAGTCAAGGTGCACATTCTTATCTATAATTAATAGACACGATCTTTGAAGGATGTGAGATTATTGAAGTATACTTTCAATTTATTTGTTTATTGGTGTTGCATATATATCTTGGTCTTAAAAAACAGTAATTTTTAATCAGTTACTGCCTCCATTTTCTTACTTCCTTCTCTGTTGCTTAAGTCTGCCTTATGGCCCCACTGAATTCCTATGGGAGTGTTACAGGTCTTTCACACCAGTTTGTTTCCTATTCCTCTAAGGCTCTTCAGGCTTCCTTCAATGGCCCTTCTTTACTTCTTATTCATATCTTATTTTGTCCAGCACAAAGTGTATTTTTAGCCACAGAGTAACTCAAGTTCAAGAGAAACAAACAAACAAACAACAAAAAAAAAAACCTGCGCACTGCAATGTCTAGATAAAGAACTTACTCAATGACCTTTTGTCTACTTTTCAGTTGTCATGTCATGTTGTCATGAGCACTCAACTTTGTGACAGTAAAATCCCATACTGCAGACATAAACCTAAACAATCTTCATGTTGCCCAGCTACTTCTGAATCTTCCATTTTGCAAAACATGGCTTGTATTCTCAGAACAGGCATTATCATTTCATGCCAACTGGCTCAGTTGTATGTTATAATTGAGACTTTATTTCTGTGGAAATTGTAATTTGGCCCAAATCATGGTATTTAGGACCATGAATTTCTTATTTTGTCTGATTTATAAAAACAACTGAATTAAAAAGTTAAAAATCTCAAGTAGCATCTTTAAGTCTAGACTATTGGCTATTTTAGTATGAATAGTAATTGTTCCACCTGAGACTGTTTCCTCCTTATTAAATAATCAAACATTCAACAAGACAGAGGGACAAAATGAGAAACTGCAAACCTGATTGTACAGCCTGCTGTTTGGTGTTCTCTTCTGGGATATGGAAGAGTCAGGTTACAAATTCAGTTTATTTATTTATACAAAGAGAAATAATGTCAATTGCATTCTAAGAGGAGTTCAAACTAGAATGTCCAACGACTTGATGATTGGGCTACTGTGGGAAAAGAATTCGCAGGGAGCTTTGTGCTGTTTCACGTGTCCCTGAATTAGAGATAATGAGGAAATAAGCAGTAGAAACAAAAACTTGAGCAAGGTCGGGATAAAGTAAATTGGCTACAGTGTTAAAGATGAGCTTTGGGCAGTGGCCAATTGCTGGCTGGCTCGAGGCGCGTGTCTGAGGGTGTCTAACCAATTGTATGACAGATTCGGGCACGTGGACAGCGTGTGGGGCTACGGGGAAAGTATATGTAGTAGTGAAAAAGGGCAATAAATGTCTGCTGTTCAAGAGACATCAGGAGTCCGTGTCTTGCATCCCTTCAGGCTACTCCCCTGGGATGCTGTGGGGACACCTGTCTTTCAATTCACGTGCTAGTGGATATTTAATAATTTATATACAGTAAAAGTACTTCAAGACAAACTCATACCAGACTATCCAGCACCTCAATGGTTAGGACACTTATTTACAATTCCAACAAACCTGAACACTTTGATCCAATCAAAATCCTAAATCAGAAAACACAAATGTTTGAAAACAGTTTCTTCTCTTCCTGGAGAAGTGCTTTGAGCTCTGGACTGCTGAGTAAAAGAGGGCCAAACTCTTCATCTCCAAGTTTAGTGGAACAGTGGATTTGAGAGAGAGCTGACCTGGAACTGGATGTTTAGTTGCTGAAGGGGATCTTTTTAATTGAGAATATATAATACTAGGTGCCTACTTTGAGGTATGAAATTCTCTACACTAAGAGATAATTTAGAACCCAAGATTATAGTAGACTGCACAGTGTCTAAAGACTATAAATGCCAAAAATCAACATTAGACAACTTCATTTGCATGTACTGGAGAACAAATTACTCATTTATGTATAAATTGCTTGTATATATATACCACAGAAGAAATAAGGCTACTACAAAATGATTAACAGTCCAAATTAGTTCCAATTGGTCCAAAAATTAATATTTTATTTAAATATCTCTTTTTTTGTGTGTGTATGTGTAATCATATTGAAATGCTTAAAAATTAAAAGTGTTTCAAATAGAAATATGTGATAGGAAAACTATACTTTTTTTTTTTTTCTGGCATCTCATGGCTCATTATTTCTTTATGATTAGCCTTTATAAAGTAGATTCATTTACATAGTACATCTGATGTTTCTACAAGTATTCCTCAGTGAATAAGGTAAATAAAAGCAACAGTACCCTAGTTAATCGTTGGAAAACACAACCAAGCAAAGAAAGACAAAACCTTAGATAATCCACTTACTTTCTAAAAAGGCATTATTAACCAGAACTGGTTACTTTTCTGTAATAAAAAGGAATTCAGCCTAGTAGTATTCTTTTCTGTCCTTTTAGCACATTGTGAACTATTTATCATAAGTTATTTAATTACTATCTCCATAACTAGTCACTGAGGATAGTTGTTTGATGAATGGTTTTAATGTACATTCTAGAGGCACAGACTTGGTCACCCAGTTCATACAATCAAAGTCCAATAAAAAATACTCGCTTCCAATCTATGAGAGTAAGGTAAGGGAGCAGGTGTGGGATCATCCTGTAAGTATGGGCTAATGTGCTGTGTCCTTCTTATAGCTGCTTGTGGCTGCACAGCCTCATACTTTAGAGCTAGAATTCACATTTCTAGAAGGGAATCAAAACTACATGGAAAATAGATCACTTTATCTTGACTAAGGGGGAAATAATTACTTTCTCTAGAGAATATTAACTTTTTAAGTGTTAAATTAATAGTATGCATAAGTCAGTAAGAGAGTCAGGTGAGAATCAGTTCTTGTGAGAACCCACCTGGAGTACTCCTTCCAGCTCTGGGGGTCCTCAACGTGAAAAAGACATGAACCTGTTAAAGCAGGTCTGGAGGAGGGCCACAAAAAATGGTTAGGGCTGCAATACCTCTCCTGTGAAGAAAGGCTAAAAGAGTTGGGCTTGTTAAGCTTGGAAAAGAGAAGGCTCTGGGGAGAATTTATTGCAACCTTTCAATACGTATAGGGCCTTATAAGACAGACAGAACAAGAGACTTTTTATCAGTCTGCAGTGATAGGAGAAGGGGTAATGATTTTAAACTTTTAGGTTCCACTTAAGGAAAAAAAAAAAAAGAGTGTTGTGAGACAATGGAACAGGTTGCCCAGAGAAGTTGTGGATGTCTGGAAGTGTCCTATAGTGAAAGATGTCCCTGCCCATGGCAGGGAGTTAGACTAGATGATCTTTAAAGGTCCCTTCCAAACCAAACCATTCTATGATTCTTTCTTGGTACAAATATGCTTATTTCCCTTGGACACCTATAATGCCTGGATATGCATGAAGGGAAAAATACAAAGATGTCCAAATTTCTCTGTTTATCTAACTGAAATTATTCAACTAGAGCTCAGAGGAAGGTAAGGAAAGTGAACTTTAAGCCTGAACAGTTTGAAAAAAAAACAGACTAAAATTTCAGAGAAGACCATGGAATGTCATTCACATAATTGATACAGGGAAAAAAAAGTAGGAAGAGTTGCACAGAAAACTAATATTGTAAACTATCTCTGTTCTTGTTATCATAAATAATAAAAATAGTTACAAAAAAAAAAGATAAAATTTACATCATTATCGTATTAAATTCTAGTTATTACTACGTGTGTCAGAAACTCATAAGTGAAAGAATTAATGTTTAGAAGCAACTGCCAATTTTAATATCTCCTCAAGCAGTGAAATTATTCACTCAACAACAATAAAAATTGTAATTGATCACCATGAAAAAAATGTATTATCTGCATTGTGCAGGGAAATAAGAGTAGTAGTAATAATAGTAATAGTAGTAATAGTAATACTAATAGTAACATTAACAGTAACAGTAATAATATTACCACTTCACCCATAAAATGCATTTTTCCTTTACAACCACAAAAATGTCTCTATCTCATGGGACTTAGAATTTTGAGTTTTGTTTTTGTCTCATAGTCAACAATACGAAATTGTTAGTGAACAGACATAAATGTGAACACAGTGAGTGAGGATTTATGAATTAAAAATATGAAAATGCTGTTAGCTTTGCTCATGCTGGAATATTTTGGGTAAAATGTTTTGGACTTGTACAGCTAGTTTCTATTTGAATTCCCTTTAGATTAAGTTTGTCTTGGAGGAAGAGCTTCACATAGAAACAAAATCAACAGCTTTCATAGTTTCTGGCTTGTTGTAGCAAGCACAAGAGAAAAACAGTCCTATACTTCTACAGTTTAAGAAAATATACAGATTTTTTTTGTGAAATAATTGCTTAATGGTGTGGTTTGAGAGAGGCATGTTACAAATGCTTTTTAACAGCACCAATACTTAATTCTTTAAAATGTCTGATTAACAAGATTGTTGATGGCTTGGAGTAAAGGAGATACAAAACTATGACTCTAAGTGCATTTATTTTTAATAATCCCTGTCTTACAAAACCCATATGTATTTGGAGTGGTTTGAGCTTGGCTTGACTGCAAAGGCTTGTGGGTTGTTGTCATCTCAGAGATGATGACAAGCTGTAACAGAAAAAAAAAAAAAAGAAAGAAAAAAAAAAAAAAGGAAAATACCTTCAGGTTCTGTAACTCTTTGTAAAATTACTGTCCATTTTGGTAAAGATGTTGTATTGATCCTATATTTGCAGTCTCTTAACACTGAACCAGCTCTCAAATTTTTGCAGTTACATGCAGTAACTGCAGTTACATGTCTTCTTAATAAAATTGATAACAATCAATAAAAAAAAATATATATACATAAATCATTCCATGATATACACACAGGCTGAAAGTTGGAAAAAAAAAAAAAGTGATAAAGAACTAAAATAAATACTACAACACATAAAAGATTCTGAAGTTTTTAGGATCTATTGTATTAGAGTAAAAGTTTTTTGGTGGTGGTAGTGTTTTTGTTTTTTTTTTAATTCACTTTGATCATGTTGCATTATTTCTTAAAGAAGTAATTTCCAAGAGTAGGATAATCATGTAAGTGGGGATACCGAACCAAATAAACACTGGACATAGAAATGAGGGGCATTGAAAAGATACAGTGCCTAAAACATTTTGTACATTTTGTACAGTGCCTGAAACATTTTGCTTTAAACAGTTTGTAAAAGTGTTTTCCTAATTTTTCTTTATTTGTATTAAAAAAAATACATATATAAGATTAGGAAACTGCACACATTAAACAACTAGGTTATTTCAGTAACATTATGTCTTGCGTTTAAGCATAATGGCAATGATTAATGTTTGTGTTATGTCAGCTGCCTACATGTAGGAAAAAAATTTAGGAATTAGATTATTGAAATAAGGTTCTGAGAAAACAAGTGTCCCTTTACAGATTTTGATTACTGCCAACCTGCATTTATAAACTGAAGCTCTTAGTGCCAGTATTTTTCTACCAAATATCAAAGTAAGGCACTTGATTCCTAAACAGATAATTAGTTGAAATGCAGTAGAAGAATACTAAATTGAGTTTCTTTTAACTTGAGTGAATTATACATTGTCTGTTGACATCAAAGTTAAGGGCACAACTTAATTCCAGGAAAACCTGCATGAAGCTTTTCTGAATTATAATTTCAGTTGCAATTTCAGAACAATTCCTCTCACCATGATAAATGTTTGACTGTTTCAGTTGTGCAACCTTTGTAAATAGAGATCAGCATACAAAACATTCTTCCTTTTTGGAGACAGGTACAAGAGATGTAAATACTGCAGTCTTATACTTTCACTCCTCAGACTTGCCTTCAATATGCATCAAAAGGCCATATATTGTAAAACACGTGAAAACACTGCAGATTGAGAAAGAGTGCCAAACAACCACAGCTGTGTAAGAGCTTAGCAATAATTCTTGTCACAAGAGCATTATGCACTCTAAAAATTATCAAATTATGCATTTTATTAGGTGTTTGTATGTTTGTATGTGAGTTGTGGGAGTGAAGATAATAACTAGTGGTTAAGGCTAGCAGGATTCAGCTGTAAGATCTAGAACTCTTTTTTCATATATGAAACTTAGCAAGTGTTGTGTCATATTGTGTCCACCTTGCAGATAGGCACAGTCCTGAAAACCTACATCAAAGAGCCATGTGAGGGCTAGAGTATATATCACCAGCTTCTTCAATTGCTGTTTTAAAGTAGCTGTGTTATAAGATGCCAACCAAAGTCTGCCTTTAAAATCAGTGAAAACAAAGAGACTTAGGTCATTCCATCTACTTCAGATATGTGATTTAGGAATATATATTGCCCAAGCTCCAGTGTCTGCAGAGGGTGCCGACACAACTAGTTTAGACTGAATATCCAGCATTTAGGCAGATAATGTTTTAAATTAATCTTTGATATAGTCAAGATATAGTACTATCTTAGCTGTTTGGATATTTATATTTACTGACTGGATATTTCATGGCAAATTATATAACATTTAGGACAAAATGAGTTTGAAACTGCATTTGTATTTTATTTTATAATTCATCTCATCCATCAGTAACACATTCTTTTGTTTTAACAAAATTACTTATCTCTGTACCAGGTAAATTTCTGTTATCTATTTTCTCATCCTAATCCACTATGAAGGATAGTAGGCTCTAAAAACAGATTTTTTTTGTAGCTGTGCTTTCTGTGTCGAGTGAAGACTTTTGGCATATGTCTCATGAGTCCAGTAGAAGTGTTATCTGTTAATGTTTGATGAATCAAAAGCCAGCAGGAAACAGACATCTTGCAGTAAGAATGACTGTCAAGAATAAAGCAAACCAATAACAATTGAACAGTAGTTAAAGAAAATGGATGGGGAAAAAAAAAAAAAAGGTGACACAAGTATACTGCTCATAATAAAGATTATAAATGAAGTAACGTTATTTATCTTCATTTGGAAACCTATGTTAAAGTAAAGGATAAGCCTTGTGCATGTTGATACTCTAAAGAGAAAATAGGAATCCTGAAAGAATTTATTAAATGTTGTCTGCTGTTTTAGAATTTTCTACTACTATTTCTCTTCCTCTTTTACTTTAAATAGTTATTTCTTCCATGCCTATTAGAGAGTAAAAGTTTTTAAAAAGACTTATGTGGGTTTAAGTTTTGTAGAGAAAGAGGCATTTAGCTAAAAAAAAAAAAAAAAAAAAAACACCTAATTTAGGTGCTCAAGAGTCATTTTGTAAATTCCCTTCTATCTATTCCAACATTTTTTTAATTTAAATTTCTCACTTCTCTTATCTTTCCAAACTTTGTTGTCAATGTAGTTACAGTGAATTATTTAAAAAACTACATCACTTAGAAGTAAGCTGTCATTGCATACAGGCAGTTTGCTGTAATTATTTTAAGGTAAAATTCCCAGCAGTGGTAGTCATTAAAGCTAAAATCCATTTGGTTCTAGTGCTTCATGTTTCATGCGATCTTATTGTTTCACCAAATTATAAAAAGAAAAACAGGTTTTCTTTTTCTTCCCATAGTGCTATCTCATTTCTCAGGTGTTTAGTTACTTTGGTTGCCAAGATCTGAAGAAATATCTGTGATTTTGATTTTCCTTTGTCCACTACTTTATGGCTGCTAAAGATCAGTAGAAAAGGAAAACAATGAAATTACATAGTTTTATAATCTACCATGTACTATCGAATTACACACGTTTTTTACAATTACAATTTAATTTACAATTTTACAATTGTAAATTTTACAATTTTACAATTTTACAATAGTAAATTGTAAAATTTACAATATTTAATTTACAATTAATTTTACGAATTACACACGTTTGTTTGTTTGTTTGTTGTTATTGCTGTGCTCCTGCTTACTGCTTTTGCTGCTTTTTAAATGGTAGTCTATGATCACAGAAATTAAGATGTAAAACACATCAGAAACAGGTCACCTATTCCTCACTCATACATAAGCAATAAAGGTAAATAGTGAATTTATATTCTTGGAGAAAGAAAACCTCTTCCTTTAATTACTCTTTAAAAGTTATTATTATTGCATTGACAGAAAAGTGACTGTCAGAAAAAAGTGTTTATGATCCAGATCTAAAGATGTGATGGACAGAGACAGTTCCCTTGATCACAATGATTTACAGGAGACTAAATTCAAATTATGGATTATTCTCAACTTTTTATTTAAAAAAACCTTTAGGGTGTAGACCTTAAAGGACTATAAATTTAATCCTGTTGATGTCCTGATGTCCTGTTTTGTAAGAAGACCATAATAATCACTATAATACACTTTTGCTGAAATACAGAATACATCTCTACTATTATTGTTTTTATTATTATAATATCTATTAATTTGAAATACTAAGAATGTATTATTATATGCCATCACATCTTTATTAAAGTCACTATTAAAAAAAATCGTATTTTTTTAAAAAATGGCCACACAAGGCTTGCCTCATCTCACCTAATTTTGCTGTTAAAAAGTTAGTCTTTTTTAATGACTAATGTCTTAATTTAAATTATTCTAAGGTCCCTCAGGAAGCTACCTCCAGAATATAATTCATCCTACCCAAGACACCTATTTTAGGACAGTATGAGTCATCCTCTGGAGGTTTCCATTTTACTCCATCTGCTTTGGAAGGAGACTAGATTAGCAGGTGACACAAAAATTCAATAGCTAAAGATATGTGAAATAAGTGCTGTTTCCAGTGACCCTCCTAAATTCCCATTAGAATCAGATTCTTAAATATCTGTAGTATTTTAGGACATGGACACATACATGGGTTAACCCTTGGCAAATTGAGCTGTCTTGATTTTAAATTCAGTCTGGATGAATAAGGAGTTAATTTTAATTTAATTTAACTTTAAAGGTTAATGCTTACAACTACTGACCTTTCAATATACAGACTATTTCTTTCTTGTACTCCAAAATGTATGTCCTGTTCATTCATGCAACTGTCATGGTGCAATTTTGTTCCAGGTTTATGCCTCAAGTTTTACTGTTTCATTCATTTGCTTGTAATTTGCATTACTCATGTTTGGTAACTGCTGCTGAAAGTGCTTGCTTTTAAAAATGGTAATAATTCAAATCATCCTAGCTGGTTTTATTTGCAGAAGATAATGCTATCAATACAACAAGTGGTAGTCTGATAATACTAATTTAGTAAAAAGTGATGCCTGATATTGTTTCTAAAAGTTAACTACAGGTTTTTCTTGATAGCAATAAACCAAAATATATCAATAAATACAACAGAAAATTGTAAAGTAAAAAAAAAAAAAATCTTTTTCACAAAACAAAATGAAACAAAACAAAACAAAAACAAAAAACAGCACAAATACTTTTTGGATTTCCCAAGTCATAAAGTACTCTTGTAGATCTATATTTGACCCACTGGGTAAATAAAGGCAGTAAGTATCACCCAGATTCCTGCATGCAGATGCCATCTTCTGCTTAGTTTTAGGACATAGCTTTATGACATCTAACCTCAATTTAATGACGTCATAATATTGTCTTACTCAAACAAACAAACGAACAACAGCAACAACAAAAACTTATTTAACTTTAGACTGAGCTTTAAGAATAAAGAGTGTCTAAGTACAGAGGAGGGCCACGAGGGTGATCAGAGGGCTAGAACACTTCTCCTGTGAAGACAGGCTGAGGGAGTTGGGGTTGTTCAGCCTGGAGAAGAGAAGGCTCCAAAGAGACCTTATAGCAGCCTTCCAGTACCTGAAGGAGGCCTACAGAAAAACTGAAGGAGGGACTCTTTATCAGGGAGTGTAGTGACAGGACAATGAGTAATGGCTTTAAACTAAAAGAGGGAAGGTTTAGATTAGATATAAGGAAGAAATTCTTTACTCAGAGGGTAGTGAGGCACAGGAACAGGTTGCCCAGAGAAGCTGTGGATGCCCTACCCCTGGAAGTGCTCAAGGCCAGGTTGGATGGGGCTTTGAGCAACCTGGTCTAGTGGGAGGTGTCCCTGCCCAAGACAAGGGTGTTGGAACTAGATGATCTTTAAGGTCCCTTCCAATCCAAACCACTCTATGATTCTATGATTCTGTGATTCTGTGAGTCTATGGTAAAATCTTGAAGTCAGTAGAATGAATTGGACTTTTGCCAATGATTCCCATCAGATTAGTATCTCTATAGAGAAACTTCTTATATAGATAAAGCCTTGTCAAACAATTGCTGTTTTCCTCCTTTTGTATCAGAAGATGGAAAGGAAGGGCCCCACAGAAATGCTTGTAGTCTTGACAGAGGCTGTGACCCATATCTAGGAATTAGACTACCAGATTTGTTCTGTGGAATGAAATTGTTTCAGAGAGATGCTTGCTTCTTCCTTCTCCTGATACACCAAAGACATGTACTGATTTTTCTGATGCAGTATCCTGATAATCACTGCTAGTTTATTACTTCATAAACATTGATTGTGGCTTTTAGAGCTCTGCAGAAAAACATTGTTTTCTACTAATTTTCATATGACTTTTTTCTATTCTGTTTGACTTATACAGTAGGCCATGGTTTAAATTGCCAATGACTCATAGTTTTTTTTAGCAAGAGGATCCAAAAGAGATTATTCCATTACATTCTGTCCTCCATTTAGCTAATACTGATTTTCTACCACAGAGTTTCTAATGAACTAGAAACCAACCTTTCTCTCTTTATTTACCTTTTTCCTCTATATAGTGCATTAGCATTATCAAAGTATATGTAAATGCGCATAAGGCAGATTATTTTAATTGCATTCAGAAAAGATTAGAAAGCATTTTTAGTGACTCAGAAAAATATCTATATATTCTTTTAACATGTTATTTCTTAATACAAAATTATTCTACTTGTACATTAATTGTTAGAATTAGAATACTGTTGCTTTCCGCTCTATTGTCTTTACAATGGTTACTATCTGGAATTTAGTATATTTATTCTTGCACAGCCAGCAATGAGGATGTGTACTGCAGATATATGTAAGCTATAATTAGATTACTAACTCAGATACTACTAGCAAAACATCCTGAACAGTCTGGATGCCAGTGAAGCATGACCAGTCAGCCAAGCTACAAAGGAAATACTGAATTCTAAACTGTTACAAAATATAGGCAGAGGTATCACAGCTAACTATTTGAGTTCTCACATGTGTATCTACTTCCAACTAGCAACATGGCAAGGACAAGAAGCTAGAAAAAGAGCAAGAAAGCAGTGCCACTTACTGATAGTTGCTGACTGAAGAATTGCTATGGTATTACAGAGCCATAACCAATATTTTCAGAAGAAAATGATGGCAAGGAAACTAAAACTTGTCTATTTAAAGTAAAAGAAACACTGAAATACTTAGAAAGATGTGAATTTTACAACAAATGAAGACTAAGCCTTAATGTGTTCAAAGGTCTTAGTATTCACTCACAGAGCTTAAAACTAGTCTGAGAGTATAGAAGCAATCACAAAATACATTACTGTAATGGTGAGCCCAAAGTCTAATGAGTCTTATAGACAGCAAAGAAATTTCAAACAGTAATGCAAAGCTCTTGTATGTTCAGAACTATAATACAATTTAATTTCAGTAAACTTCAGAATTCTATTTATCCCTAAGTAACTCTGA
This sequence comes from Cygnus atratus, assembly GCF_013377495.2. Taxonomy (NCBI): domain Eukaryota; kingdom Metazoa; phylum Chordata; class Aves; order Anseriformes; family Anatidae; genus Cygnus; species Cygnus atratus. The sequence continues at coordinate 22,518,660 of NC_066362.1, read as the reverse complement.
AAAAGAGCCCTTGCTATTATTTGCAGATGCTGCTTTTTATTTAAGAATAGTTAAAAGAATTAGTCATGAAAAGTAAATTAAATAGAATTTGTTCAGCTGTTTAATGCAAAAATGTAGTATAAATATAATAAGGTCTTATACAGTTTCCAATGTAATAGGCTCAGTATTAGTTACTAATATTCCATTATTTAAAAAATTAATCGTTAACTTTTTAAAAGTTTTATTTTTATTTTTTTAATTTTAAATCATTGCTTTTTTAAAAAATAATCATTAACTAATCATTTTTAACAAAACCAGGCTTTGAGCAGCCTGGTCTAGTGGTATGTGTCCCTGCCCAAGGCAAGGGGTTTGGAACTAGATGATCTTTAAGGTCCATTCCAACCCAAACCATTCTATGATTCTGTGATTCTATGATTCTAATATTATGAAGAATAAATCATTCTGATGGCATTACCTTGCCTTTTAATCGCTCTCTAGTATGGGCAATTCCACGGTGATTCCCACAATAATTAAGCTGCTGATGTCTTGAAAATGTTTCAGGACGCCAGAATGGTTGTTGTTTGACAGGACATGTACAAGCACTTACAATAGATTTTAGTCAGAAGCAAGGTTTTGACAACCAAGAAAATCATCTTAAATTTCTAAAGCATGAAGTGTAATAAAAAACAAACAGATCATTCAATGTGCTAGATGGTTACATTTATCATGTTTATAGAGAATTCTGGAGAGAATAATGCATATCTGATGAATATGAGAGTTCTTGGAGAATATGAGAATTCTAGGAGAATACTGGATATCGGATATGAATGGAATAAGTCACGTGTAATGGTAATATAAAAGAAAAAAAAATAGTAAAATGTCTGCATTAGCAATAATACAAAACAAAACCAACCAACCAAACAAACAAACAAAACATAAGATCATAGAATCATCTAGGTTGGAAAAGACCTTCAAGATCATCAAGTCCAACCATCAACCTGACGTACTGAGTCTCATCACCAATGTCCCTTAATTCCATGTCCACCTTTCTCTTACATACCTCCAGTAATAAGGCTCCACCACTTCCCTGGGAAGCCTGTTCCAATGTTTGACAACCCTCTCCATGAGGAAATTCTTCCTAATACTCTGTCTAACCCTCCCCCGGTGCAACTTGAGACTGTTTCCTCACATCCTATCGCCTGTCACCTAAGAAAAGAGACCAACATCCTCCTTGCTGCAACCTACTTTAGGGTAGTAGAGAGCAATGAAGTCTCCCCTCAGCTTCTTCTTCTCCAGACTAAACAATCCCAATCTCTCAGTCACTTCTCATATGTTTTATTTTCTAGTACCTTCACTAGCTTTGCTGATCTTCTCTGTACACACTCAAGGAACTCAATATTCTTCTTGTAGTGAGAGGCCCAAAACTGAACACAGTATTCAAGGTACAGTTTCACTAGTGCCACATACAAGGGCACAGTCACTTCCCAAGTCCTGCTGGCCACACTGTTTCTGGTGCAGGTCAGGATGCTGTTGGCCTTCTTGATCACCTGGGCACACTGCTGGCTCATGCTCAGCCAGCTGTCAACCATCACCCTGACGCCCTTTTCTGCCAGGAAATTGTTGTACTTATGAACGTACAAATGATGTGGTAGGTCACCTACAGTTTCTCATTGGATTATGGGAGCTTCATCTCACTCCCTCTCATGGTCTTCCAACTCAGGAGGCTGAGGGCTGAGTAACCTGGGAACAATTGGCCATACTAATAAAGACAAGAAAGCAAAAAAAAAAAAAAAAAGCTTTAAGTACCTCAGCCTTATCCTCATTTTTCATCATTACATTTCCCCTCACATCCATTCAAGCATGGAGATTCTCCTTAATCCTCCTTTTTCTGTTGATCTATTTATAAAAACATTTTAATTGTCTTTTACTGCACTAGCCAAACTGAGTTTCAGTTGGGCTTTAGCCCTTCTAATTTTTTTCCTGGACAGCTTGACAACAGCTCTATAGCCCTCCTGAGTTGCCTACCCCTTCTTCTAGAGTTCATAAAATCTCTTTTTCTTCCTTATTTCCAAAAGAAGCAGTCTGTTCAGCCAGGCTAGTCTTCTAACCCTGGAGGCTCAACTTTTAGGCATCAGGACATCCTGCTCCTGCATTTTAGAGATTTCATGCTTGAAGAAGGTACAGCCTGTCTGGACTCGTTTACCTTCCAGAACTGCTTCCCAAAGGACTCTGTCCACCATGTCTCTTATAGCTTGAAGTCTGCCCACTGGAAATCCAGGTTCTGCTGACTGCCTTCTTTACTTCACCAAAAATCAAAGCTATCATTTAGTGATCACTGTACCCAAGACAGTCAACAGCCATCACATTACCTACAAGTACTTCCGTGTTTGCAAACAATAGGTCAACTGTCACCTTCCCTAGTTGGCTTTCTCACTACCTGTGTCAGCAAGTTAATCTCCACATGCTCCAGGAGTTTTCTAGACAGTTTACTCTGTGCTATTCCAGCAGACATCTGGAAAGCTGAAGTCACCCATGAGATCTAGGGCTATAAGACTTCTCCTAGTTGCTTATAGACTATTTCATCCACCTCTTCATCCTGACTGGGTGGTCTATTCCCACTCCCACCATAACATCTGCCTTATTGGCCTTTCCCCTGACTCTCACCCAGATACACTCAGCCCTTTCATCACCATCATCCAGCTCTAAGCAGTCCCTAACATGTGGCTTGCCAGGATCTAAAATGTCATATTTAATTTCAGAATACTTTGATTTTCCTTTGTAAAACCTTAAGAGAGACATCGAGGCTATCTTCATTCTCTCACACCCATTATCTTCGGGAGTTTGTTTGTGTGTTTTCATTTAAAGCAGATACATGCAGTCAAACACACACATTGATTTTCCTCAGGAAACTTCTTTCACATCTGTGTATCACCACTGGAAAGCCTCATTTCCTTACTTTACATGCCCATTAAGGTTTCCTGTGATAATTTCTATTCTTCTGGCAAAATAATAGGCTGAACTCTTTTCCAAGGCCACCAACAAAGCTTTTTGATTATTGTATGCAAATCTCCCAGTTCCTGCTAGTCAGACAACTAAAAGAGCATCAGATACAGATCTTCCAAGTGGATTTTGTGAATGCCATATCTAAGCATATTCTGCAGCTTAGAAATGCAATTTCATAAGTGGTTTCACTACTTTTCCAGCCTATTTATTTTCTAATTAAGACATCCATCCTTAAATTCTAAAATGATTTTTTTTTAATTACTCTTAAAAACTGACTTCTATCTTAGAAAGAAAATCTCTGTGAATTTTACAGGTGGAAAGATTTGTTGAAAGGAGAGATTCTTTCCTCTTAAAGAAGGAAAGCAAAATTACCAAAGCAGTTAAAGCAGAAAAATTGTACCGACTGAATATAAGATGAAATATAACAACAAACAAAATCAAACCATGCACAGATGAAATATATATATATTTTTTAATTAGAAGTGACATTTATGTTGTACAAAACAGAAGTAAAAAAGGAAGCTAAGCATACTGTGAGAGCTCTTTGTCTTTGACAAAATGAAGTGGTAAAAAGAAATGTCAATAGTTGGAAGTAGTTTGCTGTGGACAAATACATGTATTTCCACGTGTCTATGTAAAATCCCCAAGGAAAGATAAAGTGCTGTAGAGAAATGCTGCTGTCTTTGTTTTGGATACAGTTCAGCACATTCACGCAAGATACCTGATGGTCATACAGTGGGTTAGCATGGAAGTTCTTCATGAAACCAGTTCCAGATACATAAAATTTTCATTTGTTAAGACAAATAGCAGGTGGGGAACACTATTTTGTAAAGCCAAATATTTCAAGAGCATTTGAAACAAAGGGACTATTTTGTTTCATTTTGTTTTGTTTTGTCTCATTCTGCTTTAGATTAAAATAGAAACAATAGATTAATATTTGAAAGTATTGATCATCTTTGATATCAAGTATCTACTCACTTTGACAAAAAAGTTGAGCAGAGATGTTTACTTTATGCGGCTATCCTTAAAGTGTGTACGGGGCATTTTGGAAAATGCCTGCTTGGACTTAAGTCCTAATGGGACAATTTTCTACACGTAAAATGGATTTTGTTTTGGGATAAACAGTTGTTTCCTATTCTTGTCAGCATGAAATCAGTATTGTGCAGATGCAAAAGGAGAACCTTTTAGCACATGGGGGACTTAAAATATGACTGGTGTTGAGGAGTGTATAGAATTCCACAGTTAGCCTTTAAATCAGCATTTTCAATATTACAGGATTAGCCTTAGGTCCTTGAAGTCCCTCTAATTCTTTTGTCAGGCCTAGACCTTGAAGAATTAAATTTCTTAAGGAAGTAGATTAAGATTTTTAGCCTTTAATATGAATTTTATCTTATTCTACACGCATGTGATTTTACTACTAAACTGAAGCATCATCAGTACAATCAATTTCTTTATACTTTGCTTAGATGTACTAAACAAAGCTTCATCCACCATTATTAAAAAGTGGATAATAGAACAAAATTCCAGCCTGCAATTCATTGTGCCAGAAATTAGAGGTATGTTATTTCCAGATCCAATGACACAAACTAATGGTGAGTCATTCAATTGTGTTATAAACTGTTGAATTACACCTATTTCAGGGATTTCATGCCAATCAGACTTTGCAGATGGAATGTGAATTTTGGTAAGCATAACACTTATAACAGTTACAACACTTATAACAAATGATGCTGACAAAAATTGAGTGAAATGAGCTTCATAGACATCATGAAAATGGTGAAAAAGGATGATTTGAGCAACAAATGCTTTAGTTAGAAAACGAACATATAATTAGCAGTAGTCTTCATATCGGTAATTCTAAGCTTAAGACAAGAAAATGCTTTTACCATGGGATGAATAACTGAGAAACTTAGGTAAGTAACTACTTGATATATTTTTCTATTAATATACTTTCCACTGCACTATTCAGAAAACAACAATAAAAATAATTGGGATTAAAATTAAATAAAAATATAAAAAAATTAATTTTTTATTCTTGTCAGTTTTCAAATGGACAAAATATGTATTCTTGGAAACTTTTTTTTTTCTTAAAAATATTCTGCAATCTCTTTCCACAAAGATAATTTCCTATGATCTTAATGGTGGACAGAAAAATATAAAAATAAGCAGAAACAAATATATTTGGAAGTCTTACAATGATATTTTGTACTATTTTTTGTCCTAAACTGAAGAAAGAAAAAAAAATAGAGCCTCATGCTCTGTTTATACAAGCCTTGTAAGAAGAAAGTATAAATCTATTTATATTATCACAGAATCACAGAATCACAGAGTCATTTAGGTTGGAATAGACCTCCAAGATCAACTAGTCCAACCTCTGACCTAACACTAAAATATATCACTACGCTCTACATCTAAACATCTTTTAAAGACCTCCAAGGAAGGTGACTCTAACCACTTCCCTGGGCAGCCCATTCCAATACGTAACAACCCTTTCAGTAAAGAAGTTTTTCCTAATATCCAAACTAAACTTTCCCTGGCACAACTTTAGCCCATTCCCTCTTGTCCTGTCACCAGGCACGTGGGAGAATAGACCAACCCCCACCTCGCTACAGCCTCCTTTAAGTTACCTCTAGAGAGTGGTAAGGTCGCCCCTGAGCCTCCTCTTCTCCAGGCTAAACAACCCCAGCTCCCTCAGTCGCTCCTCGTAAGACTTGTTCTCCAGGTCCCTCAGCTTCGTTGCCCTTCTCTGGACTCTCTTGAGCACCTCGATGTCCTTCTTGTAGTGAGGGGCCCAAAGCTGAACACAGTACTCGAGGTGCGGCCTCACCAGAGCCGAGTACAGGGGGACAATCACTTCCCTAGTCCTGCAGACCACAGTTTCTGATACAAGCCAGGATGCTGTTGGCCTTCTTGGCCACCTGAGCACACTGCTGGCTCATATTCAGCCGACTATCAACCAATACTCCCAGGTCCTTCTCGGCCAGGCAGCTTTCCAGCCACTCATCTCCCAGCCTGTAGCGCTGCTTGGGGTTCTTGCACCCCAGGTGCAGAACCCGGCACTTGGCCTTGTTGAACTTCATACAGTTGGCCTCAGCCCATCAGTCCAGCCTATCCAGATCCTCCTGCAGAGCCTTCCTACCCTCGAGCAGACCAACACATGCACTTAACTTGATGTCGTCTGCAAACTTCCTGAGGGTGCACTTGATCCCCTCATCCAGATCATCGATAAAGATATTAAAGAGAACTGGCCCTAGTACTGAGCCCTGGGGGACACCACTAGTGACCAGCCTCCAACTGGATTTAACTCCATTCACGATGACTCTTTGGGCCCGGCTACCCAGCCGGTTTCTAACCCAACGAAGCATACGCCAGTCCAAGCCATGAGCAGCCATTTTCTTCAGGAGAATGCTGTGGGAAAAGGTGTCAAAAGCCTTACTGAAGTCAAGGTAGACCACATCCACAGCCTTTCCCTCGTCCACTAAGTGTGTACTTTGTCATAGAAGGAGATCAGCCTATTATATTCAGACAGACAGCAGGTGAGGTATAAAACAGATCATATGTTTTGTAGGACATGAGCAATTGACTTCTTAAAGAAAACTTAAATATAAGGAAAAAGGAATGAAAACTCAGAACCTTTTAAAAATGTTCTTGTTCTCTAGGTCAATATAAGAAACCACTGATTGCCTTGCTATGAAGAGTTTTATTCTGTGCATTTGGGTGAATATTCTGAAATGAATAGCCATTAGACTAAACCATAAATCGCTGTTTTATTTTTTTCCCATTTTTATGAAATGCAAACATAAATTTTGTTGAATTATTCAAAAAATTATCAATATTATCTTCATCCGTGAATTATCTGTGAAATCAGGATAAATTATTTAACTCTGCTCTGTTCTTCCTTAATATTTTGTTTTGGGAAATAATAAACATTACTGTTATATAGCATTAATACAGTACATAACCATCATATTTTGTTCCTTTGACATGATTATTTAGTGTATAAATTACTGCACATACTTTCTACTTTGATATTCAAAAATCAGTTTTCACAAATGATTGTAGCTTTTGAAAGTTGTGAATATTTTCCAGAAAATGAAATCATTGGAAAATTTGTGAAAGGACACACAAAGCAGTTTTTCAAATGGTACAACAGTATTCATTCAAAATGAAAATCAATATTTGAATTTCTGTAGATATGTATTTGCTTTACTCCATTTTGTGCACAACACATTTTGAGAGTTGCACAGCAATTAGTCAACTTTAAACCACTTTTTTTCTTTTTTAGTTTTCTTTGTAAATTACAATTTTTTCTTCCTGTGAAGCTAAATTATAGTTCTTTGGTTTTATGTTGATATATTTGGCTCTTTCGTTAATGCTCATAAAAAATTAAGCACTAATAATTAATATAAAACAACTTATTATATTAAACAATGTTGAGAACACTTCATTGAAAATATTATCATCATTTTGATTTTTTTTTCTATGGCTTTATTAGGGAATAAATTTTACACTTGTTTTTAGTTTTAAATATTTTATCAACTAAGAAGCAATGCAAAAAGTTTTCAAACACTGAGCCATGGAATTACTTATATTTGACAATACTGAAACTGATGCCAGGTTTCAAAGACATAAAACTGTGTGGTGCAGTGAACATGCTGGGAGGGATGCTGGAGGGGATGTCATCCAGAGGGACCTGGACAGTCTTCAGAGGTGTGCCTGTGTGAACCTCATGAGGTTCAACAAGGCCAAGTGCAAGGTTCTATATGTGGGCTGGTGCCATCCCAATCACAAATACAGGCTGGGCTGAGAATCATAGAATCAATAAGGTTGGAAAAGCCCTCTGAGATCATCTTGTCCAACCATCCCCCTACCACCAATGTCACCCACTTAACCATGTCCCTAAGCACCATGTCCAACCTTTCCTTAAACACCCCCAGGGACGGTGACTCCACCACCTCTCTGGGCAACCCCTTCCAATGCCTGGCTGCTCTTTCTGAGAAGAAATGTCTCCTAAGCACAGCTTTCCAGCCACTCTGCCCCAAGCCTGTAGTGTTCCATGGGGTTGTTGTGACCAAAAGAGAAGGACGTGGGGGTATTAGTTGATGAGAAGCTCAATATGAGTCAGCAATGTGCACTTGCAGACCAGAAAGCCGACCGTATCCTGGGCTGCATCAAAAGAAGTGTGGCCAACAGGGCAAGGGAGGTGATTCTCCCTCTCTACTCTACTCTCGTGAGACTCCACCCAGAGTACTGTGTTCAGCTCTGGGGCCCCCAACAAGAGAAGGACATGAACCTATTAAAGTATCTTGAGAGGAGGACCACAAGGATGATCAAAGGGCTGGAGCACCTATCCTATGAAGACAGGCTGAGGGAGGTGGGTTGTTCAGCCTGGAGAAGAGAAGGCTCCAGGGAGACCTCCAGGAAGTGGCCTTCCAATACATGAAGGGGGCCTACAGGAAAGCTGGAGAGAGACTCTTTACAGGGAGTGTATTGATAAGACAAGGGGTAATGGCTTTAAACTAAAAGAGGGAAGATTTAGATTAGATATAAGGAAAAAAATTCTTTACTATGAGGGTGTTGAGGCATTGGAACAGATGTCCCCTCCCTGGAAGTGTTCAGGGCCAGGTTAGATGGGGCTTTGAGCAACTGGATCTAGTGGTAGGTGTCCCTGCCCAAGGCAAGGGTGTTGGAACTAGTTGATCTTTAAGGTCCCTTCCAATACAAACCATTCTATGATTCTACGATGTGAGAAGAAATAAAAGGAAATAGGGCATACAGGCTGTTAAACCCTTTTGAATATAATATACATCATAAATCACCATTAAAACATTTTGTTTTTCTTTTGGATCCTAGTTGTTCTATGATTTAATTCCAATGAAATTTTGTTAGGTCAGACGCCTTAAGCAATTGTGATGACCTGTTTTAGTGTCAGCAAAGGCTGTGCAATTCCTGTAGCCATAGAGATTTTACAGTATTACTTTTAACAGGAAAGGTTAACCACAAGGTTTTAACAAGTTTGTTATCTAACATTGTTTGATATAACATTATATACCATCAAATACTGAAGAGTTTTCTACCCAAGGCAACACTAACTGCTGACTTGGAATGGCACACAGGTGACTTAGTAAGAAAATAACATCGGTCAACATGAGTGACCTATACACTGGGAATTTAAAATTTGTGAGACAAATGTTTTTTGCTTCGGTAGGCATTTGGATTCACTGAAGGACACAATATAGAGGCTAACAAGCAATAGATATGCATTGTAAATAGCCACACTGAATGCTAGCGTATTTTATACTGTTAGCTAGAAAAATATGGAATTGCCTATTCCCTTTATTGAACATATCTGTGATATTTAGTGTATATTCAGCATTACTTGGGTTATTACATGCTTATTCTAAGAATTACTGTATACTTGTATATTAAGCAATCCAGATTCTTGCTTAATCCCCATCTGTGTTTTAATGATTTTTTTACCTTAAGTGTAATCTTCTGATGTGAGTAAAAGTTTGCATGCTACTGACATAGTCATTTCATAGTATTATGATTTTCATCTTTAACAGCAATAAATGCTAGTAAAGAGAATTAATCATTACCAGCAGTTTAATAGGGTCAACTGAAACTATGAAACTGGGAGTACGAGTTTATGCCTGAAGGATGTCACACAGCAATCAACAACTTATTAAATTTTCAGCATTACACATTCACTACATTGACTGAACAATAGAATTTTATTGAAGTGCTCACATTTTCTTCTACACACAGGCTTCTTGGCAAAACATTATATATTATAGTTTTGAACTTTGATACATCTCATTTGAAATTGCAGTTTACAAGGAGAATACCACAAGTTTTTATTATTGCTTTCCGTTTTTGTTTTCAGTTGAAGAAGTCCTTTAGTTCAGCCTTTGAGACTCGATGTTATAGTGCCAGCTTTCATACACTTTTTAGTGTATGCTCAGAATAAGGAGCATTTTTCAAATATTTTATGTATTATGAGACTTTCCATTTTTTTTTGGAGCTAGAATTGTCCGTTCAAATAGATGAAAGTGGGAAGCCAGCACAAGGAAGACTGAAAGAAGGGAAAACTGAAATGTTGAAAACTAAGCACAATTAATATTTTCACTTATTTTCCCTCTTTTCCCCTTCTTCTTAAGAGAAAATGCATAGCAAATGGCTCTCATGGTTTCCTAGTTGTGTGGCAAAGTTAATATAAACAGACTGTATTTATGTTCTGTTCCCAAAGTTGTGAGTTCATTGGTCGCACAGGAGAGCAATATGGCAGTGACTCTTTTAATGTCTATAATGAAGAGTACAATGTCATTGAACTGCCTTGGGACATCCAAGGCTCAAAGGCTCAAATCTGCGAAATGGAATATAGGCTCTATTTCTATTGTCTGGAGCACTCAGCACCTGCCAAAGAGTACTCAGCACCTTGCTGGGTTATCCCTATGAAACAGAAGATTAAATAGGGTGAAAAAAGGCATTACTAATCCACAACTCATCTAGCACATACACTGTCTGCAGCAGCAGGCACCAGCCAGCAGCTGTTAAATAGAGCATTTTGTCCTTTCTGGAAGAAGAAAATATAGATTATTTTTGATTCTGAGAAGTATCCACTGTGTTTCTTTGAAAGGAATTAGGACATTTTTAATGTAATTATTCTACCATTAGTAAACTTAGAACAAATGCAACAGTATTACTTTTTCATTGCATATTTCTCAATGAGAAAAGAAGTGGGGTTTTGTTTTGGTTTGGTTTGTGGATTGTTTTTTTGTTTGTTTGTTTGTTTCATTATATAATCTGTCATTTGAAAGGTTTGGTGTAGAATAAGTCAGGTAACTACAGATTTCACTACCAGATGGAAAGAATCAGGTGGTTTCTTTTGGGGAATTTTGGATATCCAATAAGTAAATACTTATTTTACTTAATAATCATTAAGTAAATTTATTTTACTTAATAACCATTAAGTAAAACAATGCAATATTCCACTCTGTCCATGGGATGCTGCTCTGCAGTTCTGATTTAGATGGTAGCTAATGGATGTGTCTACTTCTAGTACCTTTGCAGTCCCATACATTTTGCAAGGAATATTAGGTGATTAAAATTATATGTGGTATTAGGTAATATGTAGGATCTAAGTTTAATCTTTATTTGCACTACATGAGTGGCTGCTCAGAGAAAATTTTGTTTTTATGTTATTCAAATAAATGCAAATTTTATTCTAGTGGTGGTTTGGATTGAGAACAACCCTGAGGAGAAGGACGTGGGGCTATTGGTTGATGAGAAGCTCAACATGAGTCAGCAATGTGCACTTGCAGCCCAGAAAGCCAATCATATCCTGGGCTGCATCAAAAGAAGCGTGTCCAACAGGGCAAGGGAGGTGATTCTCCCTCTATATTCTGCTCTTCTTTACTATGAGGGTGTTGAGGCATTGGAACAGGTAGCTCAGAGAAGTTGAGTATGTCCCCTCCCTGGAAGTGTTCAAGGCCAGGTTAGATGGGGCTTTGAGCAGCCTGGTCTAGTGGTAGGTGTCCCTGCCCAAGGCAAGGGTGTTGGAACTAGATGATCTTTAAGGTCCCTTCCAATACAAAACATTCTATGATTTTATGATTTTAACATACTGCTCAGCAAACCATTCATCTGTTTTAACATTTTGACTTTGTAGGTAATGTTGGGTATTCATGATAATTTCACCTTCTTACAGTTATCTTTTGTATTTTCATTCTTAGCATAAGAAAGCACTAGCTGAAGTAGATTTACAGTGAGGTATACTTGGCCTCTAACAGGTAGAAGTTATTAAGCATAAACTATGTTTTTCTACTTTTATGGCCCACTGATCAGAATAATTGACCTTCATGAGCATAAGGTTTCTGTGTTCTTGTCTTCTAAATTCAGGACTGTTCCAACTAGTAGAACATTCTTCTGGTAGATTGTTTTGGATCTTAGTAGTTATCAAAGTCTGCTTGTTGATTTTCAAATTTACTACTGATAGAGTGTCTAACCTAAATAATTGACAGTATAATAAGTAAAGCCATACATAGTTGGAAGGAAAATGGAAGGAAGCATTGTTTTAAAACAGAAATGCAGTAGCCCCTTACAAAGCAAAGTTTTGCTAGGCAACATGTTGGCAATGTGTTCTGAATGAAAGATTTGTGAAAGGATACAGCAATATCTTTTGGTTTCCTACCTATGGAAGGGTGCTTTTTTCTTTTTTTTCTTTTTTTTTCTTTTTTTTTCTTTTTTTTTTTTTTTCTAAAGAAGAACATGTTGGAGTATTAGAGTAATAAGAGAAGTGGAAATGCCTGGGATTAATGAAATTAATAAGAAGACAGTATAATGATTATTCTCGATATCTGGGGCAATTTGAAATGACCATTAAAATGCTTAGAATAACAGATGCTTAGACTTGAAGATGATCAATAACATGACTGTGAGACAGCTGGCTTCATTAATTGAAGAAATTTGCTAACTGGCTAGGAACTTTCATCTGGTTAGGTCAATTGAGAACAAATGGTTGAATAGAAGGGAAGTTGTGCTTCATTGATTCAAATAAAAGAAGTTTAGTAAAAGATTTAAGAAATCACAGATGGGTGTCTAATTAATAACAAAACGAACCAAACAAAAAAGTCTTGAGTAGTTAAATGGGAAAAAATGCCTGAGCAGGCGTAAGATATCAAGTGTATTGTGGACAGGTACCTGAGGACTTCAGTGAAAGGGTTTGGTCGATTGAAATCTATTGGAATAGACAGTAGCAGAAGTAAATGCCTGTCTCACATATAGCCTTTGATGTAGTTAGTTCCTCTTCTACTCATTCAAGAAATAGGATTTGGTAACATGTCAAAGTGATCAGAGGCATGTTTAAAACCTCTGCTGTGATGAAAAAAAAAAAAAAGTAAAAAAAAAAAAAAGTAGTGACAGATACCACCAGCTTCTAACTGGAAAAATCACAGCACACAAAACTTCATACAATGAATTTCCACTTCCTTGGAACACCACAGCTAAATAACTGCATTTACTGTAAATTGCAAAGTGTTTTAATCAGCTAAACATAGCCTCCCATCTCTGCTCAGAAGTGTCTTAGTTCCAGTCTTTTTATACTTCAGTTCCAATAAAATTCAAAGATCATGACCTTTGAGTGACCAAAGTGAAAGGGTGCACTGGAAGAAAGATGAACATCCGTGACCTTGTCAAATGAAATGAGTTTCAGTGAAATCAAAAGCAGTGCAATCGACATTGAAGGTCTACTGAAATCAGCAGAAGAAGCTCTCTGAAGTCATTAGTCCTCTTGCTTGGCAGTAGAGGAGTCTAAGAAGATAAGAAAGGAAATGCCAAAAGGGACTGCTGCTGGCCAGAACCAAGCAATGAGTGATGCTGGATTTGCCTCTGGGACAGCAGATTTAAGAAAGGGGAAAAAAACTCCTGTGCAACATCAGCTGGAAGAGAGGAGTGAGAAAATGTGAGAAAAACAGCCTTGCAGACACCAAGGTCAATGCAGAAGGAGGGCAGGAGGTGCACCAGGCGCCAGAGCACAAGGCTGTGGCCTGTGGAGAGGCCCCTGGTGCAGCAGGCTGTCCCCCTGCAGCCCATGGGTCCCACATGGAGCAGATCTCCACGCTGCAGCCCGTGGAGGAGCCCCCGGTGGAGCAGGTGGATGTGGCCTGGAGGAGGCTGCGGCCCATGGAGAGTCCCCGCAGGAGCAGGCCTTGGGCCGGAGCTGCAGCCCGTGGAGTGGAGCCCACGCAGGAGCAGGAGGTCTGGGGGGAGCTGCCACCTGTGGGGGACCTGTGCTGGAGCAGTTTGCTCCTGACGGATGGACCCTTTGGTACGGACCCATGTTGGAGCAGTTCTTGAAGAGCTGCTGCCTGTGGGAAGCTCCTGCAGGCTCAGTTTGGGAAGGATGGCATCCCGTGGGAGGGACCCCACGTAAATCAGGGAAAGAGACTGATGATGAAAACAATGAAAGAGTGGAGGAGATGAAGTGTTAAGGACTAACCACAGCCGCCAATTCCCATTCCCCTGCACTGCTCAGGGGGAGGATGTAGAAAAGGGTGGACTGGGGGGGAAGGTGTTCTTAGTTTGATTTTAGTTTCTCACTGTTCTAGACTGCTAGTGATAAGCAATAAATTATATTAATCTTCCTATGTTGAGTCTGTTTTGTTCGTGATTTAATTGATGAGTAATCTCCCTGTCCTTATTTCAACCCTTGAGCACTTTTCATCATATTTTCTTCCCTTTTCCTTTGAGGATGGAGAGTGAGAAAGCAGTTGTGTTAAAGTTCAGCTGCCTAGCAGGGTAAAACTACCACAAGTGTCAGAGTACAAGATGTCAATATTAATGCCAGTTCAGCACAAGGCAGCGTGCTGAGCATTAAGGCTGTAAGCAAACAACTAGGCCTAGAGGTTATGCTAATTGAGCAGAATATGAGAAACTACTGTACAGAACCAAGGAACTTGCTGGGTATGACAAGGAACTGTGTGTGATCAGATGTGCATTGCTACTGGGAAAATGTGCTCAGTCTTTCTTCTGTGATCTAGAGGACCAGGTGGGAGGAATCCCTTGAATGCTTCTGTCCATCAGATTGGTGCTATCCTGTCACCGGACTACGCTGAAAAGAGCTTGACTCCACCTTCTTTCCAGCCTTCCTTCAGGCCTTTGTGTACATTGGTAAGATCTCCCCAGAACTTTCTCTTCTTCAGGCTGAGCAGTCCCAGCTGTCTCAGCCTTTACTCATAGGACAGATACTCCTGTCATTTAATCTTGGTGACCCTTTGCTGGACTCTCTCCAGCAGCACTACATCTCATGTACTGGGGATGTACACCATTAATTACAGGCCTCCAACAAGATTTTGTGCCACTGATCACCACCTTCTAGTCCAGGCTGTTCAACTTGTTTTCAATTCATCTCACAGTCCACTCATCCAGTCTGTACATCACCAACTTCTCTGGGGATGTAACTGAAGACAGTGTCAAAAACCTCACTGAAGCCAGCCAAGGTAAAAAATATTCATTGCTCTCCTTTCATTTACCTAGCCAGTAACAGCTAGCAGTAGTAATATTGAACAGCAGTAGGGTTTCTGCTCCTCTAATGGATTTAAATGGCAAGGTTTTTGTTGCCAGGGAGTGGGGAGGTGGGTGTTGCAGTGGTGGCCCCTGTAAGAAGAAGCCAGGGGCTGCCTCCATGTCAGAGGTAGCCATTTCCAGCTGGCTCCAAAACAGATGGCACCACAGGGCAAAGCTGAGCCCATCAGCAATGGTGGTGGCTCTTCTGTGATAACATAATTAAGAAAGTGTAAAAAACACTACAGAGTAGCTGGGAAAGAGAGGAGTGAGAAAAATGTGAGAGAAAACAATACTACAGATACCAAGGTCACTGAAGAAGGAGGGGGAGGAGGTACTCAAGGTGTTGGAGCAGAGTTCCCTTACAACCTGTGGAGAGGCCCATGGTGAAACAGGTTTCCCCCTGCGGCCCCATGGAGGATCACACTGAAGAAGATATCCACACTGCAGTCCATGAAGGACCCCATACAGCTGGATATGACCTGAAGGAAGTTGCAGACTGTAGAGTGTCATTGCAGGAGCAGGCTGCTGGCCACAACTGCAGCTCATGGAGAAGAGCCCACACAGGAGCAGGTTTTCTTGCAGGAACTGCAACCTGTTGAGGACCTACACTGGAGCAGTCTGTTCCTGGTAGGACTGTAGCCCACGTAAAGGTCCCATGCAGTTCTGGAAGAACTGCACCCCATCAGAAGGACCCGTGTTGGAACAGGTCATGAAGTACTGTATCCCGTGGGAGTGACACCAGAGTGGATCAGGGGAAGAGCGTGAGGAGGAAGGAGCAGAAGAGACAAAGCATTGTGGACTGAAGGCAGCCCAGTCCTCATCTCCCCTGTGTTACTCAGGAGAGGAGGAAGTAGAAGTAAGGAGTGAAACCACCACAGCTTCTCTGTCACCAGAGTATGTATTCATGGGATATAATATTTTACATATTGTTAGTAATTGATTTGAAGTGTGACCAGATGAGGATTTGCCACTACACTTGAGAATCATAAATGAAATTAAAAGAAAAAAAAATAAATTATTAAACAAACATTAGTTTATATTATTCAGTGATTCATGGGAGAATTTTGCTGCTTACACTTATCATTTAATAATGTTATTCCCATTCTTTACCATTCTTTATTTTGTTGCAGTGAGAACAAGGATTCTGATCATAGTTGCATTGTGCCAGACGTTATATGTAAATGCTGTATTTCTTGTATTCTTAGCTGCTGACAAGATCTAAATTCATTCTTAGGCAAGATAGCTGTAGAAATTATCCAAGTAGATTTGAATTTGAAGAGGAAGATAGCTAGGTTCTAGTTACAGTGCAAAGAAATACATGGAAAACAAGAATTGCAGGAGCTATGATTTTGAGCCTAATAACTAGAATAAGATTCAGGTAAGAGAGAATAGAAGAGAGAAGACACTTGTGTGTAAGCGTAGAAAGCAGAAAAATGTTTTATGTTGTTGTGTACTCACTATCCCACAAAGAAAAGTTCAGAGCAGTACTAGTAAACATATTGTAACACAAAGACAATTAATATCCATTGGCTAAATCTACTGTGATGTACCTTTAAGGAAAAAGTGAGAGCTTGAATAATTCTCAGCAGATGCTAAATGAAGTCTGTCTATCAGAAATAGCAGATAGGGCAAATGCAAGACTGCAGTTATTCCTAATATGAATGGCTTGCACATTTACCACTCTAGTGCTTAATTCCCTACCACTGCACCTTTGATATCTTGGAAACTTTAGTAACATAACGATCACTTAGCAGTTAGGTAACATAAAGAAGATTTATTATTAACAATAAATTCCTGCAGTTTGGCAAATGTTAAACATCGATAAAGAAAAGGGTTGGAAATATTTATGTAGCTCTCTATTGCCCTTGTGAGTAGATAGTGCCTGTGAGCTATGAAATTATTTTCCATACATTGATTAAATATGTATTCTATAACTCATAAAATGTAAAAAGTGCCAGAAATTAACTTACTGTATTTTCTGTAAACGAATGACTAAAAACCAGAAATGGTTTAGAATGGTAATGTGAATAATTCTCAGACAGTTTTTATTTTGTTATTTGAGACTGCATAAGGAAAAAAAAAGCAAATATTTAATACTTCTCCTACCTGAGAAATAGTTATACTAATTAACTGCACAGTTATAATATGTTCTTCCGATGGCTCTATAACTAGCTTCCATTTATAATAATTCTCCATGTAATTATCCTTATTTTAACAACACATATTTATAACACCATTTTAAACATTTATCTGTTAAGGCCACACCGGTGTAATGAAGGTGAGTGCTTTTAGTTTTGCCATGATGCCAACACTTGACTTTACAAAAAGCCTTTGCATTTGATTAACACTAAAGAAGGTATATGAAACCTGTAAAGTGCTGCTAGATATTATATTAGTTAACACAACTGACAAGTCCAAATGATAGCAAATGTGGGGTCTGATTCAGAATTTTTGTACTGTTCTGCAACTTAATTTTGATAATCATTTTTAGATGTAGTTCTGTTGTAGTATTCAGTTCAAATTGGTCTCCATGCGAGAATTGCATTTAGCAATTCCATTCGTAAAAAAATCATGCAAATGACAGGGAATGCCAGAAACATTTTATAAATTTTTTAAGAGAAATTCTGCTTTTGTACCTCTTAAGCAAAACAGTAAGCCTTATGACTCACTGATAAAACTCTTTAGGTTCTACTGAGAATATTCAGTATTCTTCAGACATATCTCCTAGAAGAGGTTGGGTGGGAAATCGTATTGAGGAGCATAGGAATGAGTAGGGTAACTTGTCCCCACATATCTGCAAAGAAAGGACAATAAGAGTCTTTTCTACAAGGGAAACTTTTTCTTTTCTTTTTGAATGCAAATGGAACAAAGGAAGAACTTTTCTGCAGCAGGATCGTTGTGACACCATGACTTTGGCAACTATTTCGAGAGCAATATATTATTCATGCTTGCCCTTCCTTGTTCCTGTGATAAGTACAACATCATAGTGATGCCTTTTCAAAATATTCTAACAGAAGGAGAAGGAATTAAATGGAAAGTCTACACTCAGAAAGAGGAAATCTGCATTTCTTAAACTAGCCAGAAGTGAGTTTTTCCATTCTCTTCAGAGGAGGTAGAATTTCACTTCACAGACTGTATAGTTATAGAGCCTAAAAGCACCACCTGTGTAACAGGGAATTTCATCATACAGAGTGAATTCTACAGAAGTCAAAAGATCCTGCAAATAGGAAAAGAGAATTTATAAGTCTTGAACACCCCATATATGTATATATATAAAGGTATATTATAAACAAATATATATTATTGTCAAGGAGATTTATTTTTCATTTTCTACACATCTAGATATTCCTATTTTCTGTTTTTCATCTCTTCCATTTACCATCCAAAAATAATTTAGATTTTCCTATTGAATTTCCAGATTATTTTCCTGTTGTTTGAACCGGCACAGCCAAAATAATTTTGCTACTGAATTTAATTCATCGCCATCTTCTGTAATGGATCTTCTATGCTGTTTCTGTTTCCATTTTTTAACCCAGGAAACTGGTTGAAAATGTGGAATAGTTTTTTTTTTTTTTTTTTTTTTTCCCCTAGCTGTGCAACTATTTTTTTTTCCTCATCACAGCCAGGATCTGTTCTGGCTCTTCTAATTCTATTTCAGATGATTGTTTTATATTTAAATATTAAGAAAATTATCACTTTCAATTTCATCTGTAGTACTATTAATATGTCAATGTTTTTATTTATCGTCAGACCACAGTTAATAACACAGTGAAAAGTAGTTCATTTTTTAATGTAGAGTATTAACTACAATCATTCTAAGTTTTGCATGTACAAGCCTAATTCTAAATTGTGATACATTGTAAAACTGTATGTTGCTGTTGCTCATGTGAAGGATGAAAGCCACTTATAGTGGCTTCCACTTATAGTGGAAAGCATATAGTGATAGTCATGTTCCTATATCAGACTAAGCATCAAAAATTGGGATATTTATAAACCTGAATGAATTTTGAAAAGAAAAAAAAATATATATATATAGCTAAATTATGCCATTTCGGTACACATATTGGTCTACCAAATATAATGAACTTAGCCGAAGTCTTTTCTGTGTATTTTTTTTCACGTTATGAATAAACATTGCACAATCCATTTCCTAAATATTAGTGAAGGTCTATTGATCCCACACCATAATGAGAAATAAAAATTCTCTTTTTGAGGCTCAGATATGTTGACATAGCAGAAGATCTGGTGGAGGTTGCATAGGACTCACGCCAAAGATGTCTTTGGAATCAGATTGAGAACAATCTCACACAACATGCGTCCTGCTTGCATTTTCTGACTTAAAGTCACTAACTTGAAATTCTCACAGAAAACAAGAAGTATAAGATTGTTGCAAGATATGTCTTCTCATCCTTGCTGTTATTTTTAGCTTGATTGCATCTGCAGTTTTCATGCCTCTTCATTCAAGGTTTGATGTCTGCTAGTGCATACTGACAACAAGCTGATCAAACTTTTCTTGATTAATACTGTATTTTTGAGTCAACAGACATTATGTGCAAATGCAAGTAATATTTGTCACTTAATTTTAATCCTGTACTTTCTTGTCAAAACAGAAAATTAAGTTTCTGTGGCACTACATTCTTCTTGGACCTTCTGGACTATATAAATTATATGTCTTACCTGTTCAGAACGATGCTCATTGGTAATTCCATTTGTTAATTCAATAGGTGCAGTCTTCAATAAAAAAATATGTTTTTCATATTTAAATAGAAATATTTTCCTCCTCTGAGGTTTTCTCTCCAGTTTCGAGGTAATAATAGCACTGGGGAATCTAATTTTAATTTCAGTGATCATTTTGGAAAACTTACTGAGGTAGAAAATTTATACGAAAAATCTGACAAATCATAAAAATAATACATATCTACCTCCAGGTTTTCTGGAAGAGACAGCAACAGAAACTATCTTGGATTTTACACCCCAAATTCTAAAGACCCCTGTTTCATCTCTCACTGTCAACACATTGTCCTAGTAAACAGCAAGTGAAGGCCTGCAGAAGCTCCCAAAGGCATGCGTACACTGACCAGTTTTGCAGTGTTACGATAAAAGAACCAACACGAAGCCTTCTGTCCTCTGCCTGTCTTATTGGTGATTTAGTCCTTAAACATCAGAATTACTTAATTAATGTTCTCTAAGCAGGAAATTTTAAATATAATAATAGCATCAGATTCACTTAGGATAACATTCTTGATTAAGCAAGGTACTGGGAAATACACCTTGAGGAGCTATCTTGGGATTGGTTTTTCAAAGGTATCTCTATCTGCATGGAACTATTTGGCATGAATTTCAGTATTTGTGAAAGGATTAATAACATTCTCTGAAAGGGCCAATAGGGAGGTGTTTTTAATTAACTCTGAAGCTATTAAAAATAATGTTTCTTTTTTTTTTTTTTAATTGCTTTGTGTCTTTATAGGAATAATAATGGATATTTCAGTCAGGATTGGCATATGAATTGAAACAGGATCTAGGTGGGAACACAGAGAAGGAAAGATGCAGACCAAATGTTCCTATTCATCACCGCCATGACAGAAAACACTGAGGGTTTGTGTAGGGGTTTATCATTGCTCCTGACCTATATCTGGATATTAGTTGCTCTTGGTAGTGACTGAAACAACGCATGTATCAGCACTAATATATCTGACTACATAACACGTTGATGCACAGCCTGTTCCTGCATTCTTTCTTTGTGGAGTTGTCCCTTGAAAATCAATGCATATTTTGTCCAAGTAGGTAAAGCAGAACTGATCTCTTCAATCCCACAGTCAATTTTTGTTCTTCAATCTGATGACATGAAAGAGGCTTACTTGGAATGTCCACTGCTGTATTTAAAATAAAATCAAATAGGGTGGGTTTTTTTGTTTTGTTTTTTGATAAAACAGCCAGCAGAATTGAAACTAACAGCTTCATAGAATAATATGAAGTTTCACATTTAAATGTGATTCAGGTAATAGAATGTTAACATTAACATTAAAAGAGCAATTTGCTAAAAAGATATTCAATAAAATATCTTTAGAAGTTATACACAGCTTCTTCAAGCTTTATATACTCACAATTTTTTACATGTCCAAAGCTTTCAGGCTTCCCTCAAAGAAATAGCCACTGTTAAAGATCTTCTGGTGGGTTTTCTGTCTCTTTCAACTTTGTTCCTGGGATATATAAAAGACTTTACTCCACCAATAGATATTGGTATCCTATTGTTATATTTTCATATGCAGGAAGAAGCCAAAAACATGCAAACATGTCTAGAACTTACTGCACGCTGGACGCTACAGGCTACTTAGACCAGGATGTGCTGCTTAGCACAATGACCAGGATGACAATGGGATGAGAAATGTGATAGATTCAATCTTTCTGTTATACCGTCATAATATGCAGTAGGCACCCTGGCTCTTCCTGTTTTCCAAATTGTTGAGTTGAAGGCAGTGATTTTTTTGCTTCTTAATTGTGGGTCATAGCTCCATGTGCCAGACAGAAGAGTTCAATTAAGAATAATGCATTCATTATCAACCTATATCTAATCAACATCACGTAGAATAACTGGAATAACTGCATGGTTATTTTGGGACTCTACCAATAAAGATTTAGAGAATGAAAATATAATTGATTGATATCCAGCATGGCTTCACGGAAAGTAAGTCTTATCAATCCAAACCATTGTGCTGTTATGTTGTTTTTTTCTTTTTTTTTTTTTCATTGTGTTTTATTTTTTCTTGTGTTGTTGTTTGTTTTGTTTTTGTAGTTTTGTTGACAGAATTACATATTGATAAAAGTAATTCCTTTGCTTTGTCATACCCTTTTCTCCAAGGCATTTTAATTCTACATAACATTTTGATTAATAAGATTGCATTAGGGAATTTATCAGTTACACATCACAGTTATTGAAAATGGTCTCATTGACATATCTCAAACTATAATTGTTACTGAGGAGGTGATAATGAGTGGAGACATTTCTGCTGAGGTTCCCTTAGGGAATGATTTTTGGTTCTTCACTTTTTAGTGTTTCTTCATATGGTCTCAATAAATATAGAACATGTTTGTTGAAATAGTTTGAAGATCACATTCTAATAACAGGGTAACAAATACTGAGAAGGACAAGTTGCTAATGCATTGGCATCACTGAGAGTTGTAGTGATAGCTGGAAAGTAGAAATGTAATAGTGGCATATTATAAGTCTTACCCACCTAAAATCATAACTCTGTTTTTGGTGTAGACTGGCATTGCGTCTCACTTAAGTGGGTGGAATGGCATTCTGCTATTTAAAACTATATTTATGCATATTTTTTTTTTAATAAACAGAGGACTAACTCTGAATTAAAATATTTTTCCAGTATGTGGGATTGGAATTGTTTTTTCTGTTCCTAGTAGTCTCTTCTATGATTTGTACCTGCAAATAGGTAAGTATCCTTTGTGGTTTTCTACATGGGACCCAGGGAGAATATGATCACCTGTGTTATCAGTGAACTTGTAACACTCACTGCTCTGTATCTAGAAAATGATTATAATAACATCTTATGTTTCATGGCTTCAGCTAGCTTCTTGCAAACTCAGGTTTTTCTTCATGTTTTGTTCTTTTGTTACTGAATTGACTTGAAGTAATCAGCTTTTCTTTACTTCTTTCCTTTCTTCTCTATTCAAAACATTAATAGATTTGAGACCAAATAGACTACCCTAAAGTTCTCAGAGGTGCTAGATAACCTTGTCTCAAGCACTTTGTTCCCTTAGCTGATGCTGCATGTTAAGATCACATTGAGATTTCAATGTGGAATTGAAAACAATTTCTTCCTAAATTCAAATTGGCAGAGGAATCACCTTTTCACTGCCAAGGACTTGGATCATTTCCTTGGATTATTTGGCTGTGTCTTATTCCAAATGGTGATTTCACGGTCTCTGCTCTCCTCTGTCTATGGTGCAATCTAAAACCTGAGTCTTGACATACTTTAATCGAGGTAAAATCTTCATCATTTAATATACAAGGAACTATGATTAAAATATCCAGGTGTCCTACATTTTAAATCAGTGAAACAGTCAAATTTCTTTCAACTCTTAGAGCCTAGACCTTGTAAATCACGAGTCTAATGTTTAACAGAAGAAATTATATTGTTCCAAAGCATGACCTTTAAAATATGGAAGGACCATTAGGAAACGGTCCATCCTAAACTGATTTTAAATATATGACTAGAGATTCAGTTCTCTGGAGTATCTAAGTTCCCTATGTAATTATTGGAGAGGGAATTGCCATTTTTCCCTGGGATACCTAAACCAGAACCTCTGAATAGGTTATGAAATCTGATTTCTACTCCCACCCATGCAATGAGGTTGGCTTATTAGTAAATCATGAAACTACTGTGAACCTTACCTAAGTGATATTCAAGCAGGCAATGGTATTTATTATGGTTAATAAAAGCTTTACAGATACAGAAGATACCATGTTGTCACCATCTACAGATCAGTAAGTAATCAGAATAACAGAACTAAACAAGAAAATCCAAATTAAAGATTATTTGAAAATATATGGAAGTAGCTCTTCAAATGAATTCAGTATGCTGCATAAAAATGAATTTAAAATGAATGGCACACATAGTAGAGAATCATAAACCCACAATAGAAAAGGTGAAGATGTAGCTCCCTGAGGGAGCTTTGGAAGGAATCAGGCCACATCAGCTCCAGGGAACATGACAGTTACTCTAACCAAGAATATCGGTCAATGTGCTTGTCTGAACAAGCCCTTTGGGTTAAAGGTGAAATCAAAGATTTCTGATTGTAAGGTTTCCAATATATTTGGTTTCTGTGTAAAAAGTGGAAACCCACTTATTACTTTTTTTTCTTTTTTTTTTTCTTTTTCTGAGCATGACCCTCATGAGTCACCTAGCTGCCAGTACTGCAAATCATTTATTGATTTGTTGTACCCAAGTTTGTTCTTTTCTTCTCTTTCACCTACACTAGAAAGATCCAAGACACATCAAGTACTATTTTGAAAAACACTGTGAAGGCACCTGAAAATATTATTGCACATCAGGTATGTTCATTACAGCATTAATAAATTAAGTGAAGGCAGCATTGAGAAGAAATTATATTTACCTGAAGAAAATAGGTCTCATAAACAGAAAATCTCTCAATCAATACGATAAACAAAACTCTATATCCTATTCTGAATGTCTAGTTTCCCAGTGGAAATACTACTTCATGTTTCATTTTTTATTTTCTGAGGCACGATCATTGATGCAATGTATGTTTGAGTAATATTAGATATTGCATCTTATCATAGGTGTCATTGCAATAAATCACGTGTATCACATTATTTAGGTAATTTCCTATAAGTATACTCACCTCCAAAGAGTATTAAAACCATTTATGGTATTTCTTCTTTATATATCTGAGTTTTCATATATAATTGAATATGTAACAATTGTTACAAAGATGTGCCAGAAATTCCCCAAACCAATGATTCTATTTGACAAAAAAAAAAAAAAAAAAAAAAAAAAAAAAGTTTGCAGAGAAGATCCACGGTGTAACGCTTTAATTCTGAGGCATAATGTTCCTTCCACTAGGCACAGTATTTTGCATTTGCATTACCTTTTCTAGAAAACAATAAAACAAAGTAGTTTATATAAATGTATTTTAAAAGTCTCTCTATCTATCTTCCTATTCCACAAACAGAAGAAATCTATCATTACTTTCCATTATGTAGTAACTGCAAGCTATTGTTAACATTTTAATAAAGTTCACAATTGGGTATCATAATACAGACCTATTCTTTTAATATCTCAAATGAAATCTTCATTCTTATTTCTGTGATAGACATATCATATTGTATGGCTCAAGCAAAATAAATAAATAAATGAATTCTGCTCTCAGACTGTTTAAATGGCTTATTGGCATATCACTGCTTTTATTGATCTTGATACAGTAGACCAGACACCTATAAATTGACATTCTTCTTTGGTTTATCAAAATTCCAATACTATAATATTCAAGCAATCTAAAATAATGCATCAAATAACCAAGTTTTTTGTTTTTCATAACGCCAGATCTCATTAAATGCTTTGTGTCCTGAGACTGAACATATCCATCACTACTGTCCGTATATGTTTACTTTAAAAATGAAAGAATAAAATATTTAATGGTGTAAGTTATTTTTTCCATCCTCTTTTTTCATCTGAATATGTACTCTTAAATACCACTTTCTGTATCTTGAACATAAATAACTCATTTTGTTGGCCTATATTTTCTGCCTTTAAAAAATTAACAGTTAGTTGCAAGTGCCAATTGTCAACTTCATCAAATTCCTCATATGTATAATTATAAAAATATTTGCTGAACATGTCACTTGTGATGGTATCCTTAGTATTTTTTGTTTGTTTGTTTGTTTTGATATAGAAATATAGAATATCCTTAGTTGGAAGGGACCCACAAGGACCATTGAGTACAACTCCTGGCTGCACACAGGACCACCCAAAAATCAGACCATGTGTCTGAGAGCATTGTCCAAACACTTCTTGAATTCCAGCAAGCTCGGTGCTGTGACCACTGCCCTGGGGAGCCTGTTCCAGTGCCCGAACACCCTCTCGGTGAAGAACCTTTTCCTAACATCCAGCCTGAACCTCCCCTATTGCAGCTACGTGCCATTCCCTCAGATCCTGTCACTGTCACTGGAGAGAAGAGATCAGTGCCTGCCCCTGTGCTCCCCTCGTGAGGAAGCTATAGGCTGCAATGGGCTGTAGGCTGCCTGCCCTCATCTACTCCTCGTATGTCTTCCCCTCTAGACCCTTTGTTGCGCTATAGTTACAGAGACTGTACAGTGTAGCCAGGACTGTCAAATTTATGATCAGAGATTTATACCTAGATGTAATTTTGGAGTCAAAGAACTTTACATAACTATGTTTATGTAGATGACACAAACTAATCAATATGTATAAATATTTCTCTTCTTTTATGTCAGTATTAAAGGTATTTCAAAGACATTTGTGTTTCTCTATGTATACCTTCCACCAGCATGTATTCCCTGAAAATCAATAAAGAATCCAAAAGCCAAAAGCTTACTGCAAATTTCATGAAGGGATGCTTTAAACCACTGTCTTGTAATATCTCCATGTCTTTTTTATAGATTTAAAATTAATAGTCTCATGAATGCAAATCATGTCAAAAATGTAAGGACAGAAACAGAGAGGAGTTAGTCAAAGTACCCAGTACACACAACCTTATTAAAACTCAAAAAGAAATTATCATGCCATGCAAGAGGATGATCTGCTGCTTAAAGTGTGTCTGTGGGACTGTGGCTTTGCAACACATTTTGGGTCTATTTCACTCCCCACTATTCTTAAAGAAAGACAATAGTTTGTCTTTTATTGAAGGTATATCTCTAGTTACAAAAGAACTGCAAGGACAGTATTTGGTTCAGTACAGATGAATAAACATCAGCAGCACAATATTTAAAAATATATATCAAGAAATAAAAGGTTATTTCTTCTTAGAAATACTAGATTGAGCATTTTATTATTTACCATCTAAACTGTAATCCCTTTTTCTTTTTCATGAGTACTTAGGAGGTCTGTAATCATAGCATCATGGAAAGTGTTATTGCTGTGCTGTTTCAAAACTTGTGATTATCTTCTGGCAAAGATAGTGTTGTGTTTATCCATACTATATTTTGCTGGTTCATACATAAATAAAATAAAATAAAATAAAATAAAATTCAAAGTGTTCAACAGAACATTTTCTTTTCAGTTTAAAATAAACACACTTTAGTCCTTCATTATACTATATGGAATACATTTGATTTCTGGCAGAGAAAATAACATGTTTCAGTAAATGTTTCAGGCAAGACCAATATGGAAATTGCACCGATTTAACATTTTAAAATTCAGTAGGAGCTGCAGACTTTCCATATTCAGGACTTCCTGTGATTAGAAATGGCTGAGGACACATGGATTGAATGCAGAGATTTAGGAATAGTCTTTTTGTTCTGTGTTTGTGAAACAGCACAGTGACTAGTATCACTGCTTGCTTATAGGTAACAAGTAAATTTTAGTGTTGTTTCTTAAGATTTGTTTGTGTTGTAGAGGACAACAATACTGAGTATTTCTATGTATGCTACCTATCACTAATTATTTAGCATACATATTGCAACTTTATGATGGGATCACGCAGGCAATGGAGTGCTCACTTTTACAAGTTGTAAAGTGGGGAAACAATTTCTGAAACATCAAAAAACACTCATCATTTAAACTGGGATAAAAAGAAACGCTGTGTTTGAAGTGATGAGAAATTTCGATGAAAATGAGATGTTAATGGATTTCATTAACAGTAATATATTAAACAAACAACAACAAAAGGCTTATCTGAAGCTGTGCAAGGAAGCTGGAGGAAAAGGAAGAAATCCTGTTTTATTTTTCCGGCTCTCTAGATATTTCAATCACCAGTTAGCAAACCTCAATTTAAAATTAGAAAGAACTAGTATATTTTTTTGATCAATCTTAGCAATAAACATGTAATAGACTAGGGAAACTATCAGACTAGGGAAACATGCAAAATCACCATTGTATTTGTTTGTGCCTCATATACTGCAGAAGAAATTGTATTGATTCTCACTCTTCAAAAGCGTTCATGGCAGCTTTGTTCTTGTCATAGGTAACACATTACTGTGCAATTGATGATCAGGCTTTAGTAGTGTTTAGAAGTCCAACTCCCATATTTCCTGAAGAAACCCAAAATTTGTATTTAGAAAGGAAATGAGACAGGTAATACCAGAGAAAAATCCATAGCCTTCAGCTACATCCTTTATACAGTCTAGGGGAAGAATCAGCTACCTCAGAAAAGAATCAGCTACCTCACATCCAGCAAAGTCAGCACAGTGCGCAAGAACTGTTTTGAGTTAGCCAATGAAAAATACTGTGTGGGAATGTGTTTTACTAACGTGGTCCAGCTAAAGACCTTTTCCTCCCCATCTGCATTGCTAGGTGTTCAGAATTATACCACTTTCTGTTGAATCTATTTGGAAGGAGAAGCTCGGGTCCCACAAGAGTGATGCAAGCTTGCCTTCTTGGCTGATGAGACTGCATGAGTCCTGCCCTTCTCAAGGCATCTCTGGCTGTAAGGAGCTCTGTAGTTCACTCAACACTTCTCAGACCTCCTGTGAATGATGCAGCCTAAGTTCTTTCTGACAAAAGAGGAGGTCAAGTGTTTCCTTCAAATCAGGGTCAGCTGATATTAGCCAGGAGTTCAGCAGTTATGAGGTTTAGAGTCAATAGTATACCTGCATCCAAATCCTTTCTGTTCCTGACAGGAATTAAACTCATATCTTCAACTCACTAAAGTCAGTGTGAGACCATTAATCTAGATTATATTTTAAAAACAAACGAAAGAGTTGCTCATCTTTGCTTGGAATATTAGCTGATTACCTGAAAGCAGAGGCAGTGAAAACAAGCACAATGAAAATTAATTCTCTGATCCAATGGTAAGAGCATTTACCCAGTGGTAAGTGGAAGATAAGCTAAGTTCTATTCCCCACTCCTAAGGACCACTTGTACTTTTTGTAACCCCTGCTTCCATTTTTATTTAATAAAAATACATTAACTTTTTATACAAACAATCATAATATATACACACTACTTAAATTTGTAGTCCTCTTTGTTGCCTTACCAAGACTAAGGAGTGAGCTCCAGCTGACCCAAGGTCATGAAAAAAATGTAATTTTAACAAAGAAAGTGCTGGTTCATTTTTGACTGTAGGTAAGCATGTAAAGATTTGTGTATCAATTAGAAACTACATTCAGTGGAAGAATTATATTTTAAATCACAAACCATTTATTGTCTCGTTTGCAGTATTTTTGTGCCACATATGCACATAGACTAAGCAGATGTAATGGGACTATTCCATCTGTAACTCTTGAGTTAGTACAGTGAGGTATTTTTTTGTTTCCTTATATGTGTTTTTTTTTAATTATTTTTATTTATTATTATTTTAAGTACCCATATCTGTTGTACGTAGTTCCCTCACCACTGTCAGAATGGCAACAGGTGCAGTACTCCCAAAATGCAATTGAGCAGTCTTTCACTCTTATATCTACTGTTAGCTGGAAATCCAACAAAATAACTATTCCAAAACAAAGTTCTGCATGCATTTATTGAAATAATCACAGAATCACAGAATCACAGGGGTTGGAAGGGACCTCGAAAGATCATCAGGTCCAACCCCCCTGCCAAAGCAGGTTCCCTAGAGCAGGTTGCCCAGGTAGGTGTCCAGACGGGTCTTGAATATCTCCAGAGAAGGAGACTCCACAACCTCCCTGGGCAGCCTGTTCCAGTGCTCCGTCACCCTCACCATGAAGAAGTTCTTTCGCATGTTGTTGCGGAACTTCCTGTGCTCCATTTTTTGACCATTGCCCCTTGTCTATCCCCACAAACCACTGCAAAGAGGTTGGCCATATCCCTCTGTCTCACACACTTAAGATATTTGTAAACATTAATAAGATCCCCTCTCAGTCTTCTTTTCTCAAGGCTGAACAGACTCAGGTCTCTCAGCATTTCTTCATAGGGAAGATGTTCCAGGCCCCGTATCATCTTTGTGGCCCTCCGCTGGACTCTTTCCAGGAGTTCCCTGTCTTTTTTGTACCGGGGAGCCCAGAACTGGACACAGTACTCCAGGTGAGGCCTGACCAGGGCGGAGTAGAGGGGGAGGATCACCTCCCTTGACCTGCTGGCCACGCTCCTTTTAATGCACACCAGGATCCCACTGGCCTTCTTGGCCACCAGGTCACACTGCTGGCTCATGGTCAACCTGTCATCCACCAGGACCCCCAGGTCCTTCTCCTCAGAACTCCTCTCCAGCAGGTCATCCCCCAGCCTGTACCGATACATGCGGTTAATGACTCCAGAATTGCTATTTCCATACCTTGCCTGATGTAGAAATTCTGAGATTTCTATTAATTTTCATTTTCCCACTCTGAGGATTTTTCCCCCTTATTATTTTTTCTTCTTCCTCCTAAACCTTTCTGTTTTCTGCAAATAATTTTCCAATAGAGGGCTTAATACAATTAACATAATAGAGGCCTACAGAAATCTGCAAACATACTCTAAATACAAATGACTTCAGGTTGTTCTGAGCTAGGGAGAAACACAGGAATGCAAAGAATTTAATTAACAAATCTTTTAATACTGCTAGCAGAATAGATTACCATTTATATGAATCCAAGATTGTTACTTTTTTCCAGTTTGAGTAAGAGCTCTGTATGTCAGACATGGTAAAATAAGCTTCTATTATGATTATATTGTAAGGTAAAGATGTTATTTTAGGTTATCAGACTGAACACTACTGCACAGCTCAAAAGACAGAATTAAGAAAAAATTAGAAAATATGTGGGTTTTCATATGGAAGTAATTGCAAAGAAGAGTTGTCTTAGCTAACTAGTTATAAATTGAGACAGAAAAAAAGAAAAGTAATAACAACAACAAAAGAAAATAGTGATTTTTGTTAGTTGATAACAACAGAACTTGCCCACAGGAACAAAATTTTTCTCTTATGTATTTTTCCTACACTATGTGTAAGTTGTGCATATGGTGCACAATAAGCAGAGGACCTCTAGGACTCATTAGCTCCCCTTGAGTCTCTTAGCCTGCAAAACAGACTAATTCACTGGTCCACCTTTTAAAAAAAAGAAACATGCTTTTCCCTCTACTCTGAAAGGGAGTCACTAGCACTTTGGAGACTTGTAAGGTGATGGAAGCAGCAGAAGTAATTTGGAATAATTTTCCCAGTAGTTGGTTTCTCTATGCTTTTTCTGAGCAAGTTACAGGAAACGATGAAGCACCCTCCTGAAGTCTGTTTTCTCAGTCTGATATTTTCCCCAGTAACTACTGGACAAGAATTTAATGGTATACTAAATTTATCTGCTCTTTTGAGTTCTAGCAATGAAATAATATTCTGTTAATAACATAATTCTTGTTTTAGTAACTCTTACAGTATATATTCAATCAGTAATTCTTTTTTCTTATGTTTCTTATTTTGAATGAATTCTTAGGAAGAGATACATTTCACTGCTTCTGAATCTTGCTTGTAAATTGGGCAGAAAAGCGTATTTATGTCTTTTTTATCTGCATCAACTAACCCTGTAAGTTCTTGAAGCTTATATAGTTAGTATAAGTTCCTCGTCACTGCCCTGAGCTGCTGGACATTCTTCTGAGTTCAAGATACATATGCTTTTGATACATTTCCAGTCTGTTCAGAAAGGAGTTTGAAGTTAGAGGTTAAATGGAAACAACATTCATATCCCACTCAATATAATATTCAAAGCATAGAGCTGTTATTTTTGGGGGGTCATGCATTAACAGTATAAATAGCAAGCCGTAAGTAGCAGCATAGACATCACTTCATTAAGTTTAATGGAAGTCAAACTATTGTTTATTAGTTTTAAAATATTTGGAATACCTTTAAACTCTGGTCCTTCACTTCTACCTCCTATTACATCTACACAGAAGCAATTTGTTTTAAATTGAACTTGGACAAAGTAAATCTAATACATCTGTTTTGAGCATTTTCTCGCTATTTGCAGCATCTGTTCTGTCTCTGCTAAGATTCTCCCTCTGACCTGCATGATTGCCTCTCTTCATTTCTGAGTGTCAACTAAACTCTGAAAGTCAGCCAGAGGATACCATGCTTAGGGAACTAGGCAAGTCAGTAGATTTCTGTTACAATTACCGTGCTTTAGTCATTATTAAAACACACTTTAATTTCTTTCATTTCTACTGACACACAACCAGAAGATGCGTTTCCAAACAGAGCTTCCAGAAGTGGCTGTTCTTTTAGGAAAATAAATAAAATATGTTGGCTTCCCAGTAATGTTCTGGAGCACAGATGAGCAAAAATAAGTAGTTCTACAAGAAAACAAGAGTTGGTACAACCTCAGATCCTTAGAGATAATAAAGGCTTAAATCTCCCCAGAAAGGTAAATGGTATCTAGGGGGGTTATCCACAATAATTAATTTTCTCAGGCAGAAACTAAGTCTAGGCCTGCTCCACAGAAGAGGTGACAGATTCTCCTATGCAAAGCTAATTAAAAAAATGCTACATGGCTACGGCAATATGATTAGCAATGTCAGAAAAGAACTAGGGTGAGTGGGTGAAGTTCCTTAAATCTAAAATAAATAAATAAATAAATAAATAAATTGGATTCTTTACAGAGACAGGAAAGACTCCTCTCCAAAAACAGTGCTGGGGCCTTTCCTGTTATTCCATAGTAAAATATAATTAGCTATGTTCTAAAAACAGCAGAACTGATAGATTTTGCTGTACAATTTTTATTTATTTATTTATTTTTCCTGACTAGTAGCTTATAATTGATCATGTTGCTCATGATTGCATCCCTGCATAACCAGAGTAATTCTCTGTGGAGTTCATTATGATAGCAAATGCAAACAAGAATGTGAATGAAGGCTCGCAGCACATAATAGGGGGTAGTTGGTCTGCTGATACAGATTTTCTCAGAAAAAAAGAGCCAAACTGAGCTTTGTTCTAATGTAAAACAGTCAAAACATAAGCTCCAACTTTATGTTATACTTTCAGTGTGTATTGAAGATAGTTGTTTTGATCTATTTCTAAGTTATCAGGTAGGTATACAGTTCTACTTCATTATCATGCTGAGGAGGAAATAACCCCCTTTGGCCCCTTTTGATGGCCTCTTTTTTGTCTCTCTCTAATCCTACTGCTGAGAAATATAATGAAACACAACATGCTGCTGCAGCAATCACAGAAAACACATCTCTGAGCTTAAAAATAATCTTGGGAATCTTACATACCTTTGGAGTTCTCTGGTTAAATCTGTGGAAAACATCAATAGAGCAGTGTAGAAGAGAATCCTTGCAGATAGCTCTAAGGTGCACTTGCAGAGGTGTGTAGGTGCCTAAAGATGTACATGGATGATACATGGAGTTTCCCTGATTTTCACTGATTTGAAGAAGAAATCTTTTCCTAGTTTCCTTTGAAGATCATCCCTTTTGTATTTGACTCCATCTGAAGGTAAGCACTTTTGAAAATCCCATTAAATATCAGCCTGCCTCCCCAGGCAGGCACCTAAATAACTTCTAAAAACTTGTTCTACACCTCTAGCAAAATTTGAAGGAATGGAAGTGGAAAACAGAAACAGCAGGCAACAGAACCTCAAGACTGTTTCAAAAGGATACTTAACATTCATTTTATTCAGTGCTCGTGTTGAGTGTTGAAATGGGAGTAAGCATTGACACCATTCAGTTTTGGTCACTGAAATTATCCCATTGCCTAGGCAGTTTCTGTAGGCTCCCTTTATTATCAGCAGATTAAGACAGACCCCTCCAGAGGATGTTTTCTGAATTAGTCTGTAATGGAGTTATTTTCTTTCAGTGGCTGTACAGGGAATCTGACTGGCTCCCTTACTTAGCTAAATCAGGTATCAAAAGATGGAAAAAGTCAAGACACCCTGTGATATTTATTTTTAACTATTATGTAGGAGTACAAGATTACCATTGTAACAATAGAAACCACTTGAGAATTCCCAATTGTAGGCAAAGCAAATCAGCATAGCATGATGATTTTTTATATGATTTATTATGGAACACCAGCACATGAATATCACTGAAAGCATATTTTGATTTCTTCTAAAAGTGAGAAAGATTATTTTAATTGCTCAGCACCCACTTTTCATTCTTTGTCCATGTTTCGTTTTCTTGAGGCTTTATATAGATTCTTCTGTATGAAAATTCAGAGCTGACCATAGGAACACTGTGTTACGTATAGAATAGACAGAATCCTGTGGGTTTTTTTGTTTCGTTGGTTGGTTTTAGTTTTTGTTTTTGTTTTTGTTTTTTTCATGGAAGTAACTTTATTTACTTTCAATGACCTAATTCTTCCATTACAAATGAATGGAAAATGTGGACAACAATCAGAAAGTAAAATGCAGAAAAAGAAATGAAAATCTAAGCCTACTTCTACAGGTTCAGGCATGAACTCCTATACACCTCCAGAACTTCACTGCAGATGGGGATAAGAAATAGTCTGCAACTGATCCTGTATCTGCCATTACTCAATTCCAGTAAGGTTTTTTTGTTTGTTTGTTTGTTTTTAATCAACATCTTGAAAACATTACAGTTGCAATATAACTAGAGAACTGAGCAAAAATTTAAGGGAAATAAGTTAATAATTTACTGTAATGTGGTTAGGATTTTTTGTGTAGTGCTTATTTTTCCTCTGAATAAATAAAATATACCGTTGAGAGCTGGGAAATGAGAATTTCTTTGAAATGCTAGTAATACATATAAGGGCCCAGCTTTCCACAGAGCTCAGAATGATTATTTAAGTATTTTCCATAGACTAAAGAAACTCAAAGAGGAGATAATTAAGGGTATTATATCCCACGATACCCTACTCAGTTGACTAAAATGTAAAGAATGTACAAGCAGATTGATTCTGCTATCTCACCTGAATTAGAGAAAGAACAGATGTGAAATTAAATCCCCTACCACAGATGAATGGCTTAACTGTACCTCCTTTTAAAATATTCGAATTAGATATCTGCAAGATATCTAGGATTAGGCTCTACTAGAGATTGGAACACAGAGTAGAAGATCTGAGTTCTGCTATTTACACATTCAAATTATTGGCATCTAACAGGAAGGCAATGTATACATAGATCCAACAGAGATGATAAGAACCATTTACCCAGTTCTTCCACTGAAAAAGAATAGCTAGGTACAGTGAGATGCATCTGGGTGAGTGGGCAAGGTGGGTTCAAGTATTGGTTAAAAATTTGACCCTTATTTATTCTGAGTTGACTGAGTGCTCTGCATGTTAAATTGCTGGATGAGAAGCACAAAATACTACTACTTCAATCCAAATAATATTAGGACAACCAAAACTCTGTGTTTGGTGAAGGATATTTTTGTTTGGCAAATTAACCAGAAAACAGAAAACATCCAACTCCACTGTGGCTCCCCAGTATCCCAGGAATACTGATCTGCAAATTTTTAGTAGCATCTGCGATTTGTCTTGGAATAACTTTCACTGAATATTACAACTGTGAATTATATAAACACAAATGCAGCAACAAAGCTCTCTTGCTAATGATGATCGTTCCTTTAGTAATTGTATGTATCATTCCTGTAATTACAATGTTATTTATTATGTTAATTTACTGCAATATTCCCATTAATTATTTCTAAATGTGATTGGACTACTTGCTATTTCTGACACTTGATGCAGTTAGGAATGGCGTGGCCAACATTTTAATTAATCTCTTAGTGTGCTTGTTTGGTATGTACTGTGAGGGGACTGCTTATTATGTGAGGTTTTGGGGGATTTTATTGTTGTTGTTTTAAAATTATTATTATTATTATTATCATTATTATTATTATTATTATTATTATTATTATTATTATTATTTTCCTGGTGAAGTAATTTGTTCTAAAGATGTAGCATAGAATGAAGGCATTTGCCAAGTTATAAGATATATATATATACATATTCCCCAACTCCCAACTCTGTATTTCTACTATTAAATGAAGCCTTAAAAGCATGTATATATATATACACACATATATGTTATGTGTGCGCTTCTATCTCAGAAACTGAATATAAATTATTTAGTAGCACCAGCAAAAAATAATAATAATAATTTTAAAAAATAATAAAATAAAATGACATACCAGTTCTTAAATGTAAGACCTTATTCTCAAGTTTGGAAAGGGTGAATTAACCTCCCAGGAAAGATGCTGGAGGCATTACTGAGTTTTGTATTGGCAGGGTGGAGTGGGTTTTCATATCTTGACTGATTGTCAGACAGCTGTGAAAAGAAGGAGAAAGGAGTTACTGCCTAAAGGCACTTTTCCATGCCTGATCCTGATCCTGTTTTTGTTTTTGTTTTGTTTTCCTGGAAGCTATCTGGGCAAGAAATGCACAACAATATTAAGAGAACGGCAGGGCTGGACAAGCAAAGATAACTGGAAGAGGTCAATGATATCTTAAAGTAAGCGGAATGTGTACAAATGGAAGTTTTTACTTAAAGAGTCTTACAAAGTACAAAATATCTGTGGCCTCAAAAGCCCCAGAAAACAGTCTCCATGGCAGGCCAACCTATTTAAGCACAAAGGTCAGACTGTCAAGGAAACTAAACTGCCTCACAGAGCTGTAGAGCAGATGATGAACTGGGAGGTAATTTAATGAACTCCTGCAACCTTCCATCCTTCGATATTTCACACTCTCAGATATTTTGACTACTTACCTAACAGTGCAACAGACATCAGATTACTGAGTTCCAGGCAAAAACAATTATCCTGAAGAGAATTGAAGGGGGAAAGGCAAGCTTTAGCCCCTTTGTGCCATTAAGACGACTAGTATCTTGAACAGTTGTCATCCATAATCTTTTCACCTTTTCAGAATTGTCAGTTTTTGTTGTTATTGGTGGTGGTGGTTTTTTGTTGTTGTTGTTTGGTTTTGTGTTTTTTTGTTTGTTTGTTTTTTATTATTTTTTTTTCTTTAAAAACAATGACCTTTGATACTGGAGTATGTCTTTGCTGCTAACTTATAGGGAAGAGGAGATCCCCTGGCGGTGGAACCTGCATATTATTCTCCCCTCCCACTGTTTCCCTGGGCATATGTTACATATGGTTGCCTGAGACAACAAATATTGCTGCTGGCATTTCCATATACAGCTCAAAGTCATTTCTAGATGACTGGAATTTTTTGATTGAAAAATTGAGGTCAGTGACCAAAAATACAATTTTATTCTCTCCTGTTAACTCTGATATATCTCATTTCTAGGTAATAAAATGTCTCTTCATCAAAATTAAAAACAATTAAATGTTTTTATTAATTATTATTGTTACTATTATTTATGCTACTCTACTTTCTTACTCAATGGGTACAAATATACTTGAAAGAATGAAAAAAATATATATGATTACAAAAAATAGTTAATCAATTAACTATTGGGTGCAAACAGGGTGTAAAAAGGACAGGGCCATGTTATTTTCAGTGGTGCTTAGTGTCAGGACAAGAAACAATAGGTGCAGACTGGAATACAAGTGGATCCATCTCAACATCAGGAAACACTTCTGGCTGTGCAGGTGGCTGAGCACTGGCACAGGTTGCGCAGAGAAGTTGTGGGGTCTCCTCCTT
This sequence comes from Cygnus atratus, assembly GCF_013377495.2. Lineage (NCBI taxonomy): Eukaryota > Metazoa > Chordata > Aves > Anseriformes > Anatidae > Cygnus > Cygnus atratus. Next base: position 22,481,421 of record NC_066362.1, on the reverse strand, counting down.
GGAGATCTTCAAAAGCCACCTGGACGTGGTGTGGGGCAACCTGCTCTGGGTGGCCCTGCTCGAGCAGGGGATTGGAGCAGGTGGCCTCCAGAGGCCCCTTCCAGCCTCACTCATTCTGTGATCCTGTGAATTACTACAATGGAATTAGCAGTGACACACTGGAGGTATATTTATTTTTCTTATATGAACATGAACTAAGTATCTTCTAGAATGCAATAGGTAGCTACTATGTTGAAATAGAGCATACTCCAAATATTCTCAGCCATCTCAGACAATGTTACAACCACAGTTCAGCATAAAATTTAAAACATTCAAAAGTTTTACTGAAATTAATTTAAAGCTTTCTATGAGTACTTTGAAATTTACTCTGCGTGTCCTCTCCTATCTATTATTTATTTGTAGTTTCAGCAACAGCAACTTTTTTTTTTTCTTTAAGAAGTATTCGTTTTCAAGGTTAAAAATATCATTAACACTATTCTTCAAAATATGAATGGGAAAAAAAAAATTGGAGAGTCACAGAATCCATTGTGCCCTGAAGCTTCTGACAAAACCAAATCATTCATGCTACAAACACTTTTATGCATTATGAAATGGAGAAAAGCTAGTATTCAGAACAATAAACAAGCATAAGTAGCTGAGGCTTTACATATCCTTCTCCTAAAATACTTGCAACTTACAACAGTAGTTTAATTTTTTTTTTTTATTATTATTATTCCATAAAATAGAGCTAGCCAAGATGTAATTAGAGGTGGGGAAAAATAATGAAGGGCAGTATTTTTATTATTTGATATGTATTAATGTACATTGGGACCCTGATCATAACTGTAACACAGCTCAATGCAGTCACTCTAATCAAAGTGATTTTCATCATATAAAAATAGACAAGGGTAGACTGAAAGAGAATCAACAATAATTAGCAATTGTAGTGTTCTCAAGGCCAGAGATACCAAGCAACTTAAAAACTTAAAAGTTATGTGCCTCGAAGACACACTGGCCATGAAGGACAACAGGATCTCCTGGCTTCCAGTAGTGCCCATGGGGGATGCTAGTGCTTCACCTCATGGGAATGAAAGTTTGAATTTTGAAGACTGACAAGACTGCAAACCGCCTCTCTATCCATTCTTCTGCTGCTGACAGAGATGCCCATGAAACAGGGCAAGACTTGCCAATATGTTCACAGACAAAAGTATTAGAATCAACCAACGTGCAAGATTCATGTGCTGCACCAGTCTGGCCTTAGAAATGCCACTTTTCTTAATCCCTATACTGCTGAGCTAAATTCCAGTTTGCTGTAACTGTGGCAGTTCCAGAGCTACTTCACAAAGTAAACAAGGAACAACAACAGCTCTGTTATCCACCACAGGATAAACCATTCCCACTTGCAGGAAAAAAAATAATTAAAAAAAAAAATCTGTATTGTTATCTGTCTGCATTCTGCTTTTTATATGCTATCTCTGCTACTATAATCCTCTGCAGGGAAACAGTATATTCAATCAGCAGATTCAATTTTCTCACTTGCAGGAAAGGGGGGCGTGGGAATTAAGTTATGTTCGCCCAACAGAGTGCACTTACTATGAGCTCAAAAAGTGTTTATAGGACCTATTGACCATTCCTGCTGGATGTTTCATGCATGACAGTGCTTTTGTAACCATTATAGGTTCCCATACGCAAATTAACTTTTCAGTCCAACATCTTCCTGCTGGTTATCAGTTTTCCTGAGATTCTGCTTGTTAATTATATTCCCAAAGAGTCTTTGCAGCATGTTGCAAGTTGTTGTGTGTATTACATAATCAGTGGTAAATATTATTATTCAGACCATGTGGTAGGATCTGAAACAACTTGGCCACTGGGCAGTCAGACACAGAAGAGAGAAAAACTGACATTGTAGACTGTGTTACTTTCATTTAAGTGGAAGAGGTGTTTGTTCAGATCATACTCTCTGCTGGCTGTTTTCCTCTGACTGGGTCTAAGCAGCTGTCTGATCAGCATTTAAGAGCCATGAATCTCCATGTACAGACATCCAGCACCATCACAGAAAAAGCGGCACCTCTTTTAGTCCCTTGATATTGTGCTGTGACAGCAAGCACCTGGAGCTGGCTGGCTCTGATCTGAATACAGGTGTAGTGCCTCATATACCACATTGATTCCTTGTTGGGATGGATGAAATCATATTTTCTGCATTTTCTGCAAAGAAGTAATAGAGTAACAGGGAGCATTGGTCAGAGTTTGTATTTCTACATTACTGCATCATGAAATACTGTTTGACCTTCACTTATAGGTATCCTTCATCTAGGTGTGTGTGTGTCTTAGACGTAGATAAACATACACATAAAGAGTAAGCTTAAGCAAGGGAGTGAACTTCAAATAACTGCAATGGACATAATGTATACAATGCAAAAAAAATTAAATAAATTAATTTAAAAAAAAAGATATCTCTTTCCTAACATATGAGGATAGTGGCTAACTTTTGACTTATTTTCATCACAGTAGGAGGGTAGGCAGAAAATGCTCTGAAATATTAATACTTTCTATCCAAGTGTTCAAGCCAAGAAATGTTTACTAAAATATTGGAATAAAATACTAAATTTATGTAAAATTACTAAAAATGGAGAATAGCATATGAGAAAGAGGAAAAGACTTCAAGACCTTTATTTTTCAAGCCTTGAGACAAACTAATCTTTTAGATCATGGTAGATGCTTACTAGTAACTCCAAGAGAAGTCAACCTACTAAAGCAATCACATGAAAACTATTATATTTTTGCCTTTTCTAAACTTTGAGTACAGTGATCTGAAATATATCCATGAAAATTTTCCTTTCTCCAGTAGGTAAATTATTCTAATGCATCATTTTCTGAGAATGTAGCAGCAACAGTGTTTGACTGTTCATCTGTGCCAAGGCACAGACAGACCACAAAACGAAAGAGGACTTGAATGTATAAGATAAAACACGCAAACAGGATGAAAAACAGAAACTTTGTCTGACTTGGTTTAATGGTAACCAAGTTAGGTTAACCAGTGAGGTAAGCAAGTTAATGTTTAACTTGGTTTAATTGAACTTGCCATGTATCACTGTTTGGGCCTGTGTTACCTTCAAATAACACAAGTGACCTACAGAATAGCACTACAGGATACAAAACAAATCTGCTGATAATAAAGAAGTCATCAAAACTGATAGAGCACAGAAATTTAGGTGAACTAAATTCAAAAGCAGTTTTAAACAAGCTAATGAAACGTATACCTAGCATCACACAAACTGACAAAAAACACCACATATGCTTCAATCCTCAAATGACTGAGGGAGCAATTAGAGTGTACCCAGCTCCACCTGGGGGAGGGTGAAGGACAAGTGGAGAGCTTGTGGGTGAGAATTAAGGGGTGGGCTGGTATGGGGGGCATTGTTGTGGGGATGTACTACAGGTCACCAGATCAGGAGGAGGAGGTTGATGAGGCCTTCTACAAGCAGCTGGTAGTAGCCTCACGATCCCAGGCACTGGTTCTCATGGGGGACTTCAATTATCCAGACATCTGTTGGGTAAGCAACTCGGCCAGCAACACGCAGTGCAAACAGTTCCTACAATGCGTTGAAGATAATTTTCTGACACCAGTGGTGGAGGAGCCAACGAGGCAGGAGGTGCATCTGGACCTTGTTCTTACCAACAGGGATGGGCTTGTTAGGGATGTGAAAGTTGGGGGCAGCTTGGGATGCAGCGGTCATGAGGTGGTGGAGTTCAAGATAGAACTTTGTGGAAGAAGTGAGGCTAAAAGCAGGATCGCTACCCTGGCCTTTCAGAGAGCCTAATTTGACCTCTTCTGGGACCTGCTTGGGGGTATCTCATGGGCTAGATTACTAGAAGGCAAGGGTGCTTGTGGGAGCTGGGCAACATTTAAACAGCACTTCTTCCAAGCTCAGGATCGGTGCATCCCTAAGAGTAGGAAATCGGGGAAGGGGGGCAGGAAACCTGCATGGATGAGCAAGGAGCTCATCGACAAGATCAACAGGAAGAGGAAGGTCTATGAAATGTGGGAAAAGGGCCTGTCCTCTTGGGAGGAGTATAGAAGTGTTGTCAGGGCCTGCAGGGATGTGACGAGAAAGGCTAAAGCCCACCTAGAGATGAAGCTTGAAAAAGAGATAAAGGATAATATGAAGGTTTTTTTTAGGTATGTAAACAGTAAAAGGAAGACTAGGGATAATGTGGGTCCCTTGCTGAACGAGGGGGGTGTCCTGGTAATGGGAGATGCCAAGAAGGCGGAGATACTGAATGCTTTCTCTGCTTCAGTCTTTGCTTCAAGGACTCCCCCCCAGAACTACTCGACCCTGGAGGGATTAAAAAGGGTCTGGGAAATGGAGGGCTCCCCCCTCGTTGATGAGAGAGTGGTTCGGGAGTGTCTGAGTGGGATCAATGCACAGAAATCCATGGGCACCAACAGGATGCACCCACGTGTCCTAAGGGAGTTGGCAGAGGTGATTGCTGAACCGCTATCATCTTTGAAAGGTCCTGGAGAACAGGAGAGGTGCCTGAAGAGTGGAGGATAGCCAATGTCACTCCGGTCATCAAGAAGGGCAAGGAGGAGGATCTTGGAAACTACAGGTCAGTCAGTCTCACCTCTGTCCCTGGAAAGGTGTTGGAACATCTTGTTCTGGATGCCATCTCCAAGCAATTGGAAGAGAAGAAGGTTATGAGGAGTAGTCAGCATGGATTCACCAAGGGGAAGTTGTGCTCAACCAACCTCGTAGCCTTCTATGATGGCATCACCAGCTAGGTAGATAGGGGGAGAGCAGTGGATGTCATCTACCTTGACTTTAGCAAGGCTTTCGATACTGTCTCCCATGACATCCTGCTAATGAAGCTGAGAAAGTGTGGGATAGAGGAGTGGACAGTAAGGTGGGTTGAGAACTGGCTGACTCGCCGAGCTCAGAGGGTGGTGATCGGCGGTGCAGAGTCTGGCTGGAGACCTGTGACTAGCAGTGTTCCCCAGGGGTCGGTGCTGGGTCCGGTCTTGTTCAACACCTTCATCGACGACCTTGATGAGGGAATAGTGTCTGCCCTCAGCAAGTATGCCGACAACACAAAGCTGGGAGGAGTGGCTGAAATGCCAGAAGGCTGTGCTGCTACTCAGTGAGACAGGCTGGAGAGATGGGCAGGAAGAAACCAAATGAGGTTTAATAAGAGCAAGCGTAGAGTCCTGCACCTGGGAAGGAACAACTGCACATATCAGTACAGGCTGGGGAATGACCTGCTGGAGAGGAGCTCTGAGGAGAAGGACCTGGGGGTCCTGGTGGATGACAGGCTGACCATGAGCCAACAGTGTGACCCAGCAGCCAAGAAGGCCAGTGGGATCCTGGTGAGCATTAAAAGGAGCGTGGCCAGCAGGTCAAGGGAGGTGATCCTCCCCCTCTACTCCGCCCTGGTCAGGCCTCACCTGGAGTACTGTGTCCAGTTCTGGGCTCCCTGGTACAAAAAAGACAGGGAACTCCTGGAAAGAGTCCAGCGGAGGGCCACAAAGATGATACGGGGCCTGGAACATCTTCCCTATGAAGAAATGCTGAGAGACCTGAGTCTGTTCAGCCTTGAGAAAAGAAGACTGAGAGGGGATCTTATTAATGTTTACAGATATCTTAAGTGTGTGAGACAGAGGGATATGGCCAACCTCTTTGCAGCGGTTTGTGGAGACAGGACAAGGAGCAATGGCCATAAAATGGAGCACAGGAAGTTCCGCAACAACATGCGAAAGAACTTCTTCATGGTGAGGGTGACGGAGCACTGGAACAGGCTGCCCAGGGAGGTTGTGGAGTCTCCTTCTCTGGAGATATTCAAGGCCCATCTGGACACCTACCTGGGCAACCTGCTCTAGGGAACCTGCTTTGGCAGGGGGGTTGGACCCGATGATCTTTCGGGGTCCCTTCCAACCCCTACAATTCTGAGACTGGAGTATTTTACTGCTATAAAGCCAGGAAACAAGTACCTAGTTTTCTGTGTTACGTTTCTTTATTTAACATCTATGTTGAGACAAGTAACAGGATAAGAGCACATGTTGTAATTTTTCATTCCTGTTTCAAAGAGCATATTCTTTGACTAAAGTACAGCATTTCTTGCTGCTTTATATCCCCTGAACAATATGTTGACCTGTGTAGCGTCACTTCAGATTATATGTTAGTCACATCACCATGTTTATGGCTGAAATTAATATAATTCAACTGGAGCAGGAAGTCTGGAAGTGTTTTAAAAGCAGCCTTGAGGTAAAAATGATCTTGCTCTTTATAAATACCTATGGAGAACCAACACAGAGGCCAATGTTCTTGCTAACAAGATGCACCTGTGCCCCCTTACCCAACACAGTTTTGACAGTATTGTTACAAACACGATTCTCCAACCACTTGGCTGAGGCCCCTCTAGAAAATGCCCAGAAATCTGCAAAGCACATCACCTCTGAGTCATTTTGTATGGCCATCTATCAAGAAGCTGAATATAATGATGTGCATGTACATAGAAGTTAAAAGCATTAAAATATTTTGCGTACCGTTGTTCTTACCATAAAATGAAAGAGTTACTGGTGTAATGAATTTTGAAGTTATATGTGATATAGTGGCCTGTCAAACACTGTCAAAGTATGTGTTAAATCATTCCTTGTTCTTCATTTTACTTCCTTACTGTGAGCACACCCTCAGAGTACATTCAGAAGGCCACCTTTTCAACATATCATAAGAGCATAGAAAGATTCTTGTGGATAAAGATAGGGGAGAAACATAGTTCATCTTCATTACACTGAAACAAAATCATGATCCCTTCTCCCTTCTTTAAAGGTAAATCCCGCTCTGAAGGTAGGATTAACATGATTTAGTGTGAGCATGTACACTGAAGCTAGTCACATAGATTATTTCATAGTCAAAGTATAGAAATAAGTGTAGGACATCTGACACATTTGAAATATCTTCTTCAAGAGGAGATCAGGTCAAAAGTCCTTTCTCTCCATTGATTAATAAATGGAACACAGTATGAATAGCTATATTCACAGTATGAATAGGTAGACATATTTGATATCTGAGTTTAGATGAGACTGTTCCATCTTTAATTCCTGAAGAGAATGGTCCTGGGGACCAAATCACAGTCTGAGGACCGGCCACTAGAACTTGGAGCAGCAAGTTCCTCATAGAACCCCTTTTCCCTTAACTGTTTTTCCTTGCTACTCACATACCCATGCCTCTAGCGTCAAGGTTGATTTTCCATCCTATTTTGTTATGTCCTCTCTATGGTCACTCACATAGGTAAAACCACAGGGTGGCACAGGCCATGTACCCAGTCCATTGTCTTCCTTGCACAGATGGGTGCTTATCCCTGATTAAGGAGACACTGCTTTGCGCAGGTGGGGAGGAAGATAAGTTCTCTTGAAGTTGGTGGACATCTTCAGAATGTTTCTCCACAACCAAGACACAGGCCTGTAGGGAAGAGGAGAGACTTTCTTTGTACTGCCAGACTTGTTTAGCCAATTCATCCACTGTGGGTTCCCCATGGTCTTTCCAGTGGGGGTGCCCCCTGCTCTAGATGCCTGCCCATATCCTCCCACTCTCCCTGCCACGCGTAACTATCCTGCCTCAGCACAGATCTCTGGATGACACTCTAAAGTATTTGTTTAACCTTAAACAAAACCTGAAGTGCATTCAGGAGACATACCAATAAGAACATGCTGGGCTGAACATCCCAGGGATAGTCCCAGTTTTGGAAAGCTACCATCACTCACCTGGAGGAGAAGAAAGGGAGAGTGAACACGTGGGAAAACACATCTTCCCCGACCCTACCTTAGCAACTATTAACAATTACACCTTTCACGCTTTTTCTTCAGAGAGCCCATCTACACAGGGGTCAGGGGGAGAGGGCCAACAGTAATTTCTGTCTTTAAAGTTATCTCCTCAGAACTATAAGTTCTAGTAATTTAAAGGCTTTTGACTTGTGTATTGTGAAAACAACAGTTCTTTTACGAACAGCACGTTCTCACAATTGCCACTTAGCAAAAGTAATGATAATGCCACCAGTATCTACCCAAATCTGTTTCTACTTACCACAAGACAAAAATTTGAATTCATAGTAAGGCACCTTTTTCACACAGCCTGTTGTTCAATCTTAACAAATACTTAAGAACTTCCTTCAAAGTCAGGCTTACCTGTATGCACTTAAGCTTCTGAGGATTTTTTTTTTTTTTTAAAAGGGCTGGGAAGGAAGCTTAGAATCCATGTAAGTAATTTCACTGAAAACAGACAAGGTGAAGGAAATACTTAAACTCCTCAACATTAAACAACTGTAGAAGCCAGGAACACTTACCTGCCAGCTTCTGAACTTGAGTCACTTCCAAGCTACTTCACAGTGAAGTAGTACCACCAGGGTTTTACTTACTGAGAAGGCACCACCAATGTAACTGGCTCATAGAGTCTCTAAAACTATTTCACAGAGATGGTAGAAAACATGAAGAAAAAGCAACCTACTGGGAAACACTAAGTCCATTCCACCATGGAAGAAAAGCACCCCCAATAGACTGAGCCTCAAACTCCCCCTGGAAAAGCAGTGCCTCACACCTCCTCATGTTTCCTATATAGCAAAGGTCAAATGATCCACACCTGGCAGATTTCACTTAACAAGGGTGGAGCCAAGAGACCTTGTGGAATAGGCTCATCTATCTGGCTAATAGAAATAACCTGACAAGGGGCTTAGTGGTTAGAATTGACCTAATGAGTTAACCACAGAAGGTGCATAAGGGTCATATTTCTGTTAGTCATTCTGTGAGGAAAATTAGTACAGAGCCTGTTCAAAAATAAATAAAAATAAATAAAAGAAAGAAATAAAAGAAAAAAAAATGACCTTAAAGGCAAAACTGCTATCATAGATTTTCATCTGTCTAGTCACGACAGATAAAGAATATAGCAATCAGAATTACTTTTCTTGACATTAATGTTTTTTAAATTTGCTTTTCTGAGATCTCTTCTTTATGCAGGACTTTTCAAAATCTAGCCCCATGACCTCCGACTACAGTATTTACTTTGGCTGCATATAAACTATCACGTATAAATGGATCCGGATCCTCACTCACTATTCAGGTCGAGGACCGGGCTGGAAGTTTTGGCTTTAATTTGGTTACGTGGCTATGTTGCTGTTGTTGTGGTTTAACCCAGCCGGCAGCTAAGCACCACGCAGCCATTCGCTCACCCTCCCCCCTCCCTCTCTGGGATGGGGGAGAGAAATAGGAAAACGAAGCCAGTGGGTTGAGGCAGAGACAGTTTATTAAGACAGGAAAAATAATAATGATAATGATAATAGTACTGCTACTACTAATGTGTACAAAGCAAGTGATGCACGATGCAATTGCTCACCACCGGCTGACCGATGCCCAGCCTATCCCCGAGCAGATGGCCCCCCCATCCTGACTAGCCACCCCTATCTACTGTTTAGCATGATGTCAGATGGTATGGAATACCCCTTTGGCCAGGTTGGGTCAGCTGTCCTGGGTCTGTCCCCTCCCAGCTCCTGCGGCACCCCTAGCCTGCCCACTGGCAGGACAGAGCAAGAAGCTGAAAAGTCCTTGGTTTAGTGTAAGCATTGCTCTGCAACAATTAAAACATCAGCATGTTATCAGCACTCTTCTCATCCTAATCCAAAACATAGCACCCTACCAGCTACTAGGAGGAAAATTAACTCTACCCTACCTGAAACCAGGACAGCTGTTTTCTGGCAGGTCATGGGTTGGCTGGCTTGGGGGAGCTTACGTACACATGGCTTTTAGGCTGCAGCCAAAGTGTTCCTCTAGATCTGGAAGTCTGAAGATGGTTGCAGTCTCCAAGCTCAGAGCCAACCACATATTAGTCTGACACAACTGATTTTTGTGTTCCTTGCACTAGCTGTTCCTTCACCTCCTCTTCAGATACAAGGACACGTGTCTCTTTGACACTCCATCATTAGTAAACAAGCCAGGATAGATTAAAGCCTCTTTCTTCAAGTCAGTAAGATAGCTGCTTTTTGTTTCAGTGAGAATTCAGGCCCTAACAACTGAAGTTTATTCTGGGTGGTGTTTCTTCTCTATAGGACGATTTCATTTCCCTTTTGAAGACTTACAAGGATGTAGTAACAAAAGCAAAGGCATAAAACAGTATCTGAGGCACAGGTTACTTTTCAGCCTGCAGCAGACTATAGGTATGATATTATCATTTCAGATAAATATGATCTACGTAATGTGAAGTGTTCTGGCATGCTTACAGTCTGCCAAGGGCCAGAAAAGGGGACCTCCATTTTAAGACCGTATGGAAAAGGAAACAAAAACAAAAACAACAGAGAAGGAACTTTTCCTTCACCTAAATTTTATTATTATTTTGCAACTCCAGGTGTCCACAAGGAATTTTGCCCCCTCCGCACACCCCCACCCCCCAAAAAAAAAAAAAAAAGACATTGTGGCATAGAGGTGTAATTTCAGTTCACACCAGAAGACATTCTTCTCACTGAAGTACAGTTAAGCCCCACAAAGTGCCAAAAAGCAATGTATTTCCCAGTTAGTTTTACATGTTGGCATTATTTACTTGTCTGCTTTTGCATTCAGGGCTTGATCTATCTGGAGGGGAACATGTAATGCCGTGCAAGGTTGTTTGGTTGCATGACTGACAACATGACTTCAAAATTTTGAACTGTTTGTATAGAAGCAACATACGGAAGAGTACACTATCCCCAAGGGAAACGTAGAAAACTACCTGTTGCTTTTCAGGTTTAAAGTTTTCCCTTCAAAGGTGTAAGAAAAGGTGAAATCAGCTGTTTGAGTACAATTCTTACGTATACATGAACATTTTCCTCTCCAATTTCCAACTTGGAGTGCAACATTTTTCATCATACTCTTAGATCAGGATTCTGATTCTAACAATGGTTCCTAGTGCAAATTTCCAGAGAAGAGAGAAGCAAACCAGTCCTGACTGCTTTGAATGAGATGGAGATAGCGAACAAATGTAAATGAAGAAAATAAACCTGTAGGAACATTTTCAAATAATTGTCATTGTCCAAAAGCTTTAAACTGGTTGAATCCTTGAAAGTTAATTAATGTAAACTCAGGTTGCATTACTGAATTTGAAGTAGTAAGATAGACTTGCACCATTGCAGAGCCTCAGTCATGGTTTAAATTGGCACTGCCTCTAACTTCACAAGAATGAAAGGTAGAAAGAAGTGCATTTCTCTTGTCAGCTACAGGCAGAAAAAAAAAAAACGGGAGAAAAAAAAAATAACAGTTGTTAAAATTAAAAAGTAATGTTTTTTTTTTTAGGACATTTCACCAACTATGTAATATTTAGTAGTAACCAGACAAGAAATGAAAGGGAAGATGAAACAGTAGAAGGTACTTGCATGGCCTTAACTTACATGGCAATAGACAAAAACCACAATCTGCAATGATTTATAAGTGCCATATACCATTCACCCTTGAGACATAAAAATGGGATTCCCATATTATGTAAGCGGAGTGCAATCCCTCTCAAAATATGAGAGTCTGGGCTACGCGACTGAGTACTGAAAATCTTAAGACAAGGCAGCACCGAACTCAACTGAGAAGGGAGGATGAGTCTCTCTGGATGTTCACGTAACAGAAAGGAAACTCAGATTTTAGCCTTAGAGCAACTATTTTTCGAGACAGGCTGGGAACTGGTTCTTTTTAAGCCAGGGACCATTTCAGCATCTTCAAAGCCAAAGAAATGGTTGACTGCTCTGTTGACTCGTGTTCCTGGTGGAAAAATCCTGAGGACCAGATCTGGGGAACATCTCAGCTGTTAAGCCTCAGCTTAACACCGTTCCCATGAGTCCTATCACTGATGTTTACGGAGAATAAGTCCCCTGCCCCTCCACTCCCCCTCACGAGGAAGTTGTAGACTTAGTTCTGCTACTCCTATTGATAACCCGTATTTAATCTGTACAGACCATAAGATCTGTGATATCTGTACAAAATCTGTTTTAAAACTTTTCTGTTATGTTTTACTGTTATTTTTATTTCTATCATCTTTACAGATCAGCTTCAGCATACTTCTGTGTTTCCATTCAGGTGTCTGGCCCTTGGTTGAATCCCTATTATACCAGTTATATTTTCAATTCAACAGATATCTTTCATTGACTTCTGTGTGGATTTAATCCATTACACCTTGAATTCACAGTTTTCTTTCCCTTTCAAATCTTCATTCCAATTTCAAATTATCAGACCTTTCCTTCAGGGTTCAGAATCATCCTTTCATGCAGAAACAGAAGAACTGATATCAACATCAGACTGCTTCTTTATCTGGCACATAAAAGTCAACACTTAGCTTGCATGTATATTTGTCTTACAGAATCATAGAATCATTAAGTTTGGAAAAGACCTCCAAGATCATCTGGTCCAACCATCATCTGGTCCCCTACCACCAATATTACCCACTAAACCATGTCCTTAAATACCACAGCCAATCTTTCCTTAAACAACCCCAGGGATGGTAACTCCACCACCTCCCAGGGCAATCCGTTCTAATACCTAACCACTCTTTCTGAGAAGAAATTTCTCCTATTTTCCAACCTGAAAGCCTTGCCCATAACTTCTATCCATTTCTTTCAGGGGGCAGAGTTAAGGAAGGAATATGCCTGAGTTTGCAGAAGGAAAAAATAAATACATGAAAAGTTTAGATTATTTGACCTAGAAATGAATATACTGAACTGATACTGAGACATTATCTTCCAACTTTCTTTCATATTCTAACATGCCATGACTCTAAAAATTTTATGTTTCAGAAATCTCTTTCTACAATTATTTTTCCCCTCTTCAATGTCTTATAACACTCTGTATATGAAGTACCATTCCGCATGTGGATTTTTAATTTTCTAAACAAAATAGATCAGCTTTGCCATTTACAGGTACCAGGCGAAAATGGAAAGAATGTTTGTCTGACTTTTGGATTATTTGAAAGTCTCCTTCAGTTTCTTTTATAAATTTAGTAAACAAAGTTGACTTTTCAGTAACCAGGATAGAATCACTGGAAATTACTGGATTTTGATATTTGCTTCTGTTACTTCATGCTGTTCTACTCTGATAACCATAGTAAGGGGGACCTAAATTTTTGAAGGAATACTACATTCCTTTGATGGAGATTTGGTCCATATACATTCCTTGAGTTTCTGATCGTTTTTCAGTGACTGTGTTTTTGTCAATAATTTTGTTATGGAAAAGAAATATCATCTTAAATTATTTTGGTTTTATGATAGAACTTTTTTTTTTTTCTATGTATGTGCATAATATGTACTATTAACATTCTACTTTCAGAGTTTTCAGTTATCAGTCTGACATGTTGAGATGCAAATTATCTAAGCAGCTGATTAAAAATATATCTTTTTTTCTTTAATACATCTTTCTCTATAAGCCTAAGTACAATCTACAGGACATGGATATTGCATATTTCATAGACCAACTACCCTTTCCACACTAGAGTAACTTTTTTTTTCTTTTCTTTTTTTTTTTTTTCCCACAGATACACATCTTGAATATATTTCCCATGTGAGATTGATGTTCAGATGGTTTGTAATGAATTTCACTGAAGAATGGTGCTATTCATATTAAAGACTACATTGTTTCTTTCCCTTGATATGTACTTGTTGATAGATGTGTTTTCGGTCAGTAGTACATCTTAATCTGCTTCCTGGATTCATATTGAATTGTCAATTCAAATGACTGTGTCTTGGCCTTCATCTTTGTGCCAATACTAGCTCTGCACGAAGGAGACAAAGATATTGTGTGGTTTTATGAATTAATAATAATGTCTGTTATTGGTATGGAAACAGTGCTGAAGAACTGAACTTGTGAAAATGTTCAATACAGTGGGTATAGTGCATGTGTGGAACAAAGATTCTGTTATCACAAACACTGAATAAGCCAAATCTAAAACAGAAGATAATATGGGATATGATATACTGAGAGAAGATTCTTTGAGAAGACAACATTTTACACCTTCAAACTTCCACTACGTGAAATCACTGGTCTTCTTGGTCCAGTATTCTGTCTCTGACTGTAACGGATATTCTAAAAGCGCTAGAACAGAGCATACCTCTCCAAGAAGAATCCTGGCACAGTTTTGGCACCACAACCTTTTGGTTAAGAAGTGGTGTCTTTGTAGATAACATCCCTTCATGGTTATTTCTTTCATTAGATTGTCCAGCTGCTTTTGAAATCTACATATAATTTTGAGTAAAGAATTTCACATTTATGTGACGTGTTCACAAACATCTCCTGCCTGTGAAGCAGACTTGTAAAATTATTGAATTAGACTTTATTTCCAACAGTATTTTAAGTTCATTGTGATTTATTTATTTATTTATTTTCCCATAAAATTAAATTATCACATATAATGTACAAGTTCACAGTCAGGAAGGGACCCAGAACTGAGCTCTTCCAAGATAGGATTCTTAATTCTCTGGTAAGTGTGTGTTCCTCAGTATTGTCCTTTTCCTCTTCATCTTCCAAAAAGCTTAACTATACCTAGATTTCCATACCTTAGACTCCTAAGTACATTTGTCTCTGAAGAGGAAGGTGAATCCTTAGCAGGTGAAAGGTGAAAGGTTGCTCTGACAGGAATTTTAGGAATGCTTCTGTCCTCTGCATTTCCTACTAAACAATTTATTCATTTCCCTTCCCCTCCCTCCGGATCTTGGCTCTTGCACCCATTTGGAGGCCGTCTCTCAGTTCCATCCTTGAGGAATCTGTGCAGCTGATTTAAATCTGCAGGGCTGAAAGCATAGAGCTTATGTACTGCCACATGAAATCACCTTCTGAATTTCAACCTTATTCTAAGAACAGCTGTTTGTTTCTTCTTGAGTACAGAGACCCTAGTTATACACCATTTTACAGTATGGCTGGTGAATGCAGTTGCATGAACAGAGTCTGTTGCAAATTATAATGTGATTTTGTTTTGTTTTGCTGTTTTGTTTCTCCCTTTGTTTCCTAGCTTTGATCTGTCAAGATTATGTAATGTCTTATCCATGAAGTAAGATTCTACATCTATTTTTTTGTTGATGGTTGCTTTGGATAAAATCCCTCCTGTATAAAAATCCCTCCTGTATAAAATCCCTCCCTCCTATCAGTATGCTGTCACAGACAGCTTTTTAAGTCTACCAATAATAATAATAAATAATAATAATAATAATAATAATCTCTTGTATTCCCAGATGTTCAACTCATCTGCCAGAATGAGAACTGAATTTGGAACTGAATAATTAGAAAGTGATATATTAAAAAACATATAGCAAGCTAGAGTTATACCAACTCAATAGCCTTGAATTCTAGGGAAACAGCCAGTTCCTTTAGTATTTTTGTTATACAAGATTTTAACCTAGATACTTTAAAGGATGGCACATTTATTATGATTTCTCATGTAAATTTCTGCTATATGTATATGCTATATATGCAAAGTCTTTGAGATATTAAAATGTTCAGATTTAACTGTGTTGCATGTCAGCTAGGCAGGCAATTATTTTTATTATTTTCATTGAACATATCAATTTTGTTAATTTCAAAACCCCAGATACACACTAGACTACCCCTTCATAACAGTTCAAGCACTACATGCTAAAAATCTTATAAGTAAAGCAAGCCCATTTTCCACCAAGCAGAAATCATGATTACATGAACACAGAGGATTGCTGCATCAGAAAAGAGATAAAATTAATACTGTTAATAGCCATAATAAAAAATCTAAAAGAAAAATATTAATTTCAGTCAAGTTCAGGCTTTCACACATAGTTGGAGCACTCAAGCACGTCTTTAATAGCCTTGGAAAACGTAATGTAATTTCTTATGTTTTGGGCAAGCTTATGACTTTTCTGTTATTGTACTCAAAAGAAAAATAATTGTTTTGTCTCTTTTAGGTCAGTTTTCTCAATCAGCTACTTGCTACAGTATTAGAATGTCTTACAGCTTTTATATTCTTACCTTGGTTACATCCATGTAGAATAGAAAAAATATGATCATCTTCATTTTATGGTCACATATTCTAGCAGATAGTTCCACAAGGATTTCTAGGCCTTAAAATTGAAGGTATGTTCAATAAAGCAAAGAAGTTAGTATGTCTTTAAAGACCCATGGCAACATTCTAAACTCCATAATACCCATGCGAACCAGTTACACTGTGATTTGCTTCCCTTTGGCATTATGAACATCTCAAATGCATAATCATGTTCTTGTTAAAGCATTCCCTTGTGTGACCGAGTAAAATGTGCAAGCATACAGTTAAATGTGCAACTCCTCCTAAAGAGTTGAACAATCAGTGGAAAAATCTGCCTGTTTGGAATTAAACTGATCATCACTTTGGGGGGTTAAAATTCTTATTTCAATGATTTAATTAGTCGACACTGCTCTTTTTTCTTTATTATTTATTTAAAGTGCTTATTCCTTTATATAGTCAACCCCTTATTCACTATCAGTCAATTAACTGATCTGTTTCTTAACAGCTTTTCTTCTATATTTAAAATATGTTTTGATGGTTATCCTTGAGGATATCTGAATATTTTCTAGTTAATAAATAAATTAATTAAATTTAACAGACGTGAAGAAAAATCAAAGGAATTTGCATTGAGTGGTCTGCTTTTTTTGTGTGTGTGTAATCCCAAAGGGATATCACGATCTGAGCTTTTGAGCTGAACCGCTTGAGGTTTGTTGGTTACTAATATTTGATCTATCTAATATTGTTCTTCTGTGATTAATCACAGCATGAAATATTGGTGATAGATTTTTTTTTTTTTGGGGGGGGTGTTAATTTTGGCTTTTACAGAACAGAAATTAGAAAGGTCATTGTTGATCAGGAAATCCTGTAGACTATATCAAGAAATAATTTATATTCATCTTTCAGATTTATCTTTTTTTTGTGGTTTAACCACCAGGTAGCTAAAAAAACACATAGACATTTGTTCACTATCCACAATTTTGGGTGGGATGTGGGAAAAAAAATTGAAAAGTGTGAGAACTCATGGGTTGAGGTAAGGACAGTTTAATAAGAAAGAAAAAAAAATGAGACAAAAATAATAACAACAAAAAAAACACCCCCACAAAACAAAAGCGATAAACAAAGCAAGTGATGCACAATGCAATTTCTTACCACTAGCCAACCAACGCCCAGACAGTCCCCGAGAAACAGCAGCCCCCTTGTCCGTTAGTGTAAGCACTGCTCAGTAACAACTAAAACATCATCATGTTATCAACATTATTCTCATCCTAAATCAAAAACATGGCACCATACCAGCTACTAGAAAGAAAACACTATTCAAACCAAAACCAGAACAATCTTCTAAGTAAAATTAACTTCCATTCCACAATTTAGGAGTTCATGGCAACATTCTCTAGTAAACTCTTGAAGTAAAACTTAACTGTTGTGAATTCCAGAGACCTTAAACATATTGAAGCTGCCAGATGTCTCTATTTTTGCCTATAATTATACTAGTCAGGAGAAAAATGAAGTTTTAATTGAAAACTTGTCAAGATTTCAAAACATTTTCCAAGTTTTAAAGATATTTTCATGATCCTCTTCCCAAAAATAAAAACTTTGAATTTGCACATGCAAAGATATATATATATATATTTTTTGACAGAGCACTGGAACAGGCTGCCCAGGGAGGTTGTGGAGTCTCCTTCTCTGGAGATATTCAAGGCCCGTCTGGACGCCTACCTGGGCAACCTGCTCTAAGGAATCTACTTTGGCAGGGGGGTTGGACCCGATGATCTTTCGAGGTCCCTTCCAACCCCTGTGATTCTGTGATTCTGTGATTTTTAATTGACATTTCAAACAATATTATATCAACCTAAACACATTGCTTTGTGGGAAGGTGGATAATCTCCTGTGTCATGGCTGAGAGATTTCAGATCTAGTTGCAGACAATTTCCTTAATGATGAAAATCTCTGCACACAGTGGGTTCTAAGAGTTTAATTCTTTAACTTATTATACATTTTTCATTAATGCATTTTGCATAATTTTTATATCTAATGGCATCCTAATTACTGATTCTAAACACGATTGTTATAGTTTAACATAAATTGTTGGACTGCTAATTAAATCAGTCTTTGAGCTTTGCTCTGTAATGATCAAAATGTTTCTCATGCTTAAGTCTTTCTTATCTATATTTTTCAAGCTATATATTCTTAGCCATCATTTCATCATGGAACTTAATTCTAATATCACTTCCTTAATCTACCACATTACTGAAGGAATATTTAATTCAGTTCCAAAGAGAATTTTTTCCGCTAGACAAGTTATATATAGATTTATAGATTAAACAACTGTTCACAGTGGAAATATCTATCTTCAAAATATTTGCTGTCTGGATGCATCATAGTCTAAAAGGTCTACAAGTATCTCTACTTTTACTGAACAAAGGCTTTTTTTTTTTTTTTTTTAGTGTAACTTTTAAAATGCAGCTATTGGAGAGTTAACTGAAATATCTTATTTTATCCAGGCATGATTCTCACTGTAGAACAAGTTCTTATGTAACATTAAAACCTCAGAGTTGATAAAGGAATCTCTATTCAAATCTTTGGTTGGCAGAAGATTTTTCTTAGGGAATACATCAACATCTTTGGAGATGTATCTTTCCATACTTTTTCTGTACTTTCTGGTCCTAAATGACAAAATTTTAATACACAGCTGCGGGTACTTCACAGAAAAACATGTCTAACTAAAACATCTTTATCTTTAGGCATTTTTCTACAAAAGAACTTAACTTCATCCAAACATGGATGCTCAAATATGGATAAGTTCCACTTAACTAATCCTGGAATCATACTCTTCAGACAACTACATTCTCAGTATTTAAAACCACCTAAATAAGTTTTTATTATTTTTTTTCTGGGTGTGGGGAGGGGTGACATTTCTTTCATACAAAGGTGGTTATGAGTCACAGACCTTGAAACAAATAAACAACATACATGGACTTCAGTCATTACATCAATAGTGTCACCTTTATTGCTCAATTTATATATTGTTTCTTCTCCACTTTCCCATTTCACTCACTGTTATTTCTTTACACCCAATCAATCTCCTGCTGTGTTGTGCTGAATCTGGTTATTACTTGATTCAGCCACCTCTGTTTAAAAATAAAGAAATGTTTGCTAACCATTAGTTTGAAAAGCATTCAAAACTGTTGAAAATTGCTGTCTTGATGACATCTCAGTGATAATCTTCCAAGGAGTGTCAAACACTTTCTGTGGACAAGACTCACATGTTCAGAATGCTGCTCTGAAGCCTGCCCTCCTCCAGAGTCAGAGAGTTGTCCATTATGTACCACAAATTAGTACTTATAACACAAAATAGGCTTCACAGTTTAGTATAAACTTATCTGTTCATGGGTCATTTATTGCAAAACATCCCCCAGAGTCCCCTTTTAATAGTTATAGAATTCAACTGCCTCTACATGAGCTTATTTAAGCTTTCAAAGCACAAAACAAAATGGAAACACTAGTTATTTTCTGAAACTATCACTGGTGTCTTATTCCAGGATTTCTTTCTTTTTTTTTAATTATTATTATTTTTTCAGTTTCCTGCAGGAAGTTTTTCTACATTATGTAAAAAGTAAAGTGTACAAAGCCAAGAGTATTCATGTGAAGGAAAATGTAAAAACTTCTACTCTAAATCAGGAAAAAGAGAAGATGTTATAACACTGGATTTCCAAATCCCAGATTATGTTGAACAGACTCATGTTGAGCAGGTAGGATATCGTACTTTTTTTGTGTGTGTGTTGTTGTTTTGTTTGTTTTTTGTTTGTTTGTTTGTTTGTTTTTCATCAAAGACACCAGACCTGTGTTTTGTTATTTGTTCCTGAGGTTGTTAAGTGTTTATGATCTATTCCTCCTCAGCTTTCCTGATAGCACAGGATTGTTTGAATCCCGGCAAATGTTTGGAAATCTGAATATCTAGCCCTGGGGCTATGAATTCAGTGATACAGCAGGGTGTCCTCAGGCTAAGCCAAGAGATAGACCCAAGATTTATTTATTTGTTTGTTTGTTTGTTTATTTATTTATTTAGCTTCATTATTGTACAGATTCACATATACCTCAACTTGTTACTGTCTGTTTTCATTTCAAGTAATCAATGGCTCATTAACTGATTCATTAACTCATTACCTCTAAACTTCTTCAAACTAGTTCAGGTGGAAAGTCCTACAATTAAAACTTCAAGGGGCTATACAACAGAGCAAATACCAGCTTTCAATTTCCTTTTAGTGTGGACAGGGGGCACTAGTTGGCACAGTCCAGTTCCTTCCAACCCTCTCCCTGTGTCTACTATTCAGGATTGATGAACTAGAGAGAAACTGCAGCCCTAGGCTGAAGTAGGGAACAGGACCCTGAAGCAGAGAATAGGAGATGAAGCCCAGCTGGAAGAAGTTGTCTTTAAACCCCTAATGAATCCACATGTGAATGGAAATACATATACACCAGAGAAAGCATCTTGAAAACATCTCTTGGTATCATCGCATGTTTTTAGCGTCATCATATAGTTTTAGTTCAACTACATAATTCATAAATGGAGAAACATTGTTTCAGCTTTAATTTGTGGTCAACAAAGACTTTCACTCTATTCAGGGCTATTTAAAAACAAGTTATAGGCTGGTTTGTACAGTTTTTTAGTTGAGGTTGATTTTGATTTTCAGTCTGACCCTCTGAGTGCAGAACTATAACACCTAAATTGCTTTGTGGATTTACCTCAAACTAGCAGCAGTTTTGTGGCACCAAAACAGTACCAGGCACTGTGCCCAAGTCATAACCCTTGTCACAGTTTTCAGCTATTCATTCTCTGCTCATTTCCATATTCCTCAGAAAATATCATTGCAGGAACTGGATGTGGCAGGCAAGGTATTCCAACAGCCGAGTTTATTTTTTACACAGTGATAATTTAGTGATCTGGAAATTAGACTCTTCCTATTTAATTTTGAAAGCTTCTGGGCATTTCAGTGAGAACTGGATGACCTCAGCTCTCCAGAATATTTCAGAATGTATTGGCATCTCACAGAAAATCTTGGATTAACCTCATAGCGACAAGAATCTAATTCTCGTGGTTGCTCTTAAATGATAAAGCAAGTTCCATTATGGAAAATGCATTACTAGCTATTGAATATTTCTCAACAAATTACAGTGAACAGTCACCATTGGCCACACATCATATGTAGACAGACACGTACAGACATTAGCAAATAATGTCATATTGGCTCCTAGATTAAACTGTAAGCATTATATCATCAGCTTAAAGTATGATGCTGAACCACATGATACATATGAAGTCTTAAATGATTCTTTTTATTATTTTTTTTGCCTCCCAGAAATAACAGAAAACTAAACAAAAAAGCAAACTTCAAGCAGATGCCAGGAAGAACTTTTTCATGGGAAAGATTAGAAATGTGTGGAGCAGCCCATTGGGCATTGTCATTAAAGCAAAATCACTGAAGCCATTCAAAAAACAATTACATTAGATGATTCCCTGGGGGGACTGGAACTCGGAAAGAGAATTCTGATGGAATTAAAAGCATTCAGCCCCTAAGCTTCATATCTATTGGACTGATTGTATTGCATACACCTACAGATCTGAGATGCATACTCTTGTTTTACATCGTCAAAGCACAAGCTATGACAAAGTCTATTAATAAGTGCCAGATACAGATAAATCAGCCTCACCTGGACAATTTTAGGTTCTTCTAAATAGACAGACAGACAAATAAAAATAAGAAATTATAGGTCAGAAAATTGATTATCTATCCAAATTAATATTGTAATAAAAGTATCCCAAACGTCTACATTACACTATATTCTTTTTGAGATATCACCTTCAAATTCTCTTTTTTTCAAGATGATAAATGAATTATTAGATTTTGTATGTACAAGGAGAAAACATAGTAGATTATATGCATAGACAACCTTAAGGACAGTATTTCCTTTTTACTATTTACTTATATATCAGCTACTGTAATTCTTCCTTTTTTTTTTTTTTTTTTACTCTTTTTTACATACTTGTTACCCATTTAACTTATGACATCTAGCTTCTTTCTCTCTTTTTTTTTCTTTTTTCTTTTCATTTTATTCAAATTACTATGCACATCTAACCCTACAAATAACAGCAGTAATGTAGTGATGAAAGTTTAACAAAGGGAGAAACCTATGCCATTATAGTATGGAATCTTATCACATAGCTCTACTGAAGGAAAGCTATCAAGTGAAAAATGAAAGCTCGTCAAGGAATTTGTAAAACCCAAAACTATTCAGAATATATTAAAATGTGAAAATAGCACAACAACTTAATTTTATTAATTTCTGCTATATAGAATATAAACAAATTCATAGCTAGGAAAGACTGATATAGTTGCTTTTTGGTCCTATTTGTTAAAATGACATAAAGAATAATTGTGTTTAGAGACTGAAATGCTGACACAAATAGAAGTATCATTGCTATTCAGAGGGATCCAGTCCACATACTGTGTTGGGAAGATTCAGTGCCCCTTATTTTGCACTTCAGTGTTATATTGTTTCTAGTTAACAAAACTCCTCAAGTGAACACCTAAATTCCCTTTCTAGTCAGTAGGAAATGATAAAGATTTATCATTTGTCTTTATCAAAAATGATAAAGATATACACTTATCATCCACAGAGAGTGCTAATGCACAGATGTGTTATGAAGAGAAGAAACAAACCAAGCTCATTTTGCCCAAACTGTGAGTGTGTTGAAACTGTGTAGCCATATCATTAATATTGACAAGAGATTATTGACACTTGAGGACTACCAAACAAATCGCTCATACAGTTTCACCTACCCATTTCCATTAAACATTGACTAGGCTGCAAGATTCATCATTTTAACTTTTCAGGCTGTTAATTTAATCTGGGAGAGATTAAAGAGAAACCACACTATTTTTTATTATTTGGGGGGGGGGGGAATGCTTAGGTAACATATCAACAATTTTTACATACACAGTGTGTAACGGATTAGTCCTATGGAAAGTTTTTTCATCTCACTGGGAACTTCCAGTCAGAACCTCGCAAGTATTTTCAAACATTTCATTTGAGAAATTCTTTAGTCCTCTCATCATTGCTGATCACAGCCAAGTCAGCCCTGTTACAAAATAGAACTGATATATGCCAATCGCCTCATTCCTATTTTCTGTGAATTACACACAGGGAGCTCTTCAAAACAAGTATCTCCAAGTTACAGGCTAGTGGTCTAATCAGTAGCCTGGAGAAAGGAAGAGTGTTTCGAAAAACAAGTAAAATCCAAGATTGTCCTCAAAAAGTGAATCAAAATTGACACATTGCAGAACTGTTGGACAAACAAAAATGACCTAAGCATCTCAATACTGCTACCATTACCTTTAAGAATGGCTCACCAGCTGTGCTCCTCTAGATATACTGTCTTTCTGTGAGCCCAGGTACCTTATTCAGATAATGCTGATGAAATATAGATGAATGTTCTTACAGCATCTTAAAGTTCTTAAACAATAAGAATTAGTATATATAATCCTGCTACAATATTCCATCCACAAACAAGATAAAGAAGATAAACGAGATAATATTTAAATAGTATGAGTAGTGCTTGCTACTATTGATGCATCTCTTCTTCTAGACTTTTTTTTGTAGAACAGACCACATGAATTTCTGTTCTTTGGACAGCTTCTTGGCATAAAGATGGGAACTTGCTGCCAGAATCTGGCATTTTGAAGTGCCAATGCAGACTTAGAAAACAATCACCAGTTTCTGATATTCCCAAACTCATCTTCAGTCATAGGGCTTTGAGGGTCACTTGCTTATGCTGATTTAACTTGATTTCTTACATACAGAGAAATATCTGCTTTAAGTTTGTCAGCTTCACATAGATCTACTTCTCCTCATGTCCTGGGCTTCTATTCACATCAGTCAGTACTGTCACTAGCTGTTAAAAGCTAGAACTTCGTAAATGAGGGGTAGAAATTTAGTAGGAAAAAATGTGGTTGTTTTATTGTGATTAAAATATTAATCAGGTTCAGCAATATTTGAAGTAAAATACAGAAATTATCTTGTACAAAATTTAACAGCCAGCAATTCTTTGTAGGGTATAGTCCTGTAAGGACTTTGTAGGGTATACTAACTATTTATTTTCATAAAACATGTGATAATTTATTTTACCTTAATGCAGGAGACTTCCCATTATTTTCAGGGTAGGAATAGTAGCTTTGTAAACTCATTTAATTGCTCAACAAAGATGTCACTGACTGAATGCTTTGATCTCTCTACATGTTAACACATTGTTATTTGCATTTTACATCTGAATAGAAAACAGGGATACCGTGGATATCAGTCTATCTCAGTTTTTGTCTTTCTCTCTTATTTTCTGAGAGTCTGACTCAGTTTACTCAAAAGGCAATCTAAAATTTGTAATCTTGGCTATGTGTTACATATCCTGTCAATATCAAATTCAGCATGGGAAACATGCAACTGAAGACTTTGTGGATACTTGAAACTGACCTGATATCAATCTCTTCAGTTAAATGTCTCCAAGCAAGTTTGAATTCAGTTAATCTCTTATTCAAAATTAACTTCATAAACTCTGAGGTGGTTGGAGGGGACTGGACTTATGTAGTGGTAAATTCACAATCTAACTGAAAAAAAAACATAAACCTCAATCTACCTGTTACAGTGCTGGATAAGCAGTAATATGTACTTCCTAGGTCAGGATGTGTTGCAAGTCCCACATTATGCAAATATATTTTAGTTAAGTTCTGTTACTTTCCCATGCTGCAGAGCCATGGGTCTCATGCAACAGGAGCTTTGGCCCTGGCAGCTGTCAGCTCAACCCCACTATACCAGACAGGAAAGCTGATATTACATTTTTGCTCTCCAGAAAAGCCCTTGCTTTGATCCCTGACTTCATATCTGTAGGAAGTTCACCCAGATGGAAACAATTAAAGTGATGTTTTCATACCACAGTAAACATTCTGCTGTCATTAGTGCTGCTTAGGGAAAGTCTGGGTTTCCGGTACAACCTCATCAAACATAGGTCAGGGGCTATATCAGGTACCTCAGCACCAAGAGATATACAGCAGGATCCAGTGCTGTGGTCAGATCAGTGGTCTGACACTTTGTCCTTGAAAGCAAAGCATACTGTATATAAAGGAGACTTACTATAGAAAAATTATGAGAATGGTTCATAGAATATCTGAGCTGGAAGCGACCCACAAGGATCATCAAGACCAACTCCTGGGTTCCCAAAGGACAATCCCCCTTCCACCCCCCACAACCCTCAGCAGCCCCCCGCCCCCCCCCAAAAAAAAAAAAAAAAAATCAGACCAGGTGTCTGAGGATGTGGTCCAAACGATTCTTGATTTTCAGCAGGCTTCGTGCCATGACCACTTTCCTGAGGAGCCTGTTCCAGTGCCCAACCACCCTCTTGGTGAAAAAAACTTTTCCTGATATCCAGCCTGAACCTCCCTTTTTGCAGCTTCAAACTGTTACCTTGGGTCCTATCGCTGGTCAGCAAAGAGATCAGTGGCTGTCTCTCCGCTCCCCCTTATGAGGAAGTTGTAGACCACAATGAGGTCTCCCCTCAGTTCCTTGTTCTTCAGGCTGAACTACCCAAGTGACTTCAGACGCCCCTCATACGTCTTCCCCTCTAGACCCTTTACCATCTTTGTTTCCCTCCTTTGGACGCCCTCTAACAGTTTTATATCTTTCTTATACTGTGGTGCAAACTGCACACAGTACGCAAGGTGAGGCCACACTAGCGCAGAGTAGTATATTTCTTCCAAAAGAGACCATTTCTAATGAAGCTTCCCAAAGCATTGTAACGTGAAGAAAACCTGAGTCTTTCAAGACAAAAATTAATAAATAAATAAAATCCATGGAGAAGGTTGTAGTACCATACTATAGAGTTAAAGAATGTATAGCACCACTCTGTACATAGAAAAACCACAAAACATGCTGTGATTACTTTTAGTGAGCATATTACCTCTACTATCTCATTTCTGCTTCCTTGGCAAAGCAATATCCATAGCTATAAAATGGCCTGAATTAATCACACTTCCTGAGAAAACAAATGGTTCCTTTCTTTCACCTGTAATATTTATGTTGTTGTTGCCAGTGCTGTTGTTTCTCGCTTTTCTGTTTTTTTATGTGGTCTGTTTCTAGAAGTAACAGTTCATTTTTCTTAAGTGAAGAAATAGGTTCTGAAACACCATCATTTGAAAGTATCTCCAGAACATACTTTCAAGGCACCTGTCCTACATTTTCAATGTTTTAGGCAATAATTTATAAAGTACTATCAGTCTGGCATTTGAAATAATCACATTTTTGTTATTTTATCTTACAAATTGTGTACTTCATAGCTATCATTCAGTGAAAAATACCCTGAATTTCATATAAAACTAATCTTTCTGTCATTCCTCGCTCAGTGTCACACCAGAGACGATGGCAACAGATGAAAATTCTCATAAGGAATGATAACCTCTGTATATCAAAATGATTGCGACTTGTTCTGCATTTTCATATAAGTGTATGAACTATAGAAATGAAGAAAGAAACAGTATATTGTTTTTAGAAATGTCTATCACTAGTGGTAAAAAATTGGGGGGTAGCAGGGGCAGTATATATGGATACAGCTATATTTGCAGCTGTAACATCTCTAAATTATGTGTGCAGTAAGAATTGCATATCTGAATTAAATATAGTAGGCAGACAGTATTGAGTTTTATTGTTTACAGCCTGCAATATGTGAGATATGCAAAGAGAGAGATAATTAGACGTATGGACAAATTTATCTCCAGTGAAGATTTCGTATTCTTGTAACAGAGAAGTCTACAAAAGTTTGGTGGTTTAATATGTAGTATTCATCTCCAATATGAACCTTCTCTTGCTCTAACTTTTTAAGATTTTATTAATATTATGTATATATATATAAAGAATATGGGCATCATTCAAGACTAATACAGTTCTTGAGATTTTCTAAAAAAACAGTAAGCCACTGAGGCAGACATCCACCAGCAGCAGCCTGTGGAAACTGTCTAAATTTGACTCTTCGGTTTCTGAGAAGAAATCAGTTGTTTCTCTCTCCAACCATAAATATTGTCTCAAGTTGTTTTACTTCCCTGAAGTACTTTTCGTGCTGTTACCCCTCATATTTTACTGTTGTTACCACAGATTTTCTCCATTTCTCTCCATGATACTAAAGTCAATACTTAAATAAAATACTCTAGAGAGAGCACAGAAGAACAACCAAAAACAGTATTGTAGAAAGAAGGTGATCAGCTATACATCAAAACATATTTACTGGGAAATGCATGAACACTGTAGCAAGACTAGAAAGATGAAAATCTGTACATGAAATAGAAATAGTTTACTTTCTGAAAGGTCATTCTTATTTAATATCGTCAGTCAATGATTATAAGACAGTAAAGACACTGCAGCTAACTTAGGAAGTAGAATAACCTCCCAGAAATGAAGTATCTGCTATATCAGGTAAACAGGAAGCAAAAGAGACTTTGATACTAGCATTGTGTATAGCAATTTTTTTATGGTATCAATCTTGTAGAAACATTCTACACAGCAATACTAAACTTTGGCTTATCAAAGGCATATCTGCATGAAACATGAGCTCATACTGGCAACACAAATTAGGTTTCGCTTTCTAGGTGATCAGGATGAAGTTGTTGTTCTTGGAGTTTTGTAAATATTAGATGTGGCTGTGGAACAGGACACTCAGTTAGTAATGCTTGTATTTCCCATTGTATGGGTTTCTAGGTGCATGTTTCTTTTTTCTACTTTTGACCACTAAAGAAAAAGAAAAAATCTTCTAATAGATAATAATCAAAGTTATCAGACATCTTCTGCTGAACATATTTATTATAGTGATGAGCTGGTAATATAATTATTTTTGGTAAAAATAGCATGTCCCACAAAATAACACTTTTACAGAAGAAAGTTTCAATTTTACAGGGAAACTTTCCTTTTATTTTCAAAAACAATTTTCACTTTCTTCTAGGACTAAGATCTGATGGGCTGGGAAGGCTCCAGAGATTTTCTGAAATCCCGTGAATCAGTCATTGACAAAAGTAAATGAGCTGATTCACTTCTGGAAAGTCAGGATTCAAACTGTACTAAATCATAGAATCATAGAATGGCTTGGGTTGGAAGAGACCTTAAATATCATCTAACTCCACCCCCCCACCATAGGCAGGGATGCCACCCACTAGATGATGTTGCCTGGGGCCTTTGCAACATGGTCTTGAAAACCTCCAGGGATGGGGCATCCACAACTTCTCTGGGCAACCTCTTCCAGTGCCTCACCACCCTTACAGTGAAGAATTTCCTCCTAATGTCTAGTCTAAATCTGTCCTCTTTTAGTTAAGACCATCCCTCCTTGTCCTATCACTATCTACCCGAGTAAAGAGTCCCTCTCCGTCTTTTTTATAAGACCCCTTTAAGTACTGAAGGGCTGCAATGAGGTCTCCCCGGAGCCTTCTCTTCTCCAGGCTGAACATCCCCAGCTCTCAGCTTTTCTTCATAGGAAAGGTGCTCCAGCCCTCTGATTATCTTTGTAGAACTCCTGTGTACTCACTCTAACAGGTCCACATCTTTCTTGTGCTGGGGGCCCCAAACCTGGATGCAGCACTCCAAGTGGGGCCTCACGAGGGCAGAGCAGAGGGGAACAATCATCTCCCTTGACCTGCTGGCCACTCCTCCGTTGATGCAGCCCAGGACACAGTCAGCCTTCACCTCCCCCCACCTGCTGGTTACACCTCTTTTGATGAAGCCTGGTATCCAGTTGGCCTTATGGGCTACAAGCGCACACTGCTGGCTCGTGTTGAGGCTTTTGTCCACCAGAACCTTCTCTGAAGGGCTGCTCTCAATGAGTTCTGGGATTGCTCTGACCCAGGTGCAGCACCTTGCACTTGAACTTGAACCTCATGCAGTTCACATGGACCCACTTCACCAGCCTCTCCAGATCCCTTTGAATGGCATCTCTTCTTTGGTAACAACTGCACCACTCAGCTTGGTGTCATCTGCAAACTTTCTGAGGGTGCACTCAATCCCACCGTCTATGTCCCTGATGAAGATATTGAAAAGCACCAGTCCCAAGACAGACCCCTGAGGGACACCACTCATCACTGACCTCCACCTGGCCATAGAACCATTGACCAGTACAGTCTGGGTACAGTCATCAAGACAATTCCTTATCCACCAGATGGTCCATGATTCAAATCCATATCTTTCCTATTTAGACATTAGGATGTCGTGTGGGACCGTGTCAAAGGCCTTACAGAATTCAAAGTAGATGACAACCAGTAGAAGTACCAAATTACATGTTGCAACCTTTATCTCAGCCTACACCTTGTAAATAAATAGTTAAAATACTCTTATGTGCAGGTCTTTTCAGAAACTGTGCATATTCCTTGGACACCATCATAATACTTTCTTGAATTTCAAAGAAAAATGAGACTATGTTCTTATTTGCTACCTCATCCAACATTAGCTCTGATGGCTCCCATCAATTATTTTGTCATGTTTGCCTGCTGCAGTTCTCTGGCGTATGTAAGATTAACACACAGTCTGGAGATGGCATGTGCCCTTGACAGAGGTCGGCATGGACTCTTTGGAGCTGACATAGTTCTTTGACAGTGGAAATTTCCAACATTGTATTCTGCTGCTAAAACTCCTAAAGTTTTAGGTACTACGGTTCTGTCACTGTTCTTACTTTTTTTTTTTTTTTTTCCTTCCTGTTCATATTTCTCTGCATGTCATATTGCTCTACTTTCACTGAGAGACTTTATATTTGTGCAATATAAACAAAAGCTTCATTTGCCGTTCAGGATATTGTGCATCTTACTGTATTTCTAACATTGTTTTAGCTCTGGGGGACACTACTTCTTTTTTTTTTTTTTTCTCTTCCCTGCTGCCATACCATTGAAAATTGTAAGTTCCTGGGAGCTAACCACCTGCTGTCATACTATAATGCCAAACAAGAAAAACTATTGCTCCCCATTTGTTCAGTGTTTCAGTATGATGGAAAAATGTACAGTTATTAACATTCATGAAACGTACAAAGAATTTTTCAGTGACCTTTTATAGACAGACTTTGAAAATCTTCAAAAGACTACTGCTGAAATAAGTATAACACACTACTAATCTGCAAATCATTTCCTGACAATAAATTTAATAGAATCATTATTAAGATGTCCCATCTACTTTAAATTATCAAAACCAAAATATTGCCAGATAAATATGTCTTTCACACCAGCCAATTTATTTTCATTGCATAGACTCAACAGATTATTTCCACCAAATGTGTTTTGCAGTTCCCACAATCTGAATTGTAAATTTAAGCCAAGTAAGAAATAAAAAGGAGACAACATGACTTACATATATTCAGAACTATAGGATGCAGTCCACAGATAAGATCTATTCCTTCTCGCATTTGCTGTATCCCATTAATCACAACCATTTCTTCCTCCAGGAGAAATAATAAAGATTAGTGACACATATACTTTGCTCTCCTATTAGCTACTGAAATTTAAGGAGAAAGTCACAAAGAAATTACTTCTCTCTGACAAAAAGACCATTTCATTATTAGTTTGCAGGAGGTAATCATCCACAGCAAATGAAACATGCACTTAAAATATGAAATTAAAACACCAATAGGGCCCAAGGTGCCATTGGATTAGACATCACTGAAACCAGGAAAAGTAATGCTTGCAGCTTCTGTCACTGAATTTGGCTCTTTAAAATTTAACCAGAATATATAGATCTATATGTAATTTCTTAATTATACCTCATGGCATACAACCTATTTGAAAATATAATGATAAACTACCATTTAATTTAATGGTTGATGTAATGGTGAAATATGCAGGATCATTCATGTGCATTTTTAAAGCTAAAACATGACAAAAGAATGCTGCAGGAAAGACATTTTATCTGCCATGCTCTCATATTCTCCCTTCCAGTAGACGTATAAATAATGAAATAGTATTCCAATACAACACATTTAAAACTGGTGATGCTAGGAATGCCTTTTTTTTTTTTCCCCTTGATTTGTAATGAAAATTATCTATTCATTGGAAGAGAGCTAGTACTATAAGTTAAAAACCCTGCTGTGGAAATTGCTATTTAAGCATTTCTTGAAAGGGGCATTTTTGACAAAGTGATCCATTACTCTTTCTATAGAACAGTTAAAGTGTTGCCTATAATTTCTGTTTAGTTTCTGGCTTATTGACCTGATACATAGTCATTCAGATCTCATTGGATCTATCCTGCAGTCACCTATTAAGGACCTATTCATGATCTCGGTAAAATAGTTGTGTGTCCTGATTAGGTTGCTTCAGCACAGTCACACATAAGTGACCAGTAATAGTAATTTTAAAATGGTAGTCTGCTTTTCCATGATCAGAACTCAACCATAAGATTATAAAATAATATATTTTTACATATATATATATATACATATATATATAATTTTTGGATAAAAAAAATGTTACTGTGTCTATAAAAAATTTAGCTATTAAACTTCAAGATCTCAGCTACTATTAATTCATTACTGTGAAAAATGAGTGGACCGAAAATGCTGGAGCCAAAACTGTTTAATGAACCTTGGATAATCAGGTTTTCAGACATTGTCTCACTAACCTGTATAAGCAATACCCCACAGTCTACCCTTACTATAATACCTCTGTCACTGTGCTTTTGGCATACACCTTTTGGTCTTGCCACCAGCACCTCATTCCTAACAGTTGCAGTTTCTCCTGGATAAAAGTTAGATTGCAATGCATTGCCCAGTTGTGTATTGCCCATCTGATTTCTAAGTTATTGGGTGTTTTTTTAGGTTACAGCCTGGACTGGAAATAAGTAGAATCATCTAGTCCTTCTGTGTGATTATGACTAAGTCTTCTAAAAGATTGCTGTGAACTTCAGTTGGCTTTGGATTAATTCTTTAGCATGAGATATATGTTTGGGGTCTGTGTATGGTTAAGTGGGAGAGAATAAATCCTTGCCAAAGAGAACAGTGTGCACAAGATTGAATACATTGGAATTCCTTCACTGTTGGAAGTGCCATTAGCATAGGTCTCACAATGACTCCTTTCTGCAAGCTAAAGGCACCAACCCAGGACAAGATCTGTATGTATTTTATTTTTTTCTACAGTGAAGAGCTCACATTTGTGAAGGCAGACAATAAGAATTTGCAGAACTAGGGTTGTAAATAAGTTTAAGAATTTTTTGCCCATCCCTAGTTTGTAAATGAAAAGTTCTAAGATCTGGAAACTTTTAGGTACCAAGGTGTTTAACTTCAGTCATTCCCAATGGTAGTAATCTATCATTGTCTAAATTTTGACATTTTGAATGATTTGGCTCTTTGGTTCTTTTCATCACAACAAACAATTGTTCTAGAGGGATTACAAATGATCCTCTGAAGCTCTAGCTGTTGTACATTTTCGTATACCAGTGTATACCACTGAAGATTAGATGATTTAAGAGTGGCTTGTGCCTGTAAATGTTAGGCCAAGAGAAGATCTAGCTTAGCAGTCCCATAACACCATTTAATTCATAAAATCTAAGTTGCAGAGATATTTTTATAAACACAAGTGATTTGCTTGCTGGAGTTACTTGTATGCATAAGGAATATAAATGATTATAAAAGTCAATTAAAATAAAATTAAAAGTTGATATGTAGTAACGTAGCTTTACCTGACAGCCGTTTATTCAACACTAACAGCTTAAAAAAAGAAACATTTACTTTAATGATAAATAATTTGATGTCTCATCACAGATCTGTTAAATTAAAGGTAAGCTCTTCATGAAATTTATTTATTTATTTTTACATTAGGTTGATAGGCCCTAAAACTGTAGTTTGAAGGGAAGACAATGAAAAGGTATGTAAAAATGTATATTGAAAAATTATATTTTGCATGGTTCTTTCCTATACTACATACATTAAAATTTTTGAATTGTATTGTCTGTAACTAGAATGTACTGTATTATGATCATTGGTCAGATCTCAGTTTTCAAATTTCTACCACCTTCTGATTACATCTGCCTCAGGATTTCATTTTGCTTGCAAGTTTTACATTTTAACTTACTTAAAACTTGAAAAGAGAAACATATCTGTCTCTACATATATGCTTACAATTTTTGCATATACACTGAGACAATGCATGACAGATTTTAAACTGTAAAATCTGTGTGTGTGTTAATGCCATTCATAATGGAAATATTTATAATGTAGCTAATAATAAATAATTTAATAATAAATAATTTAACTGTAGCTTCATGAGTTCCAATGTGATAAAATAAATAAAGGGGTAGACCAGGAAAAGGAGTTTGTTAAAAAGCAGTGAGCTCTCTGTAGAAAAAGAATAAGTGATGGCTATTTCATAGAGAGAAGAAAAATGAAGCAGCTGCATGAGTATTCAAAGGCACAATGACAAAAGACTGTAGGGATTTCTCTTCCCATTGCTGACTGAAGTCCCCCAATCTTCTCATAAAAATGGACCTCATAATATAAAAAGTAAAGAACAGTGGGAGCAATTTTTCCAAAGTTCATCCTTTTTTATATCCATGTCACAAAATTATAGGATTTTTTTCCTTCAACTGTATTATACAATTCTCTGTTTCTTTCTTTCTAGCCATTCTTTTTTCTCTGAGGTCACTTTGTTCCATTATATTTTGCATATGCCTAGCTCATTATGTGACAAATGTGGGCCCATTTCTCTGATAAGTTACATTAATACTAATGAGACTGATAAGGTTTCATATACTCTATGTTCAAGCAGAAAGACAGAAAATGCACAAAATAATGTTCATAACAGTCCACTTTTACTCTACTGTTCAGTCAAAAAGCGTGTGTATTGGTCTTGGTAAATCTTCAGAACATTTTCTTTGGATGTCTCTGAAACTGGAAGATATTCATATAACGTATTACTTTTTATGTTTATATAAAATGTGTTTATGTTTATTCTTAATGTGTTCGTACTAATATGAAATGTGTTTTAAATGCATTTCTTGTGAATATTTTTACTCAGATGCGTACTGTTATGAATATATTATTAATGTATAGATGTTACAGACAAAATATTTGAAACTTGTTGTGGATTAAAAATTAAACTTTTCAAAGGTTTCTTTTAAAAGGAACTGTGCCATAACACTAGCTTTCAGATAATATATATATTTATTAAATTTGATATATATTATATATATATTATATATATTATATATATATATATTAAATAAATAATATATATATTCTTTCTCCATTTTAGGAAACTCCTGCTAGACATGGGAATCTGTGTGGTTAAAGCATTGATCTAGTCAATTCATTTACACAAAACATTTCAATTTGGTTCAATATTAGCTAACCAAACAGAACAAATAGGGTTTTGATGTTTTTTGTTTTTGTTTGTTTGTTTGTTTTTAGTTTTGTTTAATTTAGAACACATAAATAATCTTCAGTACATTAGTTTTTTTACTCATATGCTTAAAACCAAGCATATGTTAGTTCACAGGTTTGAGACTGATGTCCTTGTGGAAAGGCAAGGAAAAAGAATTTTTCATGCACTATACCACACATACCAAGCACACTATACCATACTATACCACATTATGCCAAGGCATTCACCAGTCAATAATTTAATTTGAATGCTGGGAAAAAGTAACTATGCTTTGTCGAAGTATTTTGAAAAGGGAAATTAATTGAGATGTAGTTTGCTGGCTGCACTGACATTTAAATGTTGACACTTTAACAGAAAGAATATCAGTTTCAGTTCAATGTTCATTAATTAAACTATGTAATTCAGTTTCTGGACAGCTATTTTAAGATATATTTCAAAACCACAGTTCCTATGACGGAAATAAGCATAAGAAGCCATCCAGGCTAACTCAGGAGAAAGAGCCAACTGATTATGAAGACCCATTGGCTTGATGAATGATAAGTACTGTGTGGAGTGAAAAAATCTTAAAGAACATCACAGGTACAGTAATAGTTGAAAGTCCGTAGCTGTCTCTTTTAAACTTCTTTGGAAGGCCTTAGTAACATGATAGACATCTATATGACTTTCTCTCTCTCTTTGGGTAATCGAGTCTAATGCACACAGAATCTTTCGACACAGTAAGTTAGAAGATGTGAAAATTTTTGATAGACATCTGTTTCTTTGATTTTTAAGTGTTAGTAAGGCAACAGCACATATATCCACTGGGTTACTGCTTTCCAAATTTTCCATTGATTTCTCTCCTGTTATTTCAAAGTCACCTTTATTGAGATAAGCATCTGCTACATTCCCCTGTCAGAGACAGGATACTAGGCTGAATAGACTTTCAGCTTAATCCAGTCTAGCTTTCATACAGTCTTACAAACTGTAAGTTCCAGAAATGAAAAGGATCAGAATTATTAGTTAAGGTTCAAAAATGTAATACAATCATAGAAAATAATAACCATCAGGACTCCTTCACTTTACAAACATATAAAACTTCATACCCTCACTTTGAGGGTGAGAAGGGGGAAAAAAATCCTTCCACTAGAAAATATAGTCACAAAAATTTAACAAATAAATTCACACACTGCAGGGTATACACACATACACACATGCAGGCATGCATGTACATACACACACACGTGCACACATACATACACACACACACGCTTAGAGTTTACACTTCATTCTTCTGATGCCATGATTATTATTTTATTTGTACACCCACCTTTACTGCACATTCTAAACAAACAATAGACAACAGTGTAAGGACTTTTTTTTCCTTAAAACTGCAACAAAACAAGTCTCAACATTTGCAAAACATTCCTTTATTATTAGAAATAAATTACTTTGTATAAAAATTAGCATGCGTTGACCATTGCATTTATTTTAGCATAACCCAGGACTTAAATCAGTCAGCCATCACAAGAAACAAACTCATCTTCTTTCACGAGTTGAACAATGTAGGACAGGAAAGGAAATTGTCACAATCACAAAAAGTACTTACAAATATAACATCAGACATGATTTATTCAACAGCATTTTTTTTTCATAAGCTAACATTTGTTTTCCTTTTGTGATTTACTCCCTTTTGTGAGTGAACAGTTCAGAGGTTTGACACTGTCTCTATGTTATAAAACTGGACTTTTCCTTCCCCTGTCACTTTTTGCCTTTTGCCTCTTGTTTAATCCTTGTCTTTTAGGAGACT
The DNA here is from genome assembly GCF_013377495.2 of Cygnus atratus. Classification (NCBI taxonomy): domain Eukaryota; kingdom Metazoa; phylum Chordata; class Aves; order Anseriformes; family Anatidae; genus Cygnus; species Cygnus atratus. The sequence goes on along the minus strand of NC_066362.1, from coordinate 22,445,242 downwards.
GACTATTGATTTGAATGTAGACTACTGATAATTCCAAGACTGCATTCTGGTGATGGTAAAGTCTTTCTTTGCCAGATCCCATCCTGGAGTTCTTCCAGTGAATTTCATCCCTGCTTAGTTTGCCTGATTGCTGTAACTGACATAAGTTGTCTTGGTAGAGGAGGCTGTAAACAAACAAACACACAACAACAACAAAAAACAAAGTTCAGTTTTTTGAGAAGCAAGAGGTAAAGAAACACATTTAGTATTTGAACTCAGAGAGTATTCCACTATATTTCCAATTGCTCGTGGAATAATGTAAGAAAGTTCAGTCAAACATAAGCAGTGGGTAATTTGGATCTCAAGTTCTGTGTTCTTGGTGGTAACTTTTGTTTATGACTTGGAGAAGCAAAGGTCAAAAGAGAAGAAAAACAATGAGAAGTGGAAAAGGAATTTCCTGGCAAAGACAATAGAAACTTTTTCTAGAATATCTTGATTATTTCTTCTGTATGTACCACCAGTGTTTTTAGTAGCTATCTATATTTTGCTATTGATTTTAGCATACCTGTAACAAGTACTTTCAATGTACTACTTGTCTGGTATTATTTTAGCTGATTCTACATTGAATTTTTTTAAATTATTATTTATTTAAGATATATATTTTTTCCCTCTCTTCTACTGGTTGAAGACAACTTTGCAGCTGGGTGTGCTGTCCATCTCGAAGGGGGCTATATGTTCCTTGAAAGGAAAAAAGCCTAATGTGAGAAACATCTCTCCAAGCAACTGACACAGGGTAACTAATGCTGATGGCACGTGTTCTCTGGAAAGTCTCTGTTCAGGCACAGAACATCTCTGTATACATGAGCCAGCAGAAATGCTTACAAGAGCCTAAGCTGTGTTTTAAAACTGGCATGCTATCACGGTACCCTAATGTTGATTGTCATCTGACCAGATTCACCTTTGGTTAAAGCCGAAATCCCTCATTCAAAATGAAGCAATAAATTGAGAAAGTTAAACATCTTTACAATTTTAAAAAGTTATCAACTGTGAATTTGACATGGAAGTTTGTGTCAGCTTCTAATCCTTTGTCATAAAAAATGTGACCCAAGTCTGTAACTAATATAGTGGCGGGAATATAGTGTTGGGAAGAGGGAAGTGATGATATCAGGTCTCACAGGGGGCTCCCTGATTGCAAACCAGTTGGGTACAAGGCAAACAAGACTACTGGGGACTTAGTCTTTTTTTTTTTTTGTCTCTGTAATAAGGTCTTTGTCACACTGCATAGAGAGCAATTTGGCTTCCCAAGTATGTTTTATGTTCCATCTGCTAAAGACATGTTCTGCTTATGACAGTGAAGACTGCAGCTGGCAGAATGAAAGTAAAAATTGCCTGATCTATAGATTCAAAGATCTTAATTCTATTCCCATATCTTCTTTCCTTCCTTTCCTTTTTCTTCTTCTTTTTTATTTATTTTTTTTTAGATAGGTTCTTCATTCTGTCTTCTAAATCCATCCTGACAACCTGATGATTTGGGAAGAACAGAGTGTAGAAACCAAGAAATGACAGTTTCCCTCTCCTGCACCTCTTTTCACTAAAATTGCTGCAAAATACTATTTTGCAATGTAATAATTATGCTTACTACTTGCTTTATATTTTCTTTGTGTTTCAGATAAATTTGATTCTAATATTGCATTCATTTTGTAAGACAAAACAGAACCAGACCATTGTAATTCATCTGTCACTACTTTTTTTTTTTTCCTAAGAATTTATATACAGGAATGACTAATTGAAAGGAAGCTGCAAAATTGAATATTTCTTACTCCCACTTGCACAGGTAGCTCCAGTGTACTGGAGTACTTTCTGTCTGGAACCGTGTCCAGAAGAACTTTGTGTCTGGAAGAGCTATTTCTTGAATGGACCACTTTTGGAACACTAAGCAATTCTTTCACATAAGTCTGCTGATCAATCGCAGTAGTCCAGCACCAAGATGAAATAGCTTTATTTGTGTGTATTGGGACACTTGAAACAAATATAGCCTCATTTACATCTTTCAGATCTTTCAGATGGGTTGTACTGCTCCCATCTGAACTCTCCCATGCTCCCACAGCTGGATTTCTGAGAAGATTGTTTTTTTCCTTTGGCTCTTTAAGTTCCTTCTGAGAATAATATAGGACTGCTGAAATGGCACCAAGTTCCTGAGAGCATAAACGGATTTTATTCCCAGCTAAGAAATAACAAAAAAATGGACATCTGCAAACTCTGCACATTTGTGAAAAAAAGGATGGCAGGAGGAGGGCTTGTTTTTTCCCTCACTCTGAAAATAGGCTTAGATAAATGATCAGGTTAAGCTAGTTTAACATATTATCCCATATCAGCTGAATTCATGATAACTTTTCATGTGTATGTTCTTAGCCTACAGTGATACAATATAATCGGATTTATCACAACTCAGTAAGCTGAATTATTTAAGGACATTTGCAAGAAGCTCACAAAACACACACACACAAAAAAAGTTGTTACCTCACCTCAGTTGATTTAGACTAACTTGTTAATTTGCCATAACTTGATTGTATGTCTGAAACTTGAACATTTTTGACAAAACTAATTTGGGATTGATCAAGAAACAAAAATTATCCTACTGAGTTCTGAGTACTGTCGCTACTAAAAAAATGATAACAGAGGAAGCTATTGTAGCTACTAGTTCAAAATCTGTTAAATTTAATATCTCCAAACACTTTTTTCACTTGTTAAATATTGCAAGTGTCTTTACAGTTCACTGTAATAAACCTACAGTTCCTTTGTGGGAATCTGAAAGCTTCAGCAGCTGGTGTCCTGCTCTTTAAGACTGTTAGCATTTCATAGTAATAACATGAACCACATTTTGGCAAGCTCAGATGGCCAGAAAAAGTAACAAACTTGGCTCAAAATATTTCTGGGAATGAACACTCTTTTCCAGCTCCAGTTACTACACTGTTGTTGGCATGAGACAAAGAGAAAAAGAATAAAAGAGGATCTAAAGCATTTTAGAATGATTACTGGGAGCTGACCTATATGAATTTAAAGTACTTGTCATTGTTATGTCTTCTGTAATTGCATTTGGATATTTTTTTCTTCATTCTGTATCCCCAATACAACTTGTTTTGCACTAAATATGAATGTATTTCTACAAAAAAGGTGACTATATTCATGTGGGGGACAACATGGAATGGAGGTTGTTTACGTGAAAGAGGATGAACGAGAGAAAGCAGAGCTGTCTCTGGATGGGAAGCCAAAGGAGTTAACTGACTGTCTCATCTTATTTCTCACCTAGTTATGAGCATCATTATCTCTACCAGCATGTGTGCTTAGGAAAGGGAAGGAATCACTACCCACTTCTGGAATGCTTAGAATATCTTGCTTTTTCATGATCAGCTTCATATGCTATCAGTGAAAAGATCTTCCTCAAATGGAGACAATACAAGAAGACATTTTGCAATGTTAAGAAGTTGTTACTGTTGAACTAGTGAAAAGGAGTTATTTTGAGTTGTGCACTGAGAATTCACAGGAACTTCCAAAAGTTTTGATAATAACTATTTTGGCAGAAAAGAGGGAAGCAGATCAAATCCAAATGGTACAGAACACATTGAGAAGAGAGAAACCCATCTTGAGGCCAAAAGCTCAATTATACAGGGACAATGCAAATGACTTGGGTCTGAATTTTTTTCTTTGGAGCATTATGATGCCTGGATCAAAGCCTAGTCAGAATATACTCCTAGTGAACTCTCAAAATTATATTGATGTGCTACTGTTAAAATCACGTTCGGAGCCCAGTAAATACGCATTACCCTGTGTACCTCACACTACTGGAGAAACAGACCTGCTTCCAACAGCAGCTGTTTCTATGAATTATGCATAGTCATAGTTTAAAGAATACCAGGCACAGCATTTCTTAATTAGACACAGTAGATAAGCATCAGACACCCAAGACTATATTTCCTACTCTATTTCTCACCCTAGTGTGGAATTCCTCCTTTGACCTTTCCTCAGAAGTTGATCATTTTGCAAACTCAGCAAAATACACCTCTTTTTCCCTTCTGAATTTTCTTTGGGAGACTTCTAAAGATTTGACAAATTATTGAGTTCTTCACATTTCCATGATGTTTCATGACTCACAAGGAGATTCATTGCCTTTCTCCTTTTGACTTTTGTTAAATATGATAATATGAAGCTGTATAAAAAACATATCTCAGTCTGGTGGACATAAACATTTTGAAGGCCCGTGAGTTCAGCAAGACAATTAGTTTGCACTCAGTATCCTCCATGCATCAGCAACTACAGAATGGTAAACCTATGGAATATTTCTCATATAGTCTTCAACCCGGCAAGCTCTGGTTGAATACAGTGGGGGTCTGCATTTTTATGAAATGACATTTTTCTTCAAACTTGGCACTTTCTTGTCTAAAAAAAAAAAATAGTACTATTCAATCTCCTGTCCACATCATCAGAAAGCAGTGAAAAAGTAAAATGACTGAAAAATTAGTCTTTAACTGTAGCAGCTTCTGTCCACCCCAAGTGTCCTTTAGCTCCTCAATGGATAAATGATTCTCCACTACTATTAAGCTCTGGGGGGTAATGTTATTGGTTCTATTAATATTTGCTTGTAAGTATTTATTATTAAGTCCAGTCTATTAGCCATGTCATGTAGCGCAACTGAAGCTATAACCTCTGTTCTGTTCTGAACAGAGATGTGTAATTTAGAGATGTGGCAAATTCAAGAGCTTTCGTGACACAGCAAAGAACTTCTTCCCACTAATAACCCATGGCAAATCAGAACATGTAATGATTAAGCTGTATAGGAATTACCATATTTTTGTACCAAGATGAGTAATATCACAACGGATGAAGTATTAGAATGAGTCCAGAGGAGGGCCACAAAAATTGTAAAGGGGCTGGAGCACCTCTCCTATGAAGACAGGCTGAGGGAGTTGGGATTGTTCAGCCTGGAGAAAAGAAGGCTCCAGGAAGACCTTATAGCAGTCTTCTAGTACTTAAGGGGGGCCTACAAGAAAGCTGGAAGGAGTGTAGTGATAGGACAAGGAATAATGGCTTTAAATTAAATGAAGGTAGATTTAGTTTAGACAGCAGGAAGAAATTCTTTACTATTAGGGTGGTGAGACAAAGGCACAGGCTGCTCGGAGAAGCTGTGGATGTCCCATCCCTGGAAGTGTTCAAGGCCAGGTTGGATGGGGCTTTGAGCAACCTGGTCTAGTGGAAGATGTCCCTGTCCGTGGCAGTGGGGTGGAATTAGATGATCTTTAAGGGTCCTTTCCAACACAAACCATCCTGTGATTCTATGAAATGCTTTGATGGGAAGTGTTATTCTGCGAAGTGTTAGTGATCATGAGTTGTGATAAATGAACAAGTTAACAATAAATATTGACTTAGGGTGGAAAGGTAAAAAGGATTATTTTCACTCCTATATCTAACTGCAAAATAAAAACAATGTTAACTTTCCTATATTTTTTCAATGAGCTTTTGAGTTTTGAATATATAATGATGACTATTAATACACCTTATGTATTGCCAGGACATACTGCTGACATACTGTGATAACTGTCACATCAATGGACAACACAGCAAATTAGCTTTATCTAAAACAGATTATTATTTTTTAAAAAAGATGTGGCTTTCCAAAATTTGCTTGTTTTTTTTTTTTTAATTTCTTTTTTTTACCTAGCCTCTTACTATCTATGAAAATCAATTTGTATGAAGCAACTCTAGGCATTCCTGCATTCAGCAGTACATTAATTCTGACACATCTCTGGATTCATGCATAACAAGCAATGAAAAGAATAAAGTTAATTATTAAAAGAAAGTGCATTCTTGTAAACGTACATCTATTAGGAAGTGCTGCCACTCTTGACCATGGGAAAGTCTACGGATGACTTACTGTTGGTTTCAAGACTTTCGCATAGTTCAGTTTTGACCTCTCCATTTGGTCTGTCATTTCCTTTTTGGGTCAGTTTGCTTTGCATTGTGGCAGCTGTCACTACAGCCTTGAAGCTCCTCTTCCGTTTTTGAACATTCTGCTCTGGATGAAAAATGATAATATAAACCTTGGGCATGTAGAGCATGCCCAGAGACACAGAAGCACTTAAGCTCATGGAGACAGTAAGTGTCGTTGTCTGGATGTACATCTGAGGAAGGAAAGAAACAACATAAAAATCATTGTTATATTGGTTTAACATATGAAGGCAAATTAAGTAATTATCTTTAAAATACTAGCCAAAAAACAGAAACAATAACATTCTTCTTTTTTTTATACATACATCAGAAAGACACTTGACTTTGATTGCCTTCAATTAGTGTCAAGTATGGCTTGAGAGCTGGGCCTGTGCAAACCTCATGAAGTTCAACATGGCCAAGTGCAAGGTCCTGCACCTGGATCGCAGCAATCCCAAGCACAAATACCGTCTGGATGATGAGTGCATTGAGAGCAGTCTCGTGGAGAAGGACCTGCGGATGGTGGTTGATGAGAAGCTCAACGTGAGTCAGCAATGTGAGCCTGAAGCCCAGAAAGCCAACTATATCCTGGACTGCATCAAAAGAAGCACAGCCAGCAGGTCAAGGGAGGTGATTCTTCCCCTGTGTTCTGCTCTCGGGAGACCTCACAAAGAGTACTGCATTCAGCTCTGGGGCCCCAATATAAGAAGGACATGGACCTATTAAAGCCCTTCCAGAGAAGGGCTGCAAAGATGATCAAGGGGCTGGAGCACCAGTCCTACGAAGATAGGCTGAGGGAGTTGGGATTGTTCAGCCTGGAGAAGAGAAGGCTCCAGGGAGACTCTATAGCAGTGTTCTAGTACCTAAGGGGGGCCTACAAGAAAGCTGGAGAGAGGGTCTTTACCAGGGATTGTAGTGATAGGACAAGGAATAATGGCTTCAAACTAAAAGAAAGTAGATTTAGATTGGACAACAGAAGAAATTCTATACTCAGAAGGTGGTGAGGCACAGGCACAGGTTGCCTGGAGAAGCTGTGGATGCCCCATCCCTGGAAATATTCAAGGCCAGGCTGGATGGGGCTTTGAGCAACCTGGTCTAGTGGGAGATGTCCCTGCCCATGGTGGAGGGGTGGGGTTGGAACTTGATGATCTTTAGGTTCCTTCCAAACCAAACCATTCTATGATTCTATGATTCAGTGGCTGTTTTTGTTTGTTTGTTTGATTGATTGATTGTTTTAACCTTAAAAGTACTCACTAGAAAAAACATAATATTTATTAAACTTAATTCTCATAAAAACAGACAAGATTCTTTAGCAATTGCTACGTGAATAGTTCAGGCCAAGAGGGGTGACAATAGGGTTAGTCTTGTATCAATTATTTTAATGGACAGAAGTCTCTACAACAATATACCACGTGCAGTTCAGTAGTGTGTACAACATGGTTCAACCATGCAACAAGTATAATGCAGAAGCTAATGAAATTTTTGACATATTGTTTGACTTTCAAGCCTGGAAATATAGTTTCTCCCTAGTGAAGCTTTAATATTATTGAAGTTTTTGTTTTTGTTTTGTTTTTCAACATTTCCACCTTACCGTTGAATTCCAGCCACAGCGCTGCTCTGTTTACACATAAAAAAAAAAAAAAAAAAAAAAAGCCATTTGTCCTAATTAGGAAATCAGAAAATTGAGGAATCAGGAAAAAAAAAAATAATGGACTTCAATCCCTGAAGCAGACAAAAACTACTGACATTTCTGATCTATTGTCCATTGTCACCTACAAAATAAAGCAATTCTGGTCTTCCATAGCCCCATAAAAGAAAATTAAAATGATCATTCCATAAGAACAGCAGAGAGAAGTTGTTTTTATTTATTTATTTATTTTTTATTATTTGGCTAAGTATTCATATACTACACCAGAAATATTAATTTAGTTTTATCCAACACTTATTTTTCCTAAAGGAATATATTTTATTAGACATTTTATGAGACAATTTTATTTATTATTCTGCTTGTTTTGCTAAAGTAAATAGGAAATCTCTCAGTAATAATGTTGTTATACTGAAAAAATGATTCTGAAGTAAAACTTGCTCATTGTCTTGGCAGACACTGACTTTGTTGTCAAGCACGATTTTAAGCACTAGCCAATACTATCACTTTGAGCTGGAAATAACATTGCCTTTAGGAGAAAAGTACAGATATTAAAAACTGGTGTGCAGTCACCATTAAGCTGAACATTTTTGAATGTATTTTCATTTACAAAGTTTTCACATTACTTTCTCCCCAGAGATCACAAACAAACTGTGTTCTTACTTAAAGCACCATTAGCTGAGAAATGTGACAAATGTATTTCCAAAGGGTGGACTCTCACTGTGAACCACTTTGCAAAGCATCAGAACGATTATACAGAAAACTGCTCACGATTCCCACAAAATGAGGCAAGGACCCATCTACTCTTTAAGAAAAGATGAAAAATGCTTCAAAATTTATAAAAAGATGAACCTGGTTCCAGGGACAGCATGAGACTGAAAAGACAATCATGATTTCCTCATGTTGAGGAACGTTATAGGAAGAATATCTCCCTTCTTTTCAATAATACACCGAGATAATACATCAGGAAATATATACTATGGAGTCATTTCTCACATTAGTGAAATAGCTGTGTTCCCTTCAATTTCCAAATTGACAGTTGTGTGCCTGAAAGCAGATCCTGACCGTCATTTTGCATGACTACTTCTAATGAAAACTTCACACGGTTACATTCATAGGCAGTTTTTTTCAGACTTCCATGGAAGGACCTCTGTGTAGATGCACATTCACATGCAGACAGCACCAATGATATATCTTTTTCCCTCTGAACCAAATAAGTTGTTCTCTAATTGAACTGGTACAGCATTGGATTTTAGAGTTAAGTGTTGCATTAAGTGGTCTCCAAAAGTAAAAATATTTTGGTTCCTAAAGATGCACATATTTCCTAACAGAATTTGCAAATCTGAAATCAATGCAAGTAAGGCCTTTAACAAACTGTAATGCATATGAAAATTCCATTAAGCATAAAAAGTGTTTTTCTGAAGCCTTACTAGTTTTGAAAATCAAACCCATGGCTATTAAGTGACTAGCTGAGCATCACCCGGGGATCCCCTAACAGTGCCTGACATTGAAATATTTTTTTAAGTCTAAAGACTTAATACCTGACCCATAAGTTCTTTTTTTTTCTCTTATGGTTCAGTATAAGTATCAGAGGATAAAAAAGGATAAAGATCCTCTGGATGTTATAGGGTAAAAAGCATACATTCACATAATAGCACTAGCTATATTAGCAAGAAATATTTGCATCATGGTATGGGCCTTTTTGAGAAGGCTTTTTTGAGAAGGCCCACAATGCCAAGCTCTTACAAATACCAAAGAGGAACAATCTCTTCCTGAAGGTTTCCATACAAATAAACCTTATAGGTCAATCAATTCTAAATCTGACCACGCATTCACCACAATAATGAGAGCCCATGGATTTCAATACACTTAGTGCAGGTATTTTACATGAGCTATATCGTTATGTTTAACTTAGTTTCTGTGGATTCGGTTGAAATGACCAGCACAAAGGCCTATTTGAAAAATATCTAAATCACAGGTTCTTTCATGTTGCAGATTACAGTTCATATACAATGAGGTTTATTTGTAATGGTGACAGTATTTTTGAACCATCTGCTAGTCATATTGAAGAATTAACTCTAGAGCGAGTAGGGAATTTTCTGACAGAAAAATTTCAAATAGTGAATATAATCTTTAGAGATTTTAGGCTTCATGGACCCCGTTTTGCATGGATTGCTCTTACTACATACTATTTAATGAAACTTATGAGAAAGAATGACTTCAATAAACTTTCTAGACCTTGAAAGGAAGACTTTGAACATGTACTTACACATTGTGTGTGGTATGTATATTAACCTGACTTTTTACTCCAGTGAAATTGCATACTCAACTGGAGACTAGTTGTCAATCACTCTAATTACTAAACAGTCTGGGCCCAATTACTCTTTCTACTTCTTTTTAAATGGTCAGTTTCAGGACGATAGTCTGCATACAGGACAGGAACATGCCCTGTATCTAGTCCTTCCTGTCTTTGCAATCCCCCTTCCTGCAGCCCAAATCTAGCAAATACTATGCCCCACACTTGGTTTGACTTTTGTCTGACTCGTTTTATCCCTGACAAGAAGACAACCCTGTGTTATTTTTGTGCATTATGGATATTTTTCATTATCCTGGGAGCATAACTGCCTATGAGTTTTACAGAATTGGCTTCTCTGAAAATCAAGCAGCAACAAAAGTAGAAAAAAAATGAATTCTGATTTTTTTTTTCAGAAGTCTCACAGTGGTAGTTAACTCCAAGTTACAGGAGAATAAAGGTCCCTTTCTCACAACAATTCAGATTCATGGTTACATAGAAATGAATTTCAGCACTCCTCAAACTAAAACCCCTTCTGAACTACAATCTTTTTGTCCAATAAAGCTTTTCACAGATATAACTAAGGCTGCTATATCTGTTCTCCTTGTTCCTGACAGTCAGAACACGTAAGACAGAAAAGTAAAATCACTGCAGCACACACACACACACAAAAAAAAAAAAAAAAAATCTTGCTTCCCCTTACACTAGGGGAAAAACTTGAGGCCTAAATACCTTTCTGTTTCCATCCACCACCCTACCTGAACTGAACTGATCCAGGGCTTATGTACTGTTTTCCCCCCTCATAACTGACAAAGCATCTCATATAAATGATCCAGACCCTCTGTCCCCACTCCTATCTCATAAATGACCTTCACATTTTCCCCATCAGAAGGATCTTACTCACTTGGTGACACAGCCTTTGATGGCCTCAGGCAGCTAAAATAGATAATAGTTGTGTGGATATCTAGGGATTTTCTACCTTCTAACTTGTCTTCTAGGACTATCTCCTTCTGTCTATTGAAACTTAAAACATAACATAGGAAACACTGGGGTAGTCAAAAAGAATATAAAAAAATATACACATTTCAAAATTACTTCCTTTATTTAGAAGTACTTGAAACTGAATTGCCTCCTTGGTAACCTGAAAAATGTTTATGCATCAAATCTGGTGTGTGCACCAAAGTGTCCCAATTCAGGTAGCTGAGTGACTACCTCTCAGCTAGGCCTAACTACTTAGAATTGAAATATCACCTAGGTTCCCAGTAGGGTCCCATCCACTTGGTGCTTGCAAAGGCAATGTCATGCACATAGCATGAAATGAGCTCAACCACTTTAATTAGAGATCAAAAATAGCGGTAATGTCACATTTTTTGTCCAGTTTGCTTCCTTGGTTTGAGTCCTCCCCTATTTTCACACATAAAATTACATTCTAGCTTCCTTTAGACTTCCCGTTTTTCTTAAACTACATATTTTTCCTTTCTACTCAGTTTTAGTAGGTCAAATAGAGGGTACCTTTCGCCAGACCCGTTCTCTAATCTGATTTTAACAGTATACCTTAGAGATGTGGGAGATATGGTTACTGTGATTTCTTGAGTGAACTGAATCTAAGTTTTCCACTTTGGTGGAAGTTCTCTGACTGCTAGTAGTTATAACACAACAGATGAACAACTACAGTACTGAGTGAGTGCTCAGCTACAGAGGGAGGCTTGGTATACCGCAAGCTGTGTGCCTAATGTAGATCCAAATCAGCTTCTTGCACTCCAAAAAGAAGTGGGTGTTTAAAAGATGCAGCTGGTCTAATGTCTCTCACTGGCTAACTATGCAATTTTCCCTTTAGAAGAACAGGTTAAAGAAACAGCCTCAGTATTGAACAACGCTGCTGAGACAGATATATCCAGATAGGCGTTCTTGAATGTGTCCTACACTGACAGTAACAGAGAAGAAGATGGAATTATGATTTCATTTTTCCCTTATCATTGTTATCAAATACTTCATGTCTCGTCTATGAATCTTCTCATCTACTTCAGCCCGTTTCATTTTTCAAGGCCAGAACTGTAGCAAGCATTATTTCCCGTAAGGGATTTTAGCTATCAGTCTCTCCCACCACTCTTGCCTCAACTCCCAGCTGTTGAAATCATCCACTAGATCATTCATAGCCAGAAGATAAATGATACAATAACAATAACAATATATGCCATCTATCTGAATGCATGCCACAAATTGGGAAAGACAGCAAAAACGTCTGTCAGTTTGTAGTGGAGAGAGCAAAGGTATTTGCAGTCTCGGCAAAACACAAGAATTGGTAGCCAGTTTTCCTTCACTGCAGAATTTAGAGTGCTTAGGAAAAAAAAAAAAAGTCTCTCTATTAAAGTGAGCATGCCATAACACTAAAATTGCTTTTGCATGTGTTGCTGCTTACTAAAGAGTTGATTGGATGACGACACTTACGGTTTCACAGTTGTGTTCACAAACCAGAAAGAAACACTATGGAATTAATTCCACACCAAGAATCAACATGGAAAAGGCTCACTGCAGGCAGATACATTAGAAGCCTGGAAACACTCCGACAGGGAGGTAACAATGTTGGCAAGCAGCCAATAACTAACAAAAGGATTCATACTTCTCTGCAGAACCTGCATCCCCATAAGCTTACACCTACATATTTTTATTCTTTTCACTGCCCGACATACTTTCCCGTCTGGACCTGTGGGAAGAAAATTCTTATTTTCTTGAGGAAAAACATTGTAGGTACAAGTCAGTCATCATTGTTTTGCTCACATTGACATAACAAGATTATTTTCCAGGTATAGGACAAACTTCATGCAGTGAGTCTTATTCAAACATTTGCTTAGTTAGAAAACATGGAAAACTACTTAACATATATATTTTTTTAACTTTTTTTAAAATATTCCTTACCAAAATATCAATTAAAATGAGGCTGTAAAAGAAAATCAAAGCCTTTTCACAAGCATAAAAGTAACACATTCATTAGGGTATTATCTCAAGCAGTAAACATAGACTGTGATTCTGTACCTTGCAGAAAAAAAAAACTGAGAAAACAAATCCTCTTTATTTTTATTTGTACATTTCAGTTGTTTTCAGAAATTTTAAGAGAAAGAAAAGATCTAATGACTGATTTCAAAGTGAATGTTTGTCATCTTTAAAAATATGAACTTTCATAAGATGTTAGAGGAGCTATGAAAGCTTGTGGCCTCAGTGGAACATAAATATACCTGCATTTCAAAAACTGAATTATGGTAATGGTATCACTGTTCAGTTTTTCCAATTTAAGTCCAATTTTGACCTTTCCAGCAATATCTATAAGGATTCTCTTTCTACCCATAAAATATTTTATGTGAAGATGGAAATGACTTTACTAGTTTTTTTTGTTGTTGTTGTTGTTTTTGGCATTTTATTTATTATTTAAAGGTACAAAGGATCTGTCAACCACTCATTGGAAACGATATGTTCAACATCTGCATGTTGCAAATCTTGCATTGCATATGTTCCCCTCCAAAGTGCTTTTTCACCACATGCCTAAAATTAACCTTAGTTCTTCCAAACAATTTCCAGTGACTTTTCAATATCTGATTTTACCATAGTGGTAGCTCTATCCTAAACACAGAAAATGCCTGGAATTCAGATACTGGGAAGTTGATGATATTCACTTCACCAAGCTTGGATAATCTGTTCTGCAATTTGGGAACAACTTCTCATTGGGCCAATAATGGTTGTCCAACTCTGTATATTTCTTCATCTAATTTTCTAAGAAGACATGATTCCTTTGTGGTACAGAGGGTATCAGGTTATCATTTGACTGTATCAAATAAAAAGAGGAATAGGTGATCTCTAGGTCTAGGAAACAAATATAAATACAATACCACTATGTCTACAGCAGTAAATAAAACCATACTAAGGTATAGACCTGAGTGCTAGGACTTTACTGTCTGCACTGTTATATGTGTGTGTGTGTGTGTGCGTGTGCGTGTCTTGGCAATGTATCATAACCAATTTAGATAGAACCTAAGAGGGCAAAACAGAAGACAATGTCCACAGCAACACCACCTTCTCAACAGGGAGGATATTAATGACAGTTGTCATTACTATTAGCATGTCATCTTTACCATAAAATTCCCAAAAATGAGATTTTTGCCTGCTTTAATTCCTAGAGTTTGTTCCTTTCTTTTCCTTTCCTTTCCTTTCCTTTCCTTTCCTTTCCTTTCCTTTCCTTTCCTTTCCTTTCCTTTCCTTTCCTTTCCTTTCCTTTCCTTTCCTTTCCTTTCCTTTCCTTTCCTTTCCTTTCCTTTCCTTTCCTTTCCTTTCCTTTCCTTTCCTTTCCTTTCCTTTCCTTTCCTTTCCTTTCCTTTCCCTTCCTTTCCCTTCCTTTCCCTTCCTTTCCCTTCCTTTCCCTTCCTTTCCCTTCCTTTCCTTTCCTTTCCTTTCCTTTCTTTTCCTTTCCTTTCCTTTCCTTTCCTTTCCTTTCCTTTCCTTTCCTTTCCTTTCCTTTCCTTTCCTTTCCTTTCCTTTCCTTTCCTTTCCTTTCCTTTCCTTTCCTTTCCTTTCCTTTCCTTTCCTTTCCTTTCCTTTCCTTTCCTTTCCCCTTTCCTTTCCTTTCCTTTCCCCTTTCCTTTCATTCCCTGTTTCATGTTTCAAATGTTTTAGTTCTTCTGTAATCCCTACATTTGCAAAAGGTTTCTGACAACACATAACCCCTGTAGACCTAGACTGTGGCTTTGCAGATAACATCACAGAACACTGGCATCAGAAATTTTGCTGTTTTGTAGAAAGAGATGTAGAAGATTAGAATGAAACAAGCATTGCAATTATTAAATATTATGCTTATTGGGAATGAGTCACAGTTCAGCTTTACTTAATCTGCAATTTTTTACAGTGTTTTATCTAGAACACCAATAAAATAAACTCTGCTTCTGTACTACGGTCAATCCTTCAAATCTCAGTACATAGGTGTCATACAAAATGTTATGCACTGTCTTGCAGACCTTCAAAGTCATTTAAAATATCAGTAGGTAATTTTATTCTATTTTCTTCTCATAAATTAGATAAGATATCACAGTACCATACAGCTTATGCATCACCCCAATTTACTGAAGTATTTTGGTTTTTCAAGGGCCCTGTGATCCATTCATCTCATCAGCCTTATTATAAATAAAGTCACCATAGTCAATCACTGATCAAAGACTAATCTCTACTATATCTGTTGTAATATATATGTCAGTCCTGCCATTCAGGAGTGCTGAACTCCAAAAGGTAAATTGGAGAAAGTGTTCACGGTTTGTAAATCAAAGCTAAGATATCTACAAATATCATTTAAATATATGTCAACAATGAATAACTATATCAGAAAAAAATCTTCATTGCATAGAAAACTTGAGGAAGGAGATTATTTAATAGTAGTTGTTCTACTATATGTTTATTGAATCTTCAACATAATGCAGAAGTAAGATTTTTATTGTGTTACACTTAAGATTTTCTTAGAGGTAAAATGTTAAGCAAAGAATTCATTGTTAGTCTAACTAAAATCTTAACAACCTAATCAAAACTACAGCAAACATTATTGTTAATCCATTTATAATATTACTAGCATTTACTGTCCAAATCATTTAATTATAACAGGAAAATTCCATTAACAATATAGCTAAAACTGTTATACTAAACTTTCCAGTATCAATCCCTTTTCTCCAGTGATCAATACCCTTTTAGTGCTCCTTTGGTTCCTAAGCACTACAGATTCAGCCCAATGTTTTCAGCCCAAGTCCCAGCGTTTGTTACTCAGAGGCTAACAGGTTTGTTAGACCTTCACCTTATACAATATTCAGAGATGTAATCTGAAACAAGTTAGGCAATAGTCTCCTGACTTCTGGACAGTCGTTATAATACCTAGCACAGGCTCAGGACTTAAGCCCAGCTACATCGCAAGAGCCATCACAGAAACATTATTACAAAGTCTGTGCCCTTTTCCTTTTAAGAAGTCATTTTGGTGGGGGCTACAGCTTGGTATATTTTATTTAATAATTAAAAATAAATAAATAAATAAAAACATTATTTTATTTTAAGATTGCCAAAGATTTTCTACCAAAGATGTAGTCCAGTCTGTAAATCAGTTACATACACATTAGAAATCCTAATTGTCTTTGGTCAAATGCATTCTGATTTGCACTATTGTAGATCAACTCATCTATACAGGATGTAGCACAATTTAGAAATCATTTTATATTTGCACTTTTATAATTTTTAGGGAAGTATATTTCTTATAAAACAGAATTTTTAATTCATTCTTCAGGTATCTACTTTAAATGCAGACTGTATCTGCCCAAAGGCTAAATCAACTACCAAATGTGGCAGGTGGACAAATATTCAAAATAAATTAATGTAGATTGGCACATCTTCAACTATAATCCATTTGAAAATATGGGAGCTGACATTTTGGAACACCCAAAACTCTAGAAGCCAGTTGGCAACCCTGAAATTGTCACTTTCATATGCATAACTGTATAGTGATGAAAATGCAAAAGGAAAAAAAAGCTGTTTTATAGAGAACTACACAGAGATTTTACCAGGAAAAAGAAAAAAGAAAAACATGTAGCTCGGATTTAACTCATATTCTAGGTTTAAATTAAAAATGAAATGATTTCTCACAACACAGAAACCATTGTTTTTGACTGAAACACTTTTAGAGTTAAAATATATGTAGCAGAGTAGATTTGAAATTTGCAGAGTATTACAAACCTGCCTTTTTTAATGACCAATACTGACTGAAGAACAATTTCCTAAAACTTGAAAAAACATAGCAAAAGTTTAACCTTAGCTGCTGATTTATTAGCTACATTTTAATGTTTTCTGAAGTCTTTCAAATATGTATTATACCTTAGCTAAAGAGATAGCTATGCTCCAGGAATACTATTAAAACAACCTCTAACGCTCTAATAAACAGCCAGTAGGTTTAGTTTTAGAATGTATTTGTTCATTTAATGCATATGGCTTATATGTCAGAGTTCAAGTACCTGATAGAGACAAATACTAAATGAAGTACACTTGTTCAGAAGATAATTTTATTTAGCATCTTCAAGCAGGGCATAATTAAGTTACTCTGTCATACAAAATGATGGAGACTTAAATAAGTAACAGCTGGTTACCCCAATGGCTGTACAACTGCAGGGCAGCCTTTGGCAGAAAAAGCTGTGCAAACACAACCAATACATTATGCTAATGGGAACAATGTAATGAGCAAGGAAGCAGCTAAAATGGAATGACAAAAAGAAAAACAAACAATCAAACAAGTCCCTTCAGCCCTTAGCACGCATTTCAATTGCAATTAGTTAACAGAAATCTTACAATGACTGTACTCAAGTACTAGCCTTATCTAGAAATGTTTGTTAAATTCATCCCTTATGTCAGAATAAGTTTAATGACAGCGGGATGAATCCACAGATAGTTCCTCCCTTGACGTCAGTGAATTGCTCCCAGTGGTGAATTGACCAAAACATGTAAGCTAATAAAATTATTTCTTCATTAATTTTCTCTCCCATTTTTTAGAAGAAAAAATAAACCAGCCTTGGTATAAGCAGCCAAAATCAGACTTTGAAATATGTGCATTATAAAAATATTTTCCCCTCTTACTACTAATGTATACAAGTTCCACCTGACTATTTACTTGCACTGGTACTCTGAAATTTTTGTTCCATAATTCATTATGACACAGCTTTAGTAACATTTTTCTGTCAGATTTTATTCATTGCAGGAGGCCATTGTGAATTCCTTACCTAGTTCTAAATCAGGAAGGAACTCACACTAATTTGAACTAGATGTTAGAAGAAGTTCCTAGCTGCAGTGCAGAGGGTGTGTTATGCACTATACATTCTGTGCTGCATCTAACCCAGTGTGCCCAGGTGGCCAAGGCCAATGGCATCCTAGCCTGCATCAGAAACAGTGTGGCCAACAGAACTAGGGAAGTAAAGGTCCCCTTGTACATGGCACTGGTAAAACTACATCTCAAATATTGTGCTTAGTTTTGGGCCCCTCACTACAAGAAAGATATTGAGTTGCTTGAACATATGCAGAGAAGAACAACGAGGCTGGTGAAGACACATGAGGAATGACTGAGGGAACTGGGGTTGTTTACTCTGGAGAAAAGAAGGCCGAGGGAGACCTCATTGCTCTCTACAACTACTTGAAAGGAGGTTGCAGTAAGGAGGGTATCAGTCTCCTTTCTTAGGAGACAAGTGATAGAAAATGAGGAAAGTTACACCAAAAGTCTCAAGTTGCACCAGGGGAGGTTCAGATTAGATATTAGGAAGAATTTCTTCATGCAGCATTGGTCAAGCATTGGAACGGGCTGCCCAGGGAAGCGGTGGAATCCCAGTCCCTGGAGATTAAGGAGACACATGGATGTGGCACTAAGGGATATGGTTTAGTGATGGGACTGGTAGGTCAGGTTCTTGGTTAGACTTGATGATCCTGAAGGTCTTTTCCAACCTACATGATTCTATGATGCTATGTTTCTAACCCCTATCCCTTTCTGAGTCCACTTCAAAAGAATGTTCAAAATAGGACTTTTAAAGTCTTTTCAAGTAAGACTTTTGAAATAGCCTATAGTGATTTACAATCCAAGACAAAAATCATAATCTGGATTACCAAAACAGAAGCAGAGGACAGTGATTTCTGGGGGTGGAGAAAGTGACCTGGAAAAGTTTAAGGACAGAACGGAAACTGAAGGAGAAAAATATATATATATATATTTATGAGTGGTTAGCTTATGAATTGTTAGAGGTATCCAGAATACAGGAGTCTGTAACATATTTCCCCTCATATTTTTCATGTGAGTGAAACATGAAACTACTACTACACTACTGCTGAAATGCTGATGACCCACCAACTACATATGAAAAAATCTGATACACATTGAAAATGGTCATCTTAATCAAAAGATTGCACAGCAGCAAATTAAAAATTCTTAGGCAACATTGTCCACACTAGAAGTACAGGATCACAGAACACAGGTACTGTCTCTTCTCCATACAATTTATTATCTAATTATACATAAGAAATATCAAGAATACATCAAACAGCAGAAGGCAGTGATTCAGTAGAAACTATGAAGATTCAGTAGAAACTATGAGAGTCTAAGCAGTTTAGCAAGCAGAACTTTGCTTTGGGACATCACGTGTCCCTCCACAATAGCATATGATTGCTTTATGAACCTGTCCAGATTCATCTGTTTGGTCTAAAAACACTACTTTTATTGGTTTCTAGTCATGTGGCTTTACATCCCCTGAATTTCACTTTGGCAGTGCTTCTTTGAGCTCAGATTGATACATATATGCAAAGTCTCAGCTCTTTCCTCCCCCCATCTGGGCACCTATCATACCAAATGACCTAAGAATGCTGGTTCAGAAGGGAAAAGGAAGAACAATCACCTCCTGTAGGCTATGCAAAAGCCTATCTGGTTTCTATAAGCCCTGTTTTATAATGTATTGTTATTATGGACTACCTCCTCTATGTTCTTCCTAGACAGTAGACCTGATAAAAGCTTGCCACTATTTCATGTTTGTCCAAGAACAGATACCAAGGGAACAAAAGGTACATCAGAACAAAGGTATCTTCATTTCTTCCATCAAATTATATCAATAGCATAGCCTTGTGAAGTCTTTTAACTTTAGCTTGCCCTTTTGCCTCCCTATCACTCCTTTGACACATTTTCATTACAATACCAAGATATACTGTTATTCAATAGCTCAATTTATCAGATACAACCAATCTTAACAACTAACAAGCAGTTGCAACTATCAAATAAGGGTTATGCATGGAAACAGAGATTGCCCAGAGGTCTCTCTCCTTGGAGATCTTCAAAAACCATCTGGACATGTTCCTGGACAACCAGACGTAGGTGGCCCTGCTTGAATAGAATTGGACCAGATGACCTCCAGAGGTCCCTTCCAACCTCAGCCAATTCTGTGATTCTGTTCCTGCAGGACTGTTTTATGACCCCATAAAAGCTCGTAGCAGGTACAGCAGATTGTCATGAGACAAAAAATGTTTTCAGTTATATAATTTCAGACTAACAATACTTCCTTTCAAGGCCAATCCTGCCATTCCACCACAGAGTTCGATCCAGCTGTTTGCACTGTGACCCAAATTGTCTCATTTATTTTCGTTGCACGGATCTCTACTTTATATATAATGTCATATAATGCCATGGAGTCCTGACACTTCATCATCTGAACCAATATCTGTTCAGAGTTCTACATTTCTCATCTAAAGTGCATGCCTGCATTTCCTTTGTGTGAAAACTTTTTCTGGGTGAGGGATGAAATGGGGAAATACAGTCTCAAAAATATGGTCAGACAGTGGTCTGACTTGGTACTTGTCAGGGGTCCACTTTGTCTGGATAGGTATCATATTGTAGTGGTCCCCAACATCCAAAAGAAAAACATTAATTTGATTACTATTGTATTTACTTATATCAAAATTCAGCATGAGAACCACAGAGTGATTTGAATGGGGCTTAGCAAACTATTTCCCAAACTCCTCATTTGTCTCTGAAAGTTCTCTGTGACCTACAGACTGTTCTCAGTTTCTTCAGCAGGTAACCAGATATTTATGGCATAGACCTCTAACAAAAATATTTTTATGTGGGTGCTTGAACAACCTTTAAATTGTTTTTTCATCTCAGCTTCACTACCTGGAGAATTCGCGTGGCAAGGCAGCATTTTGCTGACTCAGTGAAATGTGCAGTATGAAAATATCTTAGAGGGGTATCTCTGAGGTATCTCAGAAGAGGATCTCAGAAGAGCAACAAGATAAAACAGTAATGGCATATGTATCTCCTCTCTCAGTCCTACACATGCATAAATATAAACTCTCCTTCTACCTTCCACCTTCCTGTTGCTCTTTCTGTGTTCAGGATGAATCCTCCTTCTTTAAATTATTCTGCCACCCAACATTTAAGAAACAAATAATCAGCAATCAGCTGCAACCCTCTCTGGTGGGGATTCAATTAGTTTCTCTTGGATAATAACACAATGCAGTCCTTCCACAATTTTTCTATGTTAATATTGAAAATTATGTCTTTATCTGAACCCTCACCAGCTATATTGTCATTCATAGGTAATGCTGTACCTTTACTAGATTCAGGTTTAGCATTAGAATCTGTCTGGTGTCAGCATCTGAGCTCTGCTTTTCCTCTGTCATTCATAGCTGAAAAGATTTTTAACCCTGAAAGAAAACCTAACGTTAACATTTCTTGTGGCAATACCAGAAAGTAGGAACTTGTGTGTGGATGGTATGTGGCAGTAGATGTGTCTAAACTGCCCTACAGAAAAAGCACCAACGTGTGTTTGTGACTGATTCAGGCCTGACTCCTGTGTGCCTTGTCTGATAACACCCAGGTGAAGTATGGGTGACCACATTTACATCACTGTCCAAAATGAAGTTCATCATACAAGGTGGATCTGACATACTAGGATCTACATATATCCACCTTCTTCTGCTTTGGTAACATTATACAGAAAGGATAAGTCAGTGCGCTTCCCTTCAGAGGTATGGGATACTTCCTATATAATCACTGTTATTATCTGCCACAAGAGAAGGAGAGATTTGTTGTCAGCCTGAAAAGATAATGTCTAAAAGGATAGAATAGACATAGATTCAAGCATAATGTGAGGCATATCTACTAAGAGATCTCACTTTCCTACTCTTCAGAACTGAACTCTAAACTTGACAATGTATTGGCCTGTCCTATGAATAGACGATGTAAAATTGCCCCCTAACATTTAAACAGCTGCAGTATTTCTTGATCTACTTTTTTCTGCGTCTCCACATTGCTGCTGAGAGGGAAATAGCTTATCCATTCTGTAAGCATTCTCAGCGTCAAAAGGAGTTTTTGTTCCGGATCACCATCTGAATTTTTCTCATACTGAAAATCCACACAAACATACAAAAAAATCCAGATCAGTTTTTTAGGAAAAAAAAAAAAAAGCAAGAAAAAAAAAAAAGATTTTGCTTCATTTACTAGTAGAGTTAATTCAGGTCAGAAGGGACCTCAGGTCTCTAATCAAAGCTCCTCAAAGCAAGGTCTCATGTCTTTATCTGGCTACAAAGGTCTTTATTCAGTCAGAACTTGAATAATAGTAGTATAAATAGAAGTGCTACTGAACTATCTGTAGTAATAATTGAGAAGTGTTTCTGAACTACCTAATGATTTTTTTTTTCATTTCTCTCTGTGGTATCTCCTTGACATCTTGACCTTCCTTGTTCTGCCTTTTTTGAACTAAAAAAAAAGAAGACTGAGACGGGGAGTATATTTTAATTTGCTTTAATGTGCTCTAATTTGCACATTATGGATATTTAAACAGCCTAAATAATGATATCAATAACAAATTAGTATTCAAAGCAAAATGATAAAATATGGTGAAACTCGTGTAAAGTACATGGGATTCAGGTCAGCTCAATTAATAGTGCGTATTTTACATGGTATATTTTAGTTGACTACCTTATACAAATTAAGAGGTTATATCCTCAAGGCATTTTACAAATGTTAATTATTAATATAAAGTAATCCTCTTCAGTATTGTTTTTCCAGTGCAAAAAGCCAACCCAGAATTCAACAGATTGCATATTTTTAAGATGCTGCCAATGTTTTAAACAGAAAATCTCTTTGGTTTGCATTCCTATATATTCAGATTGTCATTGCACATCTGCTGTAATGATTAAATAGGACATTCCATCTCTGGAGGAAAACCAACTCAATTAAGTGAAAGGATTAAAAGGCAGTTTTCCTCCTCCCTCCCCCCCACCTCTTTTTTTAAAAAGACACTTTTGTTTTATCTACTTTCAAACAGGTAATTAATACCTGCAATTATATAAGTAAGTGACAGAGAGCAGTTGCATGCTAAAAGGAACATGACTGCACAATTACCAGTTACTAAATAATTATTTTCTGTCATTAAAAAAAAAAAATCACTAAATTTGTTAGTCACGGTTCCAATGCATCTAAATAAATGGACCAACACGTTGTGTCCTTTCAGACAAATGCAATGAGTTACTAGTAGCTTTCCTTTCAGTGAACTTGAATTGGTGTGCTGGAATGTAGTCTGCAGCCTGCAAAATGGTGGCCAGACAAAAGAGGCCACGTTGGTTCCCTTTACTGCTTTGTTGGGCTATTCCAGATTAAATACTCTATCTTGCCAGATCACCCAGATTTCCAATGCAAAATTTAGTGCTTGCCTGAAATAAAGAGCCTCTGCCACTAGCCAATCTACTGGGGCCATGCTGTCAAAACCCCCTAATGCATGCCAAGAAGAGATACTCTCCTGCCAGCATAGTTGCATCGCCTCACTGAATGACAGATGCAAAACTAACATTAGCTTTCCTCTGTTGGCATACCCACACATTGAGGTTTTGCCAGTGTAACTACGTCAGTCAGTGTCAGCATGTTTGTGGTTTTGAGGTTTTTGTTTTGCTTTGGTTTTTTCGTTTGTTTGTTTTTATAATTTCCTAGCTTTATTGGCAAGTCTTTGTAGATGTGGTACAAGAATATTACTATTAATGATCACAATAGCAGATGACAGTGACTTTCACTGACTTTCATCTGTAAAGTATTTAACGTATTAAACTGTATACAAGGATTAAAAAAAAAAGAACCTTTGGGGCTCATAGGATTCTGTTTGACTTGGTAAGAAACAATTTGGAAATGGGTTACTTGAAGCTGTTTAACTACAGATTCCAAGAAGTTGCACTCTCCATCTGAAGTGTTTCATTGGTGGAATATTTACAGAATTCTTCTGTAATGGAGGCATTTTCTGATATCTAATATGGTTTAGCTCACACTGTAGGTTGTTGCTCTCTTCTCTGGCTGTCCATTTTCATGTAATTCAGAGAACCTCCATTTCTATATGAAAAGTTGGCTGAAACTGGATGTCTTTTTTTTTTTTTTTTTAATTTGTGGTAGAATTAAGATGACCAGGGGACCATGGTTGGTCATAAATAAACTCTAAGACCCTTTGAAACTGCATTTACTACCCATACTTCACTCTGGCAGAACCTCACCAATACCTAGGTTAGCAAGACAGATCTTACCACATTTCCTCTTATCATTCTTATAAAACTGAAAACTAATGTTGTTGTTGTTGTTTAATCAACAGTTAGTAAGTCTGCCTGTAATGCAAACATCCACAGTTTTCATTTTCTGAAAGGAAGAGGGTGTTTGCTTCATGCTTTACAAATCAGCACTAATAGCAAACAAAGAATAAATATGATGTAATAAGATGCTATTTTATTCATTGTTTTGCTTTATAACTGTATAAATAATCTATCCTGGAGTAGGAACAGTCCAGTCAAATTTAGCACACTGTTATTTATATGCAGTAGTGGTTTGTGTAAATTGTGTTTGTGACAGGTTATAATACTAAGAAGAAATGTTTTGGACGCAAGTAACAGATGGCCCGTGACAACTTTATATAAAATATATTATTGTGTAACACAGTTAATAAACCCATCATGTAACATCTATTGAGCTTCACTAAGAGGCAAAATAATACATGGCGCATGATAAAATAAATATGAAATGCAAACCCTGTTATTTACCAGTTACACAAATCCTCTACAGCCAAAAGTTACCCTAAGCCATTGTCTCTCTGCTGTGCCTTTAGAATAAACCCTCAGCTTATGTCACTTCCTTTGTTTCCCCGTGTTCTCTTTTGCCTTTATCTCTGAAAGCATTTTTTAGATTTTTGTTATCTGACAGGTTGCCTACATCGCTGGCATAGTATCCTGCCTTCACTGCTTTCTCTGATTGGATGACCTAATTTTTGCCAGCAGGAGTGCTGAATGAAATAACTATTAATGCCCTGAGCCTATTCAGGTGAAGGCTAAGAGTTCTTTAGAATGAGGGTTATAATAGGAGACAGTAAGCATAGGAACATTTAAGACATTAAAAATAATTTCTTGTCCTTCCCCACAAACCTTACCCCTATTTCACCAACATTTTTGCTTTTTGCATGAGATTTATTTCTGGCTTCAAATGTGAAGTCTAGAGTTTATATCAGTTGTGTTTCTCCCTTCCCAATGCAAAAGGGAGAGTGAGATCTAAATAAGACACGATGTTTAGCAAATTTTGCAGACCCTTTCCTCCTGCCATTTTCTTACTAATTAGTTGCTATTTCTGTCACCATTAGCAACCTTCCACTATCACTGCTATTGGCCCAGATGACTGTCAGCTCCTGGCTTTCACTCCCTGATATGTCCAAGGTGTGTTTGAGGTCCATAAAATGTTTCCATGGGGCCTTTGTCCTCAAATGATGATCTTTTACACCATACTGTTGAGGAAGAAGGTGGTGTAAAAGCTTCACAAGTAGTTCTTCTATTGTTCATACATACATGACCCTTGGTTTTCCTCATCTGATGTTTTATTGCATATTTTTTGCTTGATAAATGCAAGTATTCTTCAGTAATTTCTTTTTCCTATCCATATTACTGGCAGCCTTCTGCCCCTTCCATGAAAATTCAAAATCTTCAAAAGGTAGGTATGCCAAAGATGGATTGAAAACCTATTTTTCTGCACATGTACACTCCAAGGCAAACTACAGTTTTTGTAGAAGTATGTTAGGAAAATGTAAGAAAACAAGGAGAAGCCCTTAGCATAAACAGAATCTTGAATATATTATTCCACTATTTACTCAGCTCTAAACCTGACACTTAACAAGAAACATTTAGCTACACAAGAAAAGAAATTGCATCTTCTCACTTATCCACATTCAAGCTCTATCTCTTGCATTTGGTTTGTGCCAAATTAGCAGAAGAGAGTGAGGGATGAGGCTAAATCGTTCCTTCCTGTGCAGAGGGAATGCAGAGGTCTCCCAACAGAGAGTGGCTTTCCTCACCATATGTGCTTCTTCATCTTGGCCCAGCAGGGCAGGAAAATGAATTTGAGGATTTTCAACACAATGCACGTTATGTAAGTGTTCGCTGCAGTGCTTTGCTCCATTTTTACCTTCAGTGGCTTATTCATGTGCATTTCACACAGAGTGGCTAAGCCTGAAATTTAGAAAGGAACTTCTGGGGGAATCAAGTTAAAATGAAGGTAAAATACAGGTTTGTCCTTTACATATAATTATGACGTAGGTCAGTAGTAGGTCTATGGTTTTGTGCTTAAGCAGTTTACTACTACACAGTTATCAGTTCCCAGAGTAGTTCAAAATCAGCCTCACTAATCTCAGCGCTGACAATATAATAGCCTAATTTGAGACCACAGAGTCACTTGAGAAAAGGTAGCTGACTGAATAACTATGCATTTGGCTATCAGTTCTCTAGGTAGGAATTTTGGACAACTCAGGAGATTCTCCAGGGAGACCCTGCTGCCAAAGGGAAATTTGTATGTTGTTCTTATAGATGCAGAAAGGGTAATGTAGGACAGTCATTTGCAAATAAATATAGTAAGGGGATATTTTGTACATAGCTTGAAATAATGGGAAGACTTTTACTAGAGAGGTGAACTCAGCAAAACCAACCAACCAACCAAAAAAAAACAAAAAACAACAAAATAAACGAACAATACAAAAACAAACAGTTCAGAAAGTCTCATCCAATACAATTGCAAATGCCACTGCAAGGACACAGACAGCCTCTTTGAGAGGTTCAAGGAGGACCCAGGGAACTGGTAAGGCTCACCTCTGCGCCTGGGAAGATGATGGAACAGATCCTCCTGGCAGCAATATCAAGGCACTTGCAAGACAAAGAGGTGATCCAAGACAGGCAGCATGGCTGCACCACGGGTAAATCATGCCTGAGCAATCTGGTGGCCTTCTATGATGGAGTGACTGCATCAACTGAAAACTGATGCAATTGACCAATGTCATCTACCTGGACTTGTGTAAGGCCTTTGACACAATCCCACATGACGTCCTGATCTCCAAATTGAAGAGATATGGATTTGATGAGTGGACCATTCAGTGGATAAGGAATTGGCTTGAAGGTTGCACCCAGAGAGTGGTGGTCAATGGCTCTATGTCCAGGTAGAAGCCAGTGATGAGTGGTGTCCCTCAGGAGTCTGTCCTGGTACTGGTGCTTTTCAATATCTTCATCAATGATATAGACAATGGGATCGAGTGCACCCTCAGGACATTTGCAGATGACACCAAGCTGAGTGGTTCAGTTGATACAACACAAGGAAGGGATGACATCCAAAAGGACCTGCACAAGCTTGAGAAGTGGGCCCATGTGAACCTGGTGAGGTTCAACAAGTCCAAGAGCAAGGTGCTGCACCTGGGTTAGGACAATCCCAGACATGAGCACAGGCTGGGAGAAGAACTCACTGCGAACAGCCCCAACGAAAAACACTTGGGAGTTGTAATGGACAAAAATCTTGACATGAGCCAGCAGTGCGTGCTTGCTGCCCAGAAGGCCGACTGCGTTCTGGGCTGCATCAACAGAGGAGTGGCCAGCAGGTCAAGGGAGGTGATTGTTCCCCTCTGCTCTGCCCTTGTGAGGTTCCACTGGGACTGCTGAATCCAGGCCTGGGGCCCCCAGCACAAGAAGGATGTGGAGCTGTTAGAGCAAGTCCAGAGGAGGGACACGAAGATGATCAGGGGCTGGACCACCTATCCTATGAACAAAGGCTGAGAGAGCTGGGGCTGTTCCGCCTGAAGAAGAGAAGGCCCTGGGGAGACCTCATTGCAGCTTTTCAGTACTTAAAGGGAACTTATAAAAAAGATGGAGAGCAAATTTTTGCTCTGTCAGACAATAATAGGACAAATGGTTTTAAACTAAAAAAAGGGAGATTTAGATTAGACATTAGAAGGAAATTCTTCATTCAGAAGGTGGTGAGGCACTGGAACAGGTTGCCCGGAGAGCTGTGGATGCCCCATCCCCGGAGGTGTTCAAGATCAGGTTGGACGAGGCCCGGGGCAACCTGATCTAGTGGGTGGCATCCCTGCCCATTGCCGGGGGGTGGGAACTGGATGATCTTTCAGATCCCTTCCAACCCAACCATTCTATTATTATTTTCATTGCTATTTCAAAATAAATAAATAAATAAATAAATGAGAGAAATAGAAGTACAAAACAAGGTTAAACTAACTACATATACCTACGTAAGTACTGAACTGCCCCTGTAATTTAAGGATTATATAGTTTTATATGAATCTTCTGAAATTTATGATTTGTGATCTTGGAAAGCAACAAGGATTTTGGTGACACTAATTATTTGACTGAGGGAAGTATCAGCACGAATGTTTTGATTTGCAACAACTGACCTAATGTTAAAATCAATTTAAACAAAGCAGTAGAAGGAAAATACATCTCAGAAACCTTTTGAATTAGCAGTTACAACAGAATAGTGACACTTAAGCTTTTTATAGTCTCAGTCATGGACCGTGGTGTACTTTAAAATTACAACTATCTCCTCACTGAAAACCTTTTAAGTTAGCAGTAATTTGAGGTTTCTCTTTTCCAATGAATATCATTCTGTGGGACCAATGTCTTTCTGGGAATTAAAAATGTGCTAATTTTCATTCTTTAAAAACTTGGTGATTCCACAGCAGTCAGGCTTTTTTGAATGTTTGAGCAACAAAACCAGTTTACCTCCAAGCTCTGCCTCTGCCAACAAAGCATCCTGCCAGTGTTCTCCCAAAGCTGACTCATTTCTGCCTCCACGGTCCTTCCACCAGTTTCATACATTCTTCCTTCTTCTAATAAGTACCAATAAGACAGAGATAACTCACAGCTACTGAGTATCAGTTACAAGTTGCTAAAGGATATGTTATTAAAAACAGATTATATGTGTGAAAATGGCTGATTGGAACTGTATGGGGGATAAACTAACAAAATATTTCTTATCATAGCAAAGTAATATAGAATATCAGAGACATGCAAAGGCATTATCACCTCTTCTGGCAGTCATATCAAGTCACGTCTTCCGATAATCAAAGAGGAAGAAAATGGAGATAATTTTTAATGCTAATTCTTTCATGTAAAATGCATTGCATTTCCTCTGAGAAGGAAATCATCAACCACCGTAATGCTCCCTATAAAATGTAGAAGCTATAAGGTTGATGTTTATGACTAGAAAAAATGGAAAAAATGACACAGCTCAGACATTTAGTAAATGATTGTGTGATACAGTGTTTGCTTGCTAAAAAGTCACCATTCTAGAGCACTAAAGTGTTATGAGTGCAAGGACTTAGTCTACACTCTTTCACTTTTCTTTATTATTTTGGTAAATTCCTGATTAATTACTAAGTATTAACTATTTTATTATGTATAAAAGATTAGTTTCTCTGCTGTAGATACATTAAATTTTGTTTGAAATCTTCCATACATTGCATGTTGAGAGACACAAAATTGGATAAATAATTCACTTTCACTGAACTTGTAAATGCGAAAAGATGACAGACAACTCATTAGCACTTGGACACTAACATTTCTGTGATTAGCCTAAAAGTGGTTTCTAGTAAGACCATGGGTTTGGGATTTAGTACACTCACTAGACACCTAGTTTGATAGGGTTCACATACACTATGTCGGCATAATGTCAAATGAATCTCACCTTATCTGTCCGGAGAACAAGTGTCAGCATAAGGAAACTGAACAGTCCAGCTCCTTTACATTAAGTTCCATAACATCTTATGTTCCTTTATTCATTGAGTTTTATCTACCAATTCCATACAAACACCTATTTGACCAGTAAGTAGATTTTTTTTCTCATTTAGCTTTTTCAGTGAAATATACTGTAAACTGGTTTTGCTACAGCGTTTTTTTAAGTGCTTGTCAACTTACTAGAATTTAAATGGGAATATTTCAAAAACAGTCTATTTAACAATACTTTACTCACAAGATAACTCCCATCCCCTGAAATACAATGATGTAAGTAGGTAAAGAGTTTTAATTGATGTGTCAACATGACAATGTAATCTATTCCTTCTCTATCAGAGTGCCTATACACAGCAATACAAAATTATCCCTAGTTTGCTTCAGTGTGTAGCTCAGTTAGTTGTTGATGCTCTGTCATATAACGTTCTAGTCGTGGTTTGACTACAGTCTGCCCCTCCACTGCTGAGCAGTCAGGCCATCCTGGTGGGGTGTCAGGATGCAGTCAGACCCTGCAAGGTAGAGGTGTCCAGAAGACTGACTAAGTGAGGGAGGCCACCTGTCCCCACTTTACTTCCAAAGCAGTAACTAAGTAGTTTGCCTGCAATCTGAGCAGTACTTCCCTATCAGAACAGCCACCCTGCAGATTAGGACCCTCCTCTAAAGAAAGAGGTACTTTTCAAACTGTTGATGCCACAACAGTAAAATCAGATTAGGAAATTTCACCAACCACATAAAACCTAAAAGCTTCCACTAGTGTGAAAAGTTATTATGTATTTGGAAGGTATCAAATATTGCAGTTCGCATTACCGCATCAAAGCAACCCAGAGTAATCACAAACAATTGAGTGACATTTGGTATCTCCATTTAAAAGTATAGTGTTGCTATGCAAGTTGAAAATCACAGCAGGTTTACAGATGCACATTTTCTTTGCTGCAGAGAATGCAAATTTCAAACTTTCCAGGATGAGGCCATGAAGAAAAAAAATATAAGACATGATTCTACATGAAGAAATGTTCTTGTTCACAACCACAGATAACAAAAAATTGGGGGTGTTTATGTTTGGCCTTACTATCTTATTTTTTGTATGTAATGACTGACCAGATCTCTCACATAAAACAGAGTTACAAAAAACAGACAAACAGACAAACAAAAAAACAGATGGGGCACACATTTTGAAATCCTGAATATCATAAAGAGTTATCAGGAGCTCAGAAACTCTGACAAGTGCCATATAAGTGAGCTAATTAGAAAGAAAACTAGTGACAAAACCCACCACCAAAAACACCAAAAGAAAAATGCCTTGCTTTTAAGTGTCTAAGAATGTAGAAGTTACCAGACCATGATCCATATTGCCAAATATCTTTTAGATATACCTCAGAGTGGGACCAAAGCAAGGTGCTTTAGAGGAAGGTCTAAAAGAAACCTAGATGCAGCAAAATCTGTTTTCATGATGTTCTTTTCCTCATAATTAATCTTTGGATATTATATCAAATCCTAAGGTGTGATATTAAACCCCGAAGTGTGAACCCTTACAGAATTTCTTCAAACATTAGAAAATGTTACCATTTGCTATTGCTATCATTATCTATCTATTTCCTTTTGAATACTGTTACATCCCTGCTCTCTGACAGATCTGTGTGCAGGCTTATTTGTGTATCCATAACATTATTAGTTGGTTTAGGACTTCTGCACTTTTGTGGGTGCATAAAAGACCACACTGATGGTTTTTAGCACTCAGAGTTAAAATTCAGCCTCTCAGTCCTCTGCTTTCAGGTTCTAGATATATTATAGAAGTAAAATACTTATATTTTGGGTAGACAAAAATATCTACCACAGCAGAAGCCCTAAAAGTTCAATACAGCTGAAGACCCATTTTGTATTTTTATATTCATGTATATCTGGACTTCTGATCATGAAACTACAGTCTAACTGTTTGGTAATGAGATGTATGACTGCTTGCAACTATCAGGCAGAATTGTGGATGAGAGGATAACTGCCTTGGCTATCAGTAGGTTTGGGGAGAACTACACTGATCTGTGCATGGAATCACCAATAAAAACAAGACTGTTATATTTTTTAATGCAACTAACAGAGACAATGACAGCAATGACTTAATGGAAATATCCTTTATCTCCAGGGAAAGGAGCTGTGTATTTGTTCTATGTTGGTCATCAGTTTCCATTTACTAGTGATTGCAGTCAAAGGCTGTGTTTCCCCTAAGGCTTCAGGGAATATTCACTGCCATGAAATAAGGGCATAAAATAGTTAACATAATCAAAAGAATAAAGTAATCAACTTAATAAAATGATATAAAATGTAAATTATAAAATATAAAATAATATAAAAATATAAATGTATATTTATTATAATATTTATTTATTATAATTTGCAAATTGTTTGGGATTGAACCAAATTTATTTATTTTGTTTTTATTTTGTTTTTGCATGAAACGTACAAAATCAAAAACATAATTATTTTTGCTAATGAATTTCTTGTTTATCACTGAATCATATATTTTCTGTTCATTCCCTTGAATGAAAAGCAAACAAAATCAAATAAAGATATCAGAGACAGAACAGAGGGTGGCATCCTTTTACCTCATAACCATTAGATATTTTCAAGAATGAAGGGACTTTAGTTCATACTTCCCAGAATAGTGGCTTCACAATCTTGTTACAGAATATCCTGGAATAGTATCTTTCCATGCCTTTTACAGGTCCTTTTTAATAAGAGTTAGCTATTAAATACTGTTTTGTTTTGTTTTGTTTTGTTTTGTTTTGTTTTGTTTTGTTTCCTTGAATGTTCTCTGGAAGGTACTTCCAGTGGATCAAAGATCTGTGTAGGAGTAGCTCATGTGATAAGCTTAGGAGTCTAATATTGTACCTTTCCCATAGTTACCCTTAAAAATGTCAAATCATTAAACAGAATTGTCAGTTTTGGAATTAAAATAAAATAGAAAAAGATAATATTAAACAAATGACTCCTGCACATGTTCATGGCAAATAACAAATGCATAGTTAAGATGCCCGTGTCTGCTAGTGACAGACAAATTAACACTGCTTTAGTCAGTTACTGTCTCACAGTTTCTGAACATCTAGCCTTTCTTCAGACTTGTTTACTATCCACACTTTTTCAGACCATGGATCTCAATGGTCAGAACACTATTTCAGTGAATTTACTATTCTCTATTCTCTAAAAATAAATAAATAAATAGAATTAATCTTTTCTTTTGAAGGATATTTTTGAGGATAAAAAGCAGGCAGCCTATAACAGAAGCCTTGTAAACTTTTTTAACACATCTGTTGTCATCCCTTTTCAAGACTAGGATATTTTTCTTAGTAGGTATATTTTATTTTACTAGGGTAAAACTCACCTGCAATAATTATTACTAATTACCAATTAATAATTCAATTTTTCATGAACAACATTGTTCTCATAGACTACTTAAGAACCTCCTTCCAAGATGTGCTAACATAAGGGGCACCCATAATTTACAAAGAAAATTGTTCTGCATGTAGCTATGTGGCTACTACTGACAACTCGCTTCTCCCCATCTGCATATTCAAAGCAAAACATAGAAATAAAATGTCAGCCATTGATAAAATTTTCTTCCTGTGGAGAGTTCATGAAGACCTTTCATGACAATCTTTAGCTTATAATTTATTCTCATTACACAGAATGAAAATCCATGAAGGGTGTTCAGTGAAAACAGAAACTTTCTGCCTCCCTAAACTTTCCCAAACTGGAGGCTCTGTTTCTTTTCAAAATTGTGAGTAATCCTAAGCAAAAAATGAATATATGTAAAAAAGACAAGCACGAAGTCTATTGTATATTGTGTATATTTGTGTACATTGAATTAGAAAGCAAACACGCCATTAAAGGCCTGGACTTTGTGTGAATTGTATCTGCTAGATACAAAATTGTCAGGATTAGTAAAACAAGTGCTATGTGGTTGGACTTACCGCACAGTATCTTGGATATTCAAATTTTAAGTTTCTACCTTTTCCATACCACCAGATCCATACTCTTTTCTTAAACTTCTTAAGTATTGTTAGCCTGCAGAACTGCTCCCTAAATATGACCAACTAACTGTTGTTAAAACATTTCCTCAACATTTGTTCTGTGAAATGCCTACATCTCCTAGTAGATGTTTATTCATCTGAAATAAATAGACATGATCTATGAAACCACAGACAAGTGTATTTTTAATAGACTGCAACAGTGGGTATTTTGTGTGAGTGAAGAAACAGGACAAGTCCCATCTTTGCAAATGTCATATACTTCAGTTCCCTTAATGTTCTTTGACAAATTTCAGTATTTTAAACTTTTAGGAAGCAACACAAGGGTTTCTTTTCTTTCTCATTCTTTTTTCAACTCAGATATTGCTTGCACACTTTAATTCTATTATGAACAAAATGCAGTCATCATCTGAGTAAGAAAACTTGTACATTTAAGCCTCTAAGGAAGACCATGCAAATCTTCAAAATAAGTGGGGAAAAAAAAAAAAGAAGAGAGAGAGTGAAGGAGAAAGGGAGAGAGATGAATTGTGAATAAATTGAAAAAGTGATTTGAACGAGAAGTCAATAAGGCACAGAGTGTGGGCCTGCTGTGAAATTTCCTTTACCCAAGTGGATGGCTTTGCAGGAGGAAGAAAGTATTGTTTACGAGAGCTGACAAGCTATAAATAAATAAATAAATAAATAAAATTCTGGGGGAAAATAAGTGCATTGGTGCACTGAAACACATCACTGCTGGCTAACCTGACAGGTCAGATCTAAGTTACTTGCTTATACTCTGTCATTTTAAACAGCATGTTAGCACAAACTGCAGTAAAAATAGGTCTTGGCATTGACTCTGAGGCATTACATGCATTGGAGAGGTGCCCACAGTTTCATTTTGCAACCATAGGGGTTGAGTCTCCTGTCAGTGTGTGTGCACAAATGCCTTAATATTAAGAGAAATGTGTGTTTTCACCCATGAGCAAAGATGCCCAAAGAGGTTGTGCTAGTATTCATATGCCGTAATTAAAATCATGTTTTATACTTGTTTTTGCCTTTCTCAGATTCCTCATATATGATACAGCTCTGGTCTGCAGGAGAATTCAAAGACCCATAAGGTTGCTTATTAAAAGTACACAAAAGTATAGGATAATCAGATCAAAGTAAAGCTAAATCATACTTCAGCCTGTGTACTTCTATGTCAGGCAAACAATGAAAAATACAGTGGAAAGCTCGGAATTTTCATTATATAACATAGATGTAAAAAATTCTAAATTACATAGATACCTTTAGAAAAGCTTTTTGCAGCTTGGAAAATAGATGGGATGCATAAAGAGACAGGATTCAAGGAGGAGTTAACAGCAACTGGGGCAGTGACATAAAAGGTTTCTCGACTCCCACTCACTTGAACTGGATTGTAAGTGATTTAAGTGATTCTTTCAGAAACGGAGCACTACCAAAAAAAAGAAGGAACTAAAACTCTGATATATTTGAGAGCTCTGGATCTATTCAGATGGAAAGAAAGAACATATTTTGTATATAGAGGTCAGGAAAAAAAATGTGCTAAATTTAAGAGAGTACAAACACCACCACCAAAAAAAAAATAATGGGCAGAGATACATGGATAACTGCAGGGTCTCAGTCACACAAGAAAGGACTAAGATTCTGGATATCATGGAACAAAAGTGGCATAGGCTGGAATGACTCTTCTATTCTGGACAAATTGTAAAGTAAGCAAAGATGAAAGAAGATTTAAACAGTAGCAAATAAAAAAAAAAAAAAGGAAGGTTGATAAGGACAAAGGTGATGACAGAAATTACAAGCCTCGTTGATAAAGCAAATAGTGCAGAGGGAATAGCAGAGAAATTTCCAGCTTGGAAATCTGGAAGCCTCGATTGAGATATGTGATCTTTGTAGGTTAATAAAATTTGATGCGTTGTGATGGCTCAAAGGGATAGTAGGTGATGTGTTCTGGAGGGAGCTGCTTTAGACTGTACCATAATCTGCACTGTATGTGTAGTACTTCTACAACACCATTTCAGTAGATAAGCTCTTAAGGAAAACATATGGTGGAAACAATTCCCTTACAGAGACTGTTTGAAAAGCGGCTTTGGGACTGATTTCTGTATCATGCCACATTGGTTCGCCTGTGTCTTTTTGATGACTAGATTAGGAGATAGATGCTTTGCCTGCTGTGAGCTCTTCTGCTATACTTCACTCAATTACAAGTGCTAGCTTACTAGAAAGGACGCTTCCGTAATGTCATGTGTTCCTCAGCTTCAGATGTATAAGACTTTTCCTGTATTTGCTATTGAACACTCTCTTTAAAGTGGTTCCCTGCTTCTCTTATAATCTCCTTTTGACCTTGCTGCTTTGTAACTGGGAAATGTTGTGCAGTACCTGGGTGAATGACATGCACAATACCTGTGAATACCTGCTGCTATTCTGTATGAGTTCAGAGAAGTTAAAAAAAGGATGATCAAGTCCTGTGATTTTCTTCCCTTCACTGTTCCACTATTTTTGTTGTACTGTGATACAGAAGAGGACATTTTCTATAGAAAACAGAATTATGCAGGCACGGTGCCCACCATTTCTATTAATTATTTCGATAACATCACTTTAATCCCATCCACATGTTTCAAACTATCAAGTAAACATGACCTTGATAATCATCATGAAAACAATCATTTGATCACTCTACTAGGGTCATATTTCTGAACACTGAACACATGAAATCACTGGAAAGCATCATTTGGGGAAGAGAAAAATTCAAACTATACGTGCATGCTGAAAATTCGTATGTAAAGTAAAGAGGATAATTGATAAAGAAATCATTTTTAGCTGGATTACTAGAAGAAAAATAATGTCTAGATACTGTTAAATTCTTACCCTCTTAGCTTATCTGTTCTCTATTATCATTTTATCCCTTGTTAAGAAGCTTCCTTGTAAATTGAAAGAAAAATACATTTTCAAAAATATAGTTGTATATGACCAATGAAAGTCTTCGTTTTGCAGAGGATGGTCATATATGTATTGAAATCATTGCTATTACTTGATCATTTAAACTAATTCTAGTTCCATACAAGAAAGAGCTTACAGCTATGCAAAATGGAATATTTGCGCACACACACAGTCACATGTATACTCAGAGTTAATGATCTAATTAATGATGTATTCCCATAATAGGTCTTGATTTGGCTTTTTAAGAATAAGCATAAAGCTCATTAGTCTGTATGAAATCAGACTTCCATCATTTTCTAGTTTCTAATATTTCAATTTTTTATGAGATATGAATCTAACTTTCACAGTTCCCTAGATCAAATTGTAATTTTTAATGTATTTATCAAATATGTTATGAATTATAATGGGCTTATATCAAATTAAATTTCTGGGGTGGATATTGTGTTTTTATTGGATGTTCAACTTATTGGCTTATTTTCAGCTACATGAGCTATAAAGAATGATGATGTTTAAACAACAAAATGGTAATAAGGGGTTGAAACTTGCAAGCAACTTACTGTGCTTTACATAATTAACGTTTCAGTTGAATCACCATAACTGTCTTTGAAAATGTTATTAGACTAAAGGAAATATATGGCAATATGACTTTGATTAGGTGCTGATCATGGTTAAGTTCCAGATGTGATATGTGATGAGCTTGTACATGAGGCTCAATCTATGCATGGCAATTTACCAGTCCACGGTATCTTATCAAATTTGTAAGGTCAAAATCTAAACAGTGTTATGAAATCTATGCAAAATTAGAACGATTTATGGTAGAGAATAAGAAAGAAGAAAAACTGAGTATCTACTCAAAGCTAAACTAAAAGCCTTTTTCATTAATTTCTTATGTTTTTCATACAAAGTTTACTTGTTTTCAGTAAGGTTAAGGCTACAGCAAAGGCTATTTTTGTACTGCTTCCAACTTGGCAAGAGCTAGCAACTACAAGAATTCTCACAAGACTATCCCACAAAGAGTTCCAACCCAACTTCTAAGCCGTGTTTTATTTAAAGATTTCATGTTATTCTTACCAAGAGTAAAAATGTAAAAGACACCTGTAACTAAGTTTCTATTATCCATACATGTATTTTTGTTGGTTTATCACATCGTTCTTAACTGAAATATATACAGATTTACATATTCACAAATATATTAAGTTCAGGTTTTCAGTAAGTTATGTTTGCTTAAAGATATTTTCTATACAGTTTGCATTATCATTGTTTTTGTCTTATCCAAAAGAAACCATTCCTTCCAATATCCTAGGTACCTAAGAATTTTTAAAGTGCAAATTACTTCATTGTAAGTAATAGCTGTAATTGATAGCTGAAAGGAATGGGGTTCTGTCAGGCCACAGGGCAGCACTGAAGATACTCAGTGAAGGATTCATTTGTCAGTAACGCATCAGCCTGCTCTGGTCTTGATCTGAGACCAGATTTTGATCTGAAATGGACACCTGAATGAGCTTGTTGGAACATACGTATGCCTCTGCGAGGATAAACTCCATATTAAGTATCTGAGTCTAACAACTGTTACATATTCCTTCACTTTGAATGCAGAATAAAGCACTGCACTGAATATACATTAAATTTTTTTTAAATGCTTTATTAAAAGCTTTATTTTTCTCAATATGTTTTCTTGATAAGGTCCCATGACACAACATTTTAAGTGCATCCCTTGAATCGCCAAATCCATTGTTGTTGCATACAGAGAGGCTTGCAACTGGTCAAAAGAAACCAGCTGCTTTTAATGAATAATGGTCCTGTCTGAATGCACTGTGGCTGGATTGTAAGATGCATTGTCTTTGTAAGATAATCAATTGTAAGGTGCATTATCTGCCTTTTTATTCTATGCAAAGCCAACAGTAAATTGGATGCTGACCAATGCATAACAATGACGTGGAGGATTTCATCTCACAGATATGCTTGTAGATGAAACACAACTGAGGAGTTAATACCAAAGACTGATTGCTTTCTTACTATGCAATGATTGTCCAGGACAACTGGAAAGATTTCCATTTAGTTGCATTTGTTAACAACTACCAGATTTTTGGTACTGACCAATCAGAGGCAAAAGACCAACAGTTTTATGAGATGAGCCCAGTTTGTGGAAATATAGTAGTTAAGACATAGATGTTTTCCAAATAATCTCTGTGAAACTTTTGTGGTCTTTGTGAAACTGTCTTCTGAGATTACTAATTATTATTGTCTAAAGTGGATGAAGATGGAAGAGACATCTAGTTATCTGTGCTACCAAAAGTTATTTCTGCTTCTCATTTACAGATAGGTACTTACCACAAAAGCCAGCAAGTAGCCAAAAAAGGCATATTTAAAGTTCTCTGGCAAGCACTACCTCTTCATATGTTACCAACTCTCTGACATTCCCCATCATAGGGCAGGAAGCAGATCAAAAGCTAATGCAATTTTTTTTGGCAGCTCTTTTCCTGTCTTCTCCTTTAACAAAGACCCTGAAGCTATCATTCATCATGGGGACAGAAGGAAACATGTCAGACAAGCAAAACACTGGTGTTTTCCATTATGTGATAGGTGCACGTCTCTTCAGTGTACACAGCCAGATACACTAGCACAATGTTCATATTGGAACATACATGCAACCATGTAGGAAAGAGGGTATACAACCTTCAGGTGCATGCATGACTGTCTCACTGAACAACTGGAAAAAAAAAAAAAAAAGTTTCCTTATTTTGTTAAATAAACCCCTTTACTTTCAGAGAAGTTGTCTTTTTCTCCGTTGCTGATACCTTCTAATAACCTAATAATTAAAACCAGTGTTCAGTGTACTTACTTAAAATACTAGTAGCTCAATTAATATTAAAGTAAACAGAGAAATGAAATTACAACTTAAAGACTGTAGGCATATCTTAAAATGATAAAGTTGAGTCTTTAAAATTATGTATGCATTAGCTATGCACCAAGTTCTTCATTCAGCAAGAAAAACATTTGCTGAAACTCATGCTGAATAACAACAAAGAAAGTCCTATACAGAGCCTAGAATTTTTAAAAGTAGCTACATTGAGCTCTCCACAAGGTTTTATTGAGTGGGTAGCACAATTTGAAAGGAATCTTCTACCTAGCTTTCATGTATATTAAGGAGACAGGTCACACACCTTTTTGTTATGGTCAGACAGAAGCAGAAGGACCTTTTCTTTGCAGTACCCCACAAAGAGTCCAAGAGGGCTTCAACAAACCTTTGCAGATGCATTTCACCTCAGAATAACTTGAAATGACTTGGAAGCTCTGTTTCTTTTTCCTCTAAATATTCACTTCTGGAGCAAAGTAGCTAAACAATGGAGCAGATGACCACCCCATAAAGAATGCTACAATGTTCGTTTACCTTGTGTGTCTGAAGCTGCAGTGTAGTCTAATGCCACTTCCTGACAATAATGAACTTAGATGTCAAAGCTTCAGATGGTGTAAACTAGTATATTAAAGAAACTATATAGTAATTCTCTATTAAAATTCATGTTGTGTTGCACCCCAAAAGACAGAGGCATACAAGAAAAGAAAATTCATGAACATTAATAATCTTGTTAATTTAAAATTGGTTAACTACATATAAAATTAACAGAATAAAAAATAGTTTATTGTTTAGAAGCCCACATTTAGACATCTGTTATTCAGAGTCCAGACCTCTTAATGACAACAAATTATACAATATTTGTTTCTATTTGCAACTGCTTTTTCAGCATTCCTGATATTCCACACTTTGAATTTAAAAATGGCATGTCTGCCTGCCATTTTGTAGACACGATATAGCTTTCTCTACCTGAATTCTGAGATGATGTGAATCAGCTCTCTTCTAAAAACTATCTAGCTCTTTTTATGTATTAATGTGCTCAAGATATGATACACAGTCTGTAGCTGATTATGGTATCTAAGGCAGAGTGTCTTACCAACATGGATACAAATAGGAACTCTTTGGAAACTCTACAGCAACAGAAATACTATGTGTTGTATGTGAATCAGAAACTGTAGTGTATAACAAAGTTTTGTATGCAGAAAGGGAGGCAGTTGTGTCTGTGCTCTGTGCAACACACAATCCAATTAAATTAACAAAAAAAACCTGAACAATATTTAAGTGAGTAGAGCTCAAGACATCTTTTTGTACAAGAGACCAACTTGGCTGACTACAGCACTCCCTTCCGAGTTCTTGGTTAATTCTCTTTTACTGCAGTTTAGATAATTATGGTATAGTATAGATCAACTTCTAAGTTATTACTTGTTACAAGAGCTGGTCAGAAATATTTTGATGAAAGTTTTTTGAAATGAAAGTTTGGTGACACAGTTAACAGTCAGTTCTGATCATTTTCACCTGAAGAAATTTGGAACAGCATAAAAGTTGTGAAATTATCCCGTTTCAAAACAGCTTTGCTTACCAAATTCAATTCCTACTCAAAACCAAAGAAAAACCTGAAACTAAAAAAAGCTTTCTAAATGTTCACAATATTCTAAATGACTCAAGTCATCTCTTTTGTCTCTATTATTAACAAATAAACATTTTCCATAGTCTTCAGTTTTGATTCTAGAAGCAAGAGGACAGCTTTTCCTACGAAAATACTTATGGAATGGATTGCCATACAGTGACTTTTGAAATAAAAGAGGATCTATATTTTTAAGTGGTTTCTCATTGGAGGTAACTTCTGCAGCTTACCCAGACACATCAGAGTAGTATAACTACTGCTTTGCTCTTTCACACCAGCTCGTGGAAGTCTGGGAAATGACAAATAGATTTATAAGGGTGCTGAAACCATTATTTGTTCAGACAAAGGATGAAACTGGCAATGTCCACAGTACTGAATAAATTCACCAGCAGGAGAGAAACATTCTGTCTTGAGGATAAGTAAGGAATGAAGCATTTCCTGCACTTCAGGGAAGGGAGCAGAGGAAGACAGGATGGGAAATTGCAACTCAGTCCTACTCTTTTCGCTTTTTTTTTTTCTGAATCTGCTTCTAAATCAGAACAAAGCCCTAATTTCTTATGAGGATTAGGAAAATCCTAAGGAAATAATCAAATTTAGAAATAATTTAGCTCATGAAACATTTATGTCTGGAAAAAAAAATGAAATGAGAAAACGTAATGAAAAGCTTCCCCCTTCTTAACATGTAATTTCCAGTGAGATGGTTCCTAACAAAAAATCTGGTGCTTTTTATCTAATTTCCTACTTTCCAAAATATGCAAACATTCAAGTAATTATAGTTTTGTAATAGTCCTTCAGGTCCTACCACAATCTAAAGATTTGGACAAAAATCAGCAACAGCACAGAAATTGTTTCGAACAATGACAAACTATGAAATGTGTAAATTATTTCAGCAGTCTTCTAACTTTGGATCCTGTAGAAACGAAAAATAAAAGATGTTCCAAATATCCCTCTAAAGAGACACTAAAGATTCTATCTTAAGTCAAATATTATTCATAAAATGAAAGAAATACGAACATGATAAGCTGCCTTTCTTTATTTTTGCCTGTGATGTGTGCTGCATGGACTACCTGCAGTGGCAGATCTCTGAATATGATCAGAATTAGAAGAGAATGCTTTGAGGTGAAGAAAAGGCTCAATGCAGTCTGCTTCATTAACACAGCCTGAGGCATCATTAAGATGTTTTGTTTTCTTACTGTCACAGGAATACATTTAGCCAAGAATTCATAATAATAGCAAGGAAAAAAAAAAGGCAATTTTTCTAAATTTTGTGGAAATGTGGGGGAAGCAAGGGGTTTCTAGCCGAATTCTCATTAGTAGGTTTTGGTTGGTTGGTTGGTTGGTTGGATGGTTGTAGGGTTGGATGGGTGGCTGATAGGGTTGTTTGTTGTGTTCTTTTTATGCTAAAGGACATATCTTATTAGACTAATGGAACCATTTCTCTCTCCCACACAGAAATGAGTATCATCCTCTTGATAACTACAGCAGTTGCTTACAAGTCAAATTAATATTGGGATACTCTTAGAAGTGTTTCTAACTTCTTTCAATGTTACTAACAGCTAGATATAAGATCCACTTGATCAGCAAATCCAAGATTAAATCAGTTAGTATAGTAAGATGACAAGGATAATAACTTCTCAGAATAACTGGAAAATGTGGTAAAATTTATCTCCTTTACTAGATTACACCTTACAATTGCTTCCAGGGGGAGGAGAAAGCAAAAATCTTCCAGCATTTTCTATGATCCTCTTTCCTTACAGGAAACTACAACCTGTTTTCTTTCACAGTATGGGAAACAAGTATTCATCTTCTAATTCAAAACAGAGTATTTCCAGGTTAATAATAATCAATGGTGTCTGTATTATCTCTGAATGAACATGATTCATCCACCTGTCAAAATTGGTAAAAGGAAGAAAATTAAAGTAGTTCTGTTTGTCAAATGGGGATGTACTTCAGATAGCCATCTATCCTCAGTTGGTTTTTGTGCAGTCTACTGTTGTAACTTAATTTTATCTAGAGGTTCACCAAACATCTGTTTTAATCACTCAGCTAATTTAACTCCCTTTTTCTGTGGCATTCCAGTCATCATGACATTTTAGATATCTCTGTTCCAGATGATCCCAATACTTAAGTGCTTTGCCATGCACATGTGCAGATGGAGGCTTACATTGACAGAAGGCTTTCTCACAGAACTTCACTCCTTTTCCTCTAAAGCACCTCACTGACATTTATGCAAGTCTTTAAAAAAAATGATGTTTTATGATTTAGGAATAAATTCTTAATTTGGTTCAATGATGCACAGGAATAATCTAACTATTTGTAGTGTTTTTTCTTTTCTTAATAGCAGCTGTCAAACCTGGCCAGATCATGAATGGACAAAATCATGAATTAAACAAAAAAATCAAATGGGATTTAAAAGTCAACGCTATTAAGCTTCTCTGTAGAATATCTACAGAAATAACAACCTAAAAATGGCATGTTTAGTGATTCTTCTTATTATTATGCTTAAGAGTAAGGACAAACAATAATTGTGGAGATCCATAAAAGCCAGCAAGCTTGGGTTATGCAGAAATATACTTATTTGCATGCCCTTCATCAAGCACATTTGAAGTTTGACAGACACCTACACTCAATGGCTGAACTTGTACCAACTGTACAGGCTTTGCATTCTATCCAGAATCTCCTAGCAACTTTATATTTTAGGGAACTTATCCAATGACCGCTAAAGGTAAAGTTAAAATTTCCATAATGACCTATGGACTTTGGATCTAGACACCCGTTTTTAGCATTTAATGATCCTATTTTTTGCATTTATCAGTGGAAATATCCTGACAGTGAAATAAAAATAAAAGCTCCTCAAAGCACTTTCTACTTAATCTGTACTCTTAGAATAGTTAATTAAGTAAACATAACCTCTCTTTCCAAATGTGCATAATGATTTCTGCTATTGTTATAAAACTGAAGTGCACCAAAACATTTTTGAGAAATTTTAACTATTCAAACAGAAATGTGTTGAAACTTAATAGCACAATGAAATGCTAGTTGGAAGTACACCTGGCTTGTAGTGAATGCTATGTTAAATTTTATTAGTCAACGTTTCAAAAAAGGAACCATTACTTTTAAAGAGTATTTTAAGTTCCTGAACGTATTGCTCAGTTCTCTCTAAAAAAACTCAAGCCATAAAAAGGATACTAAAATCAGCTGCAAGATTAACTTCGAAGTGAGTAAGCATTGAAGAAAAGTCTGTTTATTTTTTAATTAATTTCTTTCATCTTTAGAAAAGATCACAGAATCATTGACTTATTTAGAATGGAAAATACCTCCAAAATTATCATGATATCAAATTTAAAATAAGATATCCTATAATGTATTAGTTTGTTTTAAAAATGCTTCTTTCAGTGTTTTGTATTAACTGAGAAACCTACAAGTGAGTTTGAGTATATTCAGACAATGTATATATGTGTACACTAACCTATTACATTTTTTCATATTCAGATAAACAATTAATTGTATGAATGCATGAGCTATTATGATGATGTCTGTAAGACTGTGTGGAAACATGCTTTTATTTGCAGCCAAAAGTAGAAGCACTCTGAAAAGAATTATTTGAATTACAAAACTCCTGTATTAGCATATTAATTTGCTTTTTTCCTCTTGAAAGTTGTTATCTGAAGAATAACAAATCATTTGTAAAAAAAAAAAAAAAGGCAACTAAGAAGTGAAATTTAGTGTAGAAGCTGTGCAATTTAGTATAATTTGTGCATTCAGTCTTGGATTTCATAAGAGAAATGCAGAAGAGGTGTTCATTAATCTCGTCTTTAGCGGTCAAAACCAAATCATCCTTTACTACAAGCTAAAGTGAAACAATGTTGTAAATCAAACCTCACTGCCTAGTATCCAGCCAAGTAATATTTCTGTGTTTCAATACTCAGAAATACATTTGTATTTCTATAGGTACTTGCCATAAAATTTACTGCCCCAAGCTGTTAAAACATAAACTGTGTGTGACTTAACCCAAAACACACACGCGCAAATTCAGAATTTAAGGTCAA
The DNA here is from genome assembly GCF_013377495.2 of Cygnus atratus. NCBI lineage: Eukaryota > Metazoa > Chordata > Aves > Anseriformes > Anatidae > Cygnus > Cygnus atratus. The sequence continues at coordinate 22,400,255 of NC_066362.1, read as the reverse complement.
TGCATCTGAACATATTTTCCTATATGAAACAGACTTTTAAAATCTTTAGTTACTGTATCTACAATATGCCATTACTTTGGTACTTGTTTCCCTTGACTTAATCCAAAAGGCCATGGAAATTAATCCTGATCCAATTCAGTAAGCCTATTTACCTCATTTTTTAGTGAGGAAAATGTGTTGTGTTTTTTTTTTCTTTCTTTCTGCCACACTGTCTTCCCCTCATGATCCTTCTGTTTGAATTAACAGGTGTTTTATCACGCTATATGGACCTATTCTTTAATTCTGCAGGCACGAGTCTCATCAGAACCACAAACGTGTTAAAACTTTGAACTATTAAAAGTGGATACATGCTGACTTTTCCAATTGAATTAATTAAACTAAAAATATAAACTTAAAAACATTTAAAAAACCACCTGTTAGAAGAAAAGGGAAAAGAGCTTATGAAAAGAGCTGATGACTTTCTTATTTTATTATATTCCAAACCTTGCAGATTTGCAGTTTTGAAGGTTGATGTTGCTATTATTGCTCTTTCCTACCTAACTTGTCATCTTCACTACTATCAGCTGAATACAAACCCACACAGTCAACATTTGTCTCTGTCTTCCCATTAGAACTAAGAGCAGTAGAGTTAACTGTCTGATGTGTTTTGCAGGGTTTACCATGACTGATATCAGGAAAGAATCACACCAACTGAAAGAGGAATAACAGATATCGTAGTATGCAATGTTGAATTTCTCATTAAAGCATCAGGAAAATATTTTCTTTCTCTTCTGCAACAATAACTAGTGATTTGTGCTTTAAATTATTTCACATATACTTAATTCACTCCTCCTAACAAGGAGAACAAAGATTTATAGTGCTTCATGTAACAGGCTGGAGCATCACAGAAGGGTAGTAATATGCAAAAGAAACACTAATTTAATGTGAGGATATAGTGAGAATATTTTTATTTTCTCACTACATTATTAGGACAACCATACTACGATCATATAAAGTAACCTGTATTAAAATACAGGAAATCTACCATTTGAATCATATATTATCTATGAATTCTGAGATTCTGTTCACAATTAGCATTCGGAATTACTAGTTTGTAAGTGAAAATATTGTAGTGTTACAAGTATTGCAAAACAAAAATAAAGAGAGGACAGTAATTGACTAGTAAACTTATAACTTACCTTCTCTGCTGATTGGGCTGTGCCAAAAAAGATTGGAATAAAAGCTAACCAAATTATGCAGGTTGTATACATAGTAAATCCAATGGGTTTTGCTTCATTGAAGGTCTCTGGAACCCCTCTTGTTTTAATAGCATAAACAGTGCATGTGACCATCAAGAGAATACTGTATCCAAGGGAACAAATGAGAGAAAGATCTGAAATGTCACATTTGAGAACTCCCCTGGCATTTTCTGGTTCAAGTGTCCTCTGTTCTCCATAGTCTACTATGGTATGTGGTGGATCGATAGCAAACCAGATGAAGACTCCAATAAGCTGCAAGGATATGAGGCTGAAAGTGATCACCAGCTGGGAAGCTGGACTAATAAATTTGGGAGCTGTGACTGATTTTTTACCCTGTTCAAATATTCTGTGAATTCTGTTTGTTTTGGTAAGCAAGGCAGCATAGCTGAAACACATGCCAAGTCCTAGAAAGATCCTCCGAAATGAGCAGATCACTGTATCAGGAGTTGCAATCATTAAAAATGTGATGGAATAACAGAGAAAAATCCCAGTCAAGAGCACGTAACTGAGCTCTCGTCCAGAGGCCCTGACAATCGGTGTATCGTTGTACCGGACAAATGTCACGATGACAAAGGTGGTGGCAATAATACCGAGGATAGCTATGAAGACAGGCACAATGGCCCATGGGGAATGCCACTCCAGTTTGATTATAGGGATAAGCTGGCAATCGGTACGGTTGGTGTTCGGTCTCTTATTGATCGGGCACAGCTCACAGTTGAATTCGTCCACCTGGTAGTGGTACCCTTCACAGCGTTCGCAGTGCCAGCAGCAGGGCACCCCCTTCACGGTTTTCTTTCTTTCCCCAGCTTTACAGGGCAGGCTGCAGACAGATGTTGGATGAGTGTGTTCTCTATTACCCCACTGCATGTCTTCTACCTGTGGGTATAAAAAATTAATGAGCTTTCTATTTTCCCCCATTTATAATATCCTAATCCTGGCCACAGGTTTGTCATAAATCACTACATGCTGACAGTACAAATACAGTTTACCATAATAAGAAACCTGTTTCTTTCCCTTGTATTGATTTTATGAAAGCGTTAAATGATTGCACCCAATAAATCATTCATGCCACAGGCTTGATGAGTGTCATTAGTTTCTATTTACCTCTTTACTGCTGACCAAATTGACATCTGTAAGGATATTTATTGACTCCAGGCTAGTTTGAAAGCAAAAAGCCCTGTACACAGCACTTTAAAAGTTAATCATATGCAAATATAAATACCACTAGTTCTCAAACATTTAATTACAAAATAAGGCTATGTGAGTTTCAAATAAGTTTCTGGTACAGTGAAGAAATAGATTGAAATCTCTTTGCATCAGCTCTAGCAGAACAAAAAGTGCCAGAAAAAAGATCCATGTACATGAGATGGACTGCCACCTCTTCCAAGAATGTATTTTATAATTTTTCACTTTCTAGGTTTTGAAATTCAAGAGAGTTTTGTTTTCATTCCTAGAAGATAAAAATAAGCATACAGTGCTTTCTGAATAGTAATGCAAAAAGATGTCATGGCTACACTTTAGACCTGATTTTAAAATTCCAAGGTTCTTTTTTGTAGCACTAAACAGATGCACACAATGCAATCTTGCTTTTGAAATCCCAGATTTCTCCACAGCAGAACCTTACTAAAATGTGTTTTGTTTGTTTGCTTGTTTTTCATCCCCTTGTCTATTCTTCCTGAATGCCCCCCTCTCCCTCCCCCCAATAAAATCTGTATAGGGAACTAATGGTTTTAAAGCAATATAGCTGAAAATTATCGCTCAGTTTGGTCACAGCTCTCCCTAGCCCACCCGTAGCAACATTGTATTCTGCAAGAGGTCACACTGACTGAACCAGAACAGTTTGCAGAGCAAGGAATTGCTTATAGGCACCAGATTCACACTGTTTTACTCCCATGCTCCACCTTTTATGCCTTTATTAGGTGGTAAATACTCAAGGATGAAAGACTTGCCTTGTTCTTGCCTATTAAGTACTTAGCACTTTTATTCAATTTAGAGCATTTATTTATAAGTGAAACAGCAGTAACAAAACTTCACGTGTCAGGACTGTTTTCAGTTCATTATGGAGGAGGACAGAATGGGGACAGCTTATCGAGTGGGATAATTTTGGCCTTAAAGATTTATTTTTCCAGCAGTTTTTCAACAGATCTGAGAGAAAATCACAGTGTAACATCCCTGGCCCCGTTTGCCTTCCTGAAAGAGTCAGCACACCAGTCACAGTACCATGTAGGGTGAATAAAACTGAAGCAAGCAGCCAGGCTGTTTGTCTCCTCTGTCCCCTTTTCTGAACAGTGTAGCATTTGGCTATTATTCAGCACTCAAAGGGGCAAATGAGGGACTACATGGTAATGGGGAGAAACACGTTCATATGGCCAACTCAGTGAATCCCCTGAGTGATTTAAGGATGTCAGTGGGTTTGGGATCTGTCCTGAACCTGCAAAAGTTAATCACATTTTATATGAAGGACTGATAATTACATGAAATTCATCATCCAGTGATTATCTAAAAAGAAAACACTCAAGTAATTAGCTTCCTAAAAATCTTAAGAATAATCCAACATCATGAATTAGCTTTGTTAGAGCCCTAGCAGATCACTTGACATTTTAAGAAAACATTCACCTCTGTTACAATCTCTGGGTTTTAATCACTGAAATTCTTAAAACCTGCATAACCCCTAGTGTTTCATCTACTAGACAAGAGAGAAGGCATGTTATGATGAGATTTGTGCGATACCAAAGACATATTCTCCCTTCACAGAGCTGTTAGGAGAATAAATACATCAAAGCTTGTGATTTGGTCAGATACTTTGATAACGGGGTAATATGAGGCTATGGTTGTGTGGGTAAGTTTGGGATGACTCAAAACGGAACAGTACTGCCTATTTGCCAGATTATAGCACACAATACAAAATCACCAGGAGAATACACAGCACCTGTTCCACCATAAAGTTGGAGTGTCATGGACAGGCAATATCTAGACTGGCAGAAAGCCTGACAGAATAAAGCTAAAGTGTCCAATTTTTTAACACATATCAACTAGAAAAGTGAGCTCATACCTGATCAACATTTAATACCATGAGGTTAAAGTGTTTCTTCTCTAGCATTAAGCATGCTAAAGCCACTTTTACTATACTGTGAATCCACAGTTTAGATAGGTAGAAAGAGTTCCTCTGTGTCTCTTAGAGTTTCTATTCTAATAAAATAAATAAATAAGAATTAAAATTTTAAAAAAATAATAATTTTATTCCACAGCTACCTGTGATATCATACACTTCTGTCTTGACTGTGCTTTAATTAACTAAAACCAGACAAAAAATCCTGGTTGGAAATACATTAGAGTCCCTGAGGTTCCAGTGGCTACAACTGAAAATAAATTCCTGTCTCAGAAGGTCACTGGTAAAGATTCATATTGCATTTTTTATTCAAATACATTTGATGCATAATCTACAGAAGAAATATCTTCCAGCATGGTAATATAGGGCTATGAATGCTGAAAAAGCCACCAACTTAACAAACTTGACTCTTTTTTTTTTTTTTAATGAATTATGAATATAAACATGATTAGCTGTTAGAAATGGAACAATTCAAACGACAGTTGGCTCTCAAAGTGTAAAAACATTCTAAAACAGTGTAGAGAATAATCACAGTGAACGGCTGGTGCGGGTGCATTTTACACTGCATACAAGTGATGTCTTAACAATGGTCTTGTTTGTATGACTTTTTTTAGTCAAAACCTATAGTGATTTTTAGGCTGACCTACATTTCTGAAAAGGCTCTTAACAAAAATTTTATGAGTTCTTGCTCAAGAGTTTTTTATTCCATTTTCAAAGAAGGAGAAGAAACCTTCCTAAGAAACATTGGACAGTATTTGAAATTAGAGATCACCTTTAAGATGTTTGCAGTTCTTAGAAAATTCTAGCAGTGTAGGATTTTAACTCTGAAAGTAGGTACAAAGATGTAATTCCCCCTTTATACCACTTTGAATTCCCTCTTTATACTACTTTGTGGGGTCCTCCCATGAACCAAGCTACATTAAAAAGCAAAGTAATGTAGTAAGAGCCAATCTGTGGAGCTCAGGTGTTGGCTCTGAGGACTTGATGTTCTTGTTGGTCAGTATTTGAAATTAGAGACTGGGAATGTAATATTGGGCTAATTCTGGCCTGGTTGAGTGGACGGAACCCCTGGTAATGATTATAGAAGACTAATGTCCTTCTGGAGAGCATCTTCTGTTTTCATTTCAGCCAAAAGCAATTCAGTTCACGTAGCCTGAGACCCACTCCACAATATGAGCAAGTGTGCTAAGCGGGAATAATTAACAGATTCATTTCAAAAGCAGACTCTTGACTGAAACCAAAATGCTAATGTGTATACACCCTCAGACTGCTACTTAGACACTACTGTGACAGAGGTAGAGTAAAGGGCAGGGGAAACTATAATACAGAGTGAACACTGCTTACTTTTATTATGTCTGGGTAGATCCGGTAAGGGTTTCTGTATATGCAGCAATTAAAGACTGAAAAGTCATGCTACTTCCGGTCATCTGGTTCATTCCCAGCTACCTATAACCCACAGCACTCCTTGCCTTTAATGTATTTTTGAACTATTGTTTCGCATAATACGAATTTAATAAGGAAATCCAGTACAAGACATAATTATAAAAAACCACTTAAAGCTCTATCAGTTTTTCCAGTCATTGAATGTATATACGAAGGACCTGGCTTCCTGAACCTGTGCAGAAGATTCACCTATGTCATTATTTTCCTATCCGTAGGTTATAGCACCATTGATCTCACTTCTCTGAGATTAACTTTAGACAATAAATGATAATAGAAACTGTTAAGATACAAGAAAGAGAAGAATCATCTGAATACCTATAATTGCCATCAAATTCAAAGGGAGTTTCTGGATGCTCAGCCTCCTTTGAAGATCTGATTTTTTTTTACTTAAACATTTAGCAGTGGAATTTCAAAAGTTCCAATGGGAACTTTTCAATCCAGTTAATTAATTTAAATGGGAGCTATGTGCCATATCTGATTAAGTGTTTTTGATAATTCCACTATATTTCCATCTGCAGTTTTCAACATCTAAATAATTCAGAAAAGCTACCTCAAAGTGACATAAAAGTTTAAATGTTACAAAGCTAACTTCAGAGGAGCTTAATTTTAGACACACAAAGAAGACAAGGCCACAAAAAACAAAAGCAATATATATGTTTATTTATTTATTTATTTATTTATTTTTGACATTGCAATAAATTTGTTCTGCAGCACTTCAACCTTCAGTGATCAAAATCTCTGTGTCTTCAACAGCCTTTATACTGCTTAGCCCTTGCTAGGGCTGGGTGAGTCTCAGATCTTTAAGTAGCCTTAGGTAAACTTAGACTTTAGAAGACTTATTTTTGTCACCTTCATTTTCATGTGACATCTTCCAGCTGCTTTTGACTACAGCGTGAAATATGACAAGACTAAGTTCAGTGTAAAATACATCTGAATTTATTGTGTAGGTCAGATAGACTGGATTGACTAGCTCTGTATTTACTATTAATAATTGTTTAAACATAATTATTAATTTTATATGAGTAGCTCCTCTGAATTTGGAAAGTGATAGATTGATGCGTTACCATGGAGCACTTCACTTTGGCCTACTATGAGTTACTGTTTTCTACTATTACAATATTTACTGAAGTGAAAACGTCAAAAAGAGTGTGACAGCATGTCTGTAAGACACATACTAATTTTCTACAAAATGCATCGTGATACAGAAAGAGAATAGCTTCATTGCTATTTAAATAGACATAAAAATCATCCCTATATGAGTTATCTGCCTGGTGGAGTCGCAATTTGCTTTAATTTGCAGCCCTAAGGTTTGCAGTTCACTAAACCATCAAAACACAGAGGAAATGCGATTGCATATCAAAATTGAGTAAACACCTCTATCCTTCATGAACATTACAAATACAATTTTCTCTAATATCTAATAATAAAGCTAAAAATTAATGATTCAAGAAATGGGTTCAAACAAGATGAGATTTACATGACATTGTACAAGAAGCACATTCACATTCCTGGCACCTATGTTCCTCCAATAATCAAGCAACTCATTCATTTAGCAATGCCCTCAGCAACCAAAGGAGATTGATAAAAATTGCTGCTAATAGGTCACATACAAATTCTGAACCATTTATGTATACCAAAAACATTCTGTTTTCCATTTGAGATCATGAAATAATTTATCACTTAATTCAGCAATGAGTGATTATACAAAGCATTTGACAAGCCTCACAGAATTTTTATCAAGGACTTTGCTGGATTGTATTTTATTTTTTTTGGATTATGTTGTATTATCAATTGCAGGAATTTCCATTTTTGAAACCTTATCTCAGAGCTAGAAATTTATTTTAAAAATTAAAAATACATGTTTAGGAATATTATTTTAATGAATACAATTATACAAGATCTGGATAGAAGAATGCAAATAATGCATTCTGCCAGAATTATGGGAACAGGCTAACATATTATTTGGTAGTCAGTTAGCCAAGACCTTCAGAATCATCAAGGTTCTCACATACCACTTCATATGGCTTTTAATACATATTCAGATTCTCAGTTATAAAAATGACAAAGAACTGAAATATCGCCTGCAGCTGCTACTAAGAGTTGCACTTATTTCTGTCTCAAATTTGTGGAATTATTTCTCTTCTGACAAAAAGGTTTATCAGAGGAGCATAGCAAATGAATGAATTAGGGCAATTTAGTCTATTATTTAGCTTTTGAATTGTCTAATGCATCTATTCTCACAGTAAAAGTTCAAGTCTCTAATGTACCTTGTCCAATCAAGTCATCTGAACCATCACACACCAGAATTAAACTGAAACTGGTTCAACTAAAGTGAATTCATTATGAGCCTAAATGTAATGATCATTGCATTCAGTCTGCCAGCCAGATTTTATCCCCCCTAGAGAAAAGCTGAGTATACTTACAGACTAAATTTACAAATATTTAAGCAGGCATGTGCAGAAAGGAAATAAGTCAAGGACAAAAAATATAATAATAAAAAAAGCAAGCAAACAAACAAACAAAAAAAACAACCACTAGAATGAATCCAGATTGTCAATGGCAGTAACAAATCACTAACATTAACAAATTTGCTATAATTCCTTAGAATTTTTTACCTCACTTTTACCATGATTTACCACGTACAGATGTTTTCCTGAAAACTGAGATGTCTTTCTGGAATTTGAGGCACAGACGTTCCTAAATGTTTGCAAAGAACATGAGATCATATCCTTGGTTTTACCACAAACCAGTTGAAAATTAATGTATTGGAATGTCAGACACATTTGAAGAGTCTGAGAAGCTTGATCATATGCAATGACTGTGAAAGGACCAGGAAGAAAGGCAATATTTATATTTGAAAGCAGTGCTACAGAATGGTTACACAGCTTTGGTCTCTTATGCTATTTGCTTAGAGTTAGCCCATACAGCTCTGATACAATCTGACTTTCTTGGTGACCTTGGGCAAATTATTTAACCTGCTTGAACCTCAGCTTTGCAGTTGGCTGGAGGGAAGCTGTCATGCAGACAAGAAGAGTGGAGACACCTAAGTAAGTTTAAAATGTGGGTGAAATGTTTAAGTAGGGATGTTATATTTTCTGAATCTCAGTGATGCCAGGCACTAAACTGATCTCAATCTCTCAGGTCTGAAAGGGCTTTTGCCCAGCAAATACTTATACTTTAGAAATCACGATTAAAACTTATTTTTGCTTTTAAAAGGGAGCAATATTTTTCAAAGAATTTGCATCAGAAACATTATAACAATTCTGTTTCCTTAGTATGTCAGAATCTTTCTTGCCATTTCCAGCTTCCAAGAAATGCAATATCCCCAATCTGTGGAATTATCAAAGCTAAGAGAATTCATTTCTAATGTTCTGTCCACATTAACAAGTCATTCTCAGCTAAGGCAAACAAGCAAACAAACAAACAAACAAATAAATAAAATTAACTGAAGGATGCTGTGAGATTATACATGTAAAGAGAAAATAGTGTGAATAGATAAAGCAAACGTTTCTCATAATCAAAAAGAAAGGGTTAAATACTAGCACACTCAGTGTGCTGAGACTATAGGAAAATAACCTCACTAGTTAAATCATATAATTCATGCCTGCTGAATATAAAAGAGCATACTGTGGAAACTGTAAACAGGGAATGATCATACCACTTTATCATAATATACAGAGAATAGTGCTACAGAATCTTTAAACTCCAACTTTAAAATGCTAGTCTTTGAATAGTTTAGGATCTGTTTGCATACAAGATTATTCCCCAGCTGTAGTTTGGCAGGTACTTACAGGCTCCGGAAGTACTGACCCTAACAAACCCCTGTTATACAGGTCAGAGCTGAAATATATTGCCTTCTTTGATTTGCCAGACACCAGACTTATTAATGTGCATGGAGTACACGGAAAACCACTTTTTATTCTCAGGTGCTTTGGGAAGTAGACTGGCACAAAATGCAGTGATTAGCAGGTCATCAAGTAAACAGCTACTGTTCCTGCACAGTGCAACTATTAGGTGGAAATTTACAGCAACCTGGCAGGCACTTCTGTTCAGTACAAGCAAGATAATTTTTCTTTATAAGCATGAATCTTAACTACTCTTAAAGCACCTGCCCCTGGAGATAGGTTCTTTATTTTCAAATGAGACTAAGACCTCCCCCTCCTCCCAGTCATTTACTTAATAGTTCTATGACACAGAAATATCCTATTCAAGATAACATCAGCAGACTTCACATTTTTGGAAGTACTTTGCAAGGTCTATGGTCTATATTTCAAAAATATATGATTATTATGAAAGGATCAGACTGCAAATCAACTTTTCAAATTTATGCTTTATGCAGACTATTTTCACATAGACAATTTCTATTGCATATCATTACCCAGAGCTCCTCACTGTCCTTACACGTACTTGACATGCACTTGGAGAGATTTTACTGAGCATTTTGGTGTTCTATTCCTATATAACTTATGATGCACATGCAAGAACTGTAGCCATTATATGCTACTAAAAGCAGACTGAACCATAACTTTGCATATAATAAAACATGCTAAAAAAAAACAAAAACTCAAATAACAACTCTTGTTAAGGAAAACTTCCATACTTCCATCTTCATGTGTTTTTTTTTTTTTGTCAAGTGATAGGTTTTGACCAGTACCGTGCCCATTTGAACCACAAGGTTTGGAAATACTTTTTTTTCCTGTAAATCATGCGGAAATAGTTTGTATGCATACCTCAGAAATGTAGTGCTTTGAGAAAAGGATCCCAGTTCTGGCAAAGAGTTCCTTAACATCATTTTCCATGTACCTGGGGAATATTCACAGCTCTGCCCAAGGTCCATGCTATCACTAGTTTAATAGCCTAGTTGCATTTCTTGATAAAACTTTTAATACCCATAACAAATTTGTTCCCCACCAAACCTTTTGCTTTTATCACTTCAGTTAATGTTGGAGTCCAAGACTGGAGCTCCAATCTGTCAGATGCCTTTCATTCCCATTGCTGCTCAGATTCTCCCTCAATTCACAGCTCAGAGCAAACAGAAGGATTTAAGCACACCTACCATTTGACTTTAAAGAACTCTCATATAGACTTTTTTTTTCCTTTAATTTTAAGTCACTGGCTAATTCATTGAAGAAATCCCAATTTCAAATAAAAAAGTCACCATTACATGGTTTTAATCACTGGGGAAATTCTGTCCCCAAACACTTTCATGATGGCCTACTTCATAGGTACATGACATTCAAAACCACAGGACTATGTCTTGGGCCAGAACTCCCCCAGATTTAATCCAGTCCTGTAACTTCGTTAAAGTTATGCCAACAAGATCATGGGCCCATACACATATTTAATATTACTTAAGAAGACAAATTATAACCCTTTTTCTTATCTTTAATGTATATTAATTATTTTAAACTAGAAAAAAACCAATCATAAAAATGTTGCAAATATTTCCATTGAAGCATGACTGGCAGCAAGAGAGAAAGCACAAAGGTAGTAACTCCACTCCCAAAGAATAATAGGAAGCAGAACTGGAAGATCATGTCATCTTATGATCCTCAAGCTCTGAAAAGTGTTTCAGCGAAGTGAAGCACTGGAAATTTTGATCAAAGTTGCCCTCACCTCAGCTGCTCTGTACCATAATTGACTGTGACAGAGGAACAGACAAGCCTGAATGAAATTTAGGGATCACGTTTATTTCCTGTCTGATGAGAAGCAGCACTATACCTAAACCATTCCTGACATATTTGTCTAACCTGTTTTTAGGAAAAAGAGCTGTTAATGTGTGTTGTACCTGCTACCCTGAAGCAGTGCAAAGTCCTAACCACTGACATGTAGATTTTGACTTTTCTTTAAGGCAGCTTCCTCTATAATAGTTCATGCTGCCTTCGCCAACTCCATTTAGTGAACAGTCAGATCTTTCCAATATAACTATTTTGAATTTTCAGCACTACATAAACAAAAGAAAATCATCAAAAAGAAAGGCCCTTTAAACACAGATCCATCCAGGTTACAATATCACATATAAAAAGTCTGAAAGTCTGAGCTAGTTCAGAACAAGCAGCCAAAAGACTGTGTTTTATACTGAGATTTTCAGCAACAGGGCAAGAGCTCTCTGACAAACCTATGTTGAAGCTTAGAATGAAGAGTCAATAACTGAATTGAAAATTCTGCAGAGAGACAGTGATCTGGCAGGAAAAAAACAAGCATGTTGAAGAAGTTTAAACTACATAAGATATTATCCGGTGCATTTATTAAGGGAAATAAAATTAAAAAAAAAAACAACTTGAAATTAAGGAAAGAAAGACAAACATTCAAAATGATGTACTTTCAAGACACGGATTTTCACATGGACTGAGCATATTGAGATTTATTCTATGATACATAAAGAACTAACTGATGAGATAGAAAACTATTGAGACTTTACAAGGAAGTATGCAAAACTTGGAAATGCAGTGTTTATGCTTAGAAAATGGGAGAAACGAAGCCAGGGAGTTATCAACCACTTAGTTTAACTTGAATTCCCAGAAAAATCCTGAAAGAAATAAAACAAACATATTTTGAAAACACAGAAAACAAACAAGACAAATAACAGTCAGCAGGGATCTGTCAACAATAAGCTGTCACATTTCCTTCAGTGAGAGGGTAACAGGCATTGTGGATGAGAGACAAGCAGTTAGGTGTCATTTATCTTAACATTAGAAAGATTTTTGACACTCTCTCAAATTACACTCTCAGTCATAAGCAACCTATTGAAACAGATCTAGCCCCTAAGGGCGGAGTGTGAATTATATCAGAAAACTGCAGGAAGATAAAATTTGTCATTGATTCGCTGTCAGAATAGAAGGGATAGTACAGGGTGGGGCCTGGAAAGGGTCCGTTCTCAGTCTGGCTTTATTCAATACTTGTAATAACCATTCAATACAATTTAAATGATAAAATCGAGTATATGGTGATGTGGTGATCAAATTTGAGCAGTAACACTGGAAAAGTCTGAAGCTATGCTGAAGGTCAGGATAGTTATTCCATATAGTACAGACTAACTGCTGAAAGTCTGAAGAAAAGGAGCAAGCAGTTTAACAGGAACAACCAACAGGCAGCACTTCACAGGACAGGAAGCACTGAGAGATAGTAGCTCTTCATAAAACAAGATCTCAGAGCTATTATATAGATCAAAATATGTTGAACCAATGCCCTAATATTGCAAAAAGGGCCATATGCCATCCTGAAAGACACAGATAGATAAAATAATCTTTCCCTTCCACTCCACACCAGTGAATACATGAAACATTTCTCCTGTACTCTCCACTAGTGAGACTTCAGACAGAGCTCTTTGTGAAGGTTGGATCATTGTGGTTCAGTCTGAATGACAATCAAATGGGAAGTCCAGAGGAAATCAGCAAAGATCCGAAGTGTTTCTAGAAAACCTGATCTTCAAAGTGATATGGAAAGCTAAGAAATGGAAGAGAATGCCCTCAGAGGCTGTAAAGTCTTTGTTCATGGATTAACATAAGTATATAAGATACTATCTTTATGCAAGGGCTAAATAGTCTCTTGAGATCCCTTTAGCTGCCTTCTTCTATAGCACAATAGGGCAAATTTCAGTGACTAAATATTTTAAACACAAAATAAAAAATTAAGATCATAACTGGGACAGATAAATAGAAAAATTGCAATGCATTCTCATGAGACTTAAATATCTTTAGACGACCTTTGCAGTTTCACAAAATACCTGTTTAAGAAACCAATTTTTTAATATTTAAGAAAATAAGAATTAAAATGTTGATAAACATATTTCCTATTTCTTGGCTAATTAACGATGCACTTTAAATATTTTTAAGGGTAGAGTTTCTGTATTGCTTTTAGTTACAGGAAAAATGCTTCCCAGAAAGATGAGAGGGTAGGAGAAATCACCATTGTCACAGCAGTAAACTGTTTTCCATGTAGACATAAAAAACCATAAACCAATCTGGGAAATACTAAGCAGTTCTCTCTTAAAAAACAAGTCCGGTCTGGAGTTTTATGTGTGAATGGAGAGTTCGCCAAGGATTCACAGAAAATCTGACCTTACCTACTAATGTGATACACAACCTGAGGAACTAAAGCAATAGAGGATCCTAAATAAGTAACTACATTTATAAGCTAATAAATCTGTCACAGCATTCTCCTAGAGCTCTTGCTAAAGATATACACAGTCCTACATTCACTCGTGAAACCTAGTGCGTAGAGAGTGCATTCGCTTGTGTCCTTCCCAGCATTTCCTGAAGGCATGTAGGAAATCTATTTTTGAGGGGATTACTACAAAAATCAAACAAAACAAAAGCTAGAAAACTTAAGAAATGATGTCTGAAGGAGATTTCAGGACTAATCCTCTGACCCCGAATCTGAGTCAACTATGTCAAAATCACGTACAGCTCACACGCTCCAGCCAGACCACAGCTCTGGAGATTGCCCAGTACCCCAAGCAATGCAAGTCAGTGCTTAATTACCCTCATTAGAATTTTCCTGAATGCTCATATTAAAAGTGTATTGTAATTCAAATGCACTACTTTTCCTAATAGCCAAATTAACTACAACTAACAATATGTTCTTTTCCTGAATAATCCTTTCAGTATTGAAAGAGGTTAGCACAACTTCCCTCAGTTCAGCCTTCTCCAGACTAAACAGTCCTAGTTTTCCCAACCTTTCCCTACAGGCATGTCTTCAGAAGGGTGATCATTCTCATTGCTTGCCGCTGGACTCTCTCCAGCTAGTCTACTTTTGGAAGTGAAGTCACAGTTTTGCTAACGAGGTCATAGCACTAGGGAAGAGAACAGATGGATTACATCACAAGTCTAGGAGTACACTGCAGCAATGGCCTCTGGCAATGCAAATCTCGGTTAACCATTGCAAAGCCTCTTCTTCATGCCTCTGCTCTCCCTGAAAAGGAGTTCACTTCAATTCATCGAGTTACTGAAATCCATACTATCATCTTCCCTATGTGTCTCAGTCATTCCTGGCACACCCTATTGTCCCACTCCCCACTGAGTCTGTTTCTTGTGAAATGAAGTTACAATGAGATTAGATATTCATTCTTCACTCCCTGACTTAAACTGTAATATCACAATATTACCACTAAAAACAGTGATCAAATAATTTGGAAATATGATAAATAATTCACTCTCTGTCTTTTAATAATAATAAAAAAAAAAAAAGTGGTCAGGGATTTATCAGGATGAAAAGTCCTGGATAAATATTAGATGAGTATCCTAAAGAAATGAAATTAATACTGTTGTGAGATGAATAGAAATTGTAGGAAAAAAAACAGTAAAAATAATAATAGAGTAATGTACAATTAATTCTTGGTTACTCTCTTTCATAATCTCAAAAGCACTAAATGTCTCATTCATTTTCTATTTAACTAAATTTAATTTAGTAGTAGACCACGATTACGTAACACAAATGCACAATAATTAAATATCATTTAATTCACCATTTTTGCTTTTAAGCATGAATATTTTGCTTTTAGGTTTAAAGGGCAGCTCAGTCTTCAAATTATAATACATATATTAATTTCTGAGTGGGAGAGGAGAAAGATGGAAGGGACTGGGAAGAAACATGCTGATACTCCATGTTTCACGCTGGTACCTCACAAAGCAATTCACTGCAGACTTGCTGCCAGCAATTCATAATCCATACTACCTGCTATGCCCAGTAGCTGTTTGTCTATGCCAAAAGTCATACCATTACAATGGGCATAACTCTGAAGTCCTACACATGAAAGCAAAGCACTCCATCTCTCATATGTAAAAGGCCTTGATTTTATATTATTCTATCATTGCACACTTGCTTTTATTGTGAAAGAAAAAAAATACATAATTTTTAAACAGAAGTGATTATTTGTCATGCATAGCAGTACCTTCTTTTTGTTTTCTGATATAAACAAGAATATTTTGCAATCCTGTTGTCTGTGTTTATTTAAAGAACTGTTCATTCTAATCATAATAATTCTTACACAGGATGACCAAAGAAAAAACTATGAAATATCTACTATCAACTCAAGAAACCAGTATCAAACTGACAACCAAATGTGTAATTGCAGCCCCATGCTTCAACTAAGAAACATGACTAACTCCCTCTGGCAAGGTGGGAAAAATCCCTATTCATCCTAACTCTCAAGCAGAGGTTGTTTCAGTGGCAATCTGGTATTATTCTAATAAAGAACAAATGGTTGTCCAAGTTCAGGATATTTTCTTAGCAGCTCTCTAGATTGTCTCTAGAGAGTCAATTGATGTCTGTTTCACTGGGAAAGAAAGAAAGAAAGAAAGAAAGAAAAAGAAAGAAGGAAAGAAGGAAAGAAAGAGAAAGTAAGGAAGAAAGGAAGAAAGGAAGGAAGAAAGAGAAAGAAAAGAAAGAAAGAAAGAAAGAAGAAGGAAAGAAGGAAAGAAGGAAAGAAGGAAAGAAGGAAAGAAGGAAAGAAGGAAAGAAGGAAAGAAAGAAAGAAAGAAAGAAAGAAAGAAAGAAAGAAAAAGAAAGAGAGACTATTAGGACTAACAATGAAAAAAGCTTCGGAAGGAAGACAAGTTGTCATTCTTGGATTCTTCTAGGGTCCTTGGATCTTGTTCAAAACAACCAAGTGTTGTTGTGATTTTCAATCATGTTTACAGGTACATTTCAAAATCATTTAATGCTTTTTAGCATCTGCATTTGGCTTATTTTAAATACATATATATATTTAATACATAATACAATATGCAACCTATCAAAATCATAAAATCCCATTTTTAGTCCATGTTTCTGGTACTTTACTGGCTGTCCATAGTGTGCATCCACTGTTGACTGATCTCTTCAGTCCAGCATTTGTCCTTAGTGACTACAATTTTCATATTGAACTCAGACTCTGAGAGTAAAGAGGAATAAATCCTGAGCCATATTTACTGATCAGTGCTAAGACCAGGACTAGCTTTGTAAAACCTAAGTACTCTTCTAAAAACTGTGATAGTATCTTCCTACTTGACTTTCAGCCCTGTATAGAATAAAGGAAGACAGCAGTATAATTTTGAGAAGAATAAAAGAATCCAAAACATTTTTGCTTGTCTCAATGACTTTTATTTCTGACCAAGCATTTTCAGGTGATGGAGTGTAAGTTTGAACTCTATTGTCCTATTACATATGGACAGAAAAATACCCTGCAGGCAGTGTAATTGTCATATTTTGTTTACAGTTATAACCATGTATAGCAATAAGTGCTCCTGTTATGTATTTCACTGTAGTGTGTTCTTTTGTTAGACTTAGGGTTGGGTTCAGCAATTAAAAAAAAAAAAATCTATCAATTATATAATGATTACGACAGCTGGGGGGGGCAGCTCTCTGACTTCTTCAGTGAAATACAGCAGAAATACAGTGGCCTAAAGCAAAGTTTAAAACTTGTTTGCTGCAGTTAAAGAAAATATTATAAGTTTCTTGAATCATTTTCTGTCATGTCACAAGAAAGGGAACTAATGAATGTTGAATCTGTTACTTTTAAAAAGAATTGACTAATGTCAGTGTTGATAGGTTCCTTCAGGATTAGATACATAATTTACAAGTCCTAGAAAAGAAATTAAATCCAATACTGATTTAAATCTTCTTGTGATATGGCTGCCTGAAGGGAAGCTCAATGTGGGGTTCCCAATTTTCACTAGTTCACCAACCATGATGCTTAAGGCTAATGATGATTAGGGCTGTATTTCTGATAGTTCATCACATCAGTGTAATTTTAATTTACAGACTTTTTAGTTATAAATCAAGACCACCATAGAAAAAATGTCTGCCCCTGAGTCATTTATATTCTCAGTGCATACACTCCGTAAATCTGAGAGCAAATGCAATCTATTATTTCTAAGAGAAAGTTAAAAATCCATTACTGTAAATTTTCTTTTTCTCTTCATCTGAACTCTTGTGCTTTGGTTAAAAAAAAAAAAAAAAGTGAAATCTATCTTAAAAATTTCATTACATTTGGACTTGAAGCTTACAGTGTTACAGTGAGTATTTGTTTCCCTTAAGGACTAAGATAACATAAGTGGATCTCTACTCAAGCTTCTTATCTGCTTCAGCTAAACACCTGATAGTGAAAGCATCAATAATTGTCTCTCATCAATCAAAAAATTACTAACTTGGAAGAATCTAGATTTGTATCTACATATATTTTCAAATTATGTTCTTTCAATACAGATTTTTGTAAACCAAAACAATGTATAAGTTTGAATTGAAAACAGTTTATAGTTTTAACTATATTAAAACAGATTTTTTTTTAAAGAGACAAAATGTTATATTTTATAATTCTTAAACAACTTTTCTTTTCCAAATTGGCTTTTAGGTTTCAAAATAGAACACTTTTAAAGAGAAAAAAAAAAAATCTCTCACAAATGAACCATTAAAAAAAAAAAAAATTAATCGATTGCTAAGTCACAAAGGAAACTGAGAAATATTTCTTATTAAAACTTTAAGACTTGAACATTTACTGTCACCAAAAAAAAAAAAAAAAGCCATCAGTCAACACCTCTTTCTAGCCCTTATTACAACATATGCAATACAAAACATAGTTTCTAAGAGGGAATTCATTATTAGTCATATCAGGAAGTTGATTTCAAATCATAACTATTAGGAAAAGCAAGCTTGTTTTTAACTTTCCTCCTACAGAGATTACATGGTTGAGAGCTCAAATTTGCTAAACCCACACATTCATAGGGAACTTTTACACATGATATGGTATGCAAAATACTGTTGCAATATGAATAAAACATAACTTTTGTGGAAACAACTGCCTTTTCCTGTTGTTCTTTTTTATTATTATTATTATTCATTACGAAAAGCAGAATATTTTGGAGGGGAAAGGTTTATAACTATCAATGCTGCTTGAATATATGTTATGTTATTCTACTGATGAAGAAATGAAAATGAGGAAAGCAAACAACCCCAAACCCTGGCAGTTAAATATAGTCAATGATCAGAAGTTCTAAAGCAATTATTTTTTCCATCAAAGTCATACAAAAAACTTCTAGTGTCTGATTATTTACAGTGCATTAAGAACATTTAAAGTTGGGCAATCTTAGAGAGGAAAAGAACTTTAAAAGAGGTATAAATTTGCAATGCAGAATCATGTAAAATGATAATTATATAAAAGACATCCAGATTCTTGAGACTGATGTTTCTAAATATCTGCCCTCAGGATTGCCTTATGTATGTCAAAGCCTAAGATACCTTATTCAAACTCAGGAATCACGTGAAAGTTTAAAGTTTGAAGATCGAGATTTTTTTTTTTTAATTTAACTTTTATTTTGTACATCACAGCATTGTTACATATCTGTTTGTTTTGTAAGGATTACAAGAGTATTGCTGATCAGTAATCAGAAGTTCCTACAGCTGCTTCAGAGGAAATCTGAAAGGTCAGCCTGCCCAAAGGAGATCATTAAGGTTACTGAGGACTACAGGGAGAAAACAGTATCCCAGCTAGTGGAGTATGCTGACAAAAAGCCCCTTAGGAAGCAAGATACAGTCTTTACCTAGCCAGAGCCGGCACTTTCTGTCCAAAGGGGAAGCCAGCATTGCACCAGGCTTTGCTCCAGAACAAGTCTGAAGCTTGACCACAAGGAATCCGAACAGTCAGTGAAAACTCTGAGGAACCAGAGACCAGCAGAGGAAACCTGAGGGTTAGGTTCAAAGACAGGATGAGGGTTCTCTACAAGGTGACAAGCCATAGCCCAAATGACAGAGATCTGCAGTCTTGACTCAGACACTTGCAGTCAAGACTCAACAGAGAAAATATGACAGAGTACCCTAAGCGAAAGGAAAACAAAAGGAAAAGAAAAACACACAGAAAGAGAAAATGGAAACCTTGACTCAACAATTTAGGTGCAAAACATGTTCTAATCTTATTTTAATTATTTGTTCAAAAGGTTAAACTACTACAATCTCGGTATTTTCATGATTTATTTTTCTGTCATAGCAAATAAATGAATAAAAGCTATAATTTTTCTGAGACACAGTACCAGATATACAGACCAACACAATTGTGTTACCACACAATTTTAAATAGAAAAATCTATAAAAACTGGAGTAGAAGTAGAATTATCTATAGAAGATATCTATCTGACACAGAGATTCATTAAAAATCAGTTACATGTGTCTTCATAAAAAGGAAACTGCTGGAGAAAGAAGGATACAGTGGGAAAAAGTATTATATTTTAGAAACATTTCCTTTATAGAACAGCAGCATAAAAACATACATTGCTTTGCCTTCAACAAATATAGAGTTTTTCACTGAAACCACTGAAAATATCCTCTATGTTCCCTCTGATTTATTGGCAAGCAAAGGCACTACCGAATTTGGCATATGATGACTTGGAGTATTGACAATCACTCACAAAGATTACTTGGTCTCAGTATACTTTGTCTAGTAAAATGAGGTGGTAGGATTGCCACAGCAGATCATCATGTGGCATAAGTGTCATTGACACATGCTATATAAACTCAGTGAATGCAGAAACAGAGGGAAACAAACTGCATCATCCATATTATGACTTCCCTCTTCATTGTTACTGTACCAGCACCAGCAGACTCCGACAGTGACTGGCATCCAAAATCTCACGCCATGACAAACCGTAAGATATAAAGCTCACTCTTCACTTTAGAGCTCCTCCAGCATAAAGTTGAGTAAGTTCAAAAACAAGTGAAAGGTAGGAGGAGAAATATCTCATTGCTGAATCCTGCTGCACAGAGGAGCACTGTGCAACTGCTGGCACCCTGGGCCAGGTGAGCACAGGGCAGTGTGGCAAGAAGCTGGAAGCAGCAGGGTGTTGTGCCAGCCCTTTTGCATCTCTACCACTCCACAAGCTAGACAGCTCATCAGTGAATTTGAAAAAAGAGACAAAAGAAGAAAGCCACAAGAACATCCTAATACATCCATTTTCAATGAGAGTTAACAAGGGGTGTCCTTAGATAAATCCTTTCCTGCTGGCTTTGTGGTCAATGTGCTTAGCGTGGTGTGGTTTCAGTAGTCTGAGTAGAAGCCAGTCTGCTGGTATGTCAGATAATTCCTGGCAGTACACATATATCAGGCAGAAATAAAGGGACTGAAAAGCCACAGACTTAATGAAAAATTTAGCAGTCTAGGTGGGGATACAAAAAGACAAACTGGAATGGAATTTGAAGCAAATTTTAAGGTAGCTCTAGCTATTACTATGTAAATGCTATTTTAGTACAAATTTGCAAAATGTATGTATCAGTTCTTCAGCTTATTTATAAACACCAGAACTTTTCAGAAAACAATAGCAATTATGGAAATCATGAAAGTCTGTTATAATAGACATAATAAGGGTCTAACTCTAATACTTTCCAGAAATTACTATTTAGTACTAATCTTTACACTTGTTTAAAATGATTCTTTTTTCTTTCATGCCTTTCAGCAGACAGATATCAAGTTACTGGGGAGATAACACTGCCACACAATCTGCTCTGTGCAGTTTCTGTTGGTAGGGTTGTTTGTTTGTTTGTTTGTTTGTTTTCTATTTGGGCAGAAGAAGTAAATAAATGAGTCCTTGCCAAGTAGTTACAGATATTAAATATTAGATATGGTAAAGTGATTTAACAGCTGAGCCTGAAAACAGAGAGCTATCACATGTATTATTGTTGATAGCACTCAGATAATTATTGCAAAGTAGTCTCAACAGGAGAATCATTGGTAAATATTTACTACACTGTCTTTGCTAGTCTTTATCGGGAACCACTCACATGGAAAACCAGAGCTGTTAGAAAACTCTTCTTTGTGGTTTGATTAAAACTACTGAACAAACTCCCCTTGGTGAATCCAGTCATCAGTTCACACTGTTGCCTTTCTCACTAGCCTTTAGCAAAACAAAATTTGGTATTTCAAATTTGCAGAGCTAAGGTAAACCCTGTAAATCAATGAGACAGGTTAACTGTGTTGTGGTGTTCTCATGACTGTAACTTTCCTGGCCCCCAGAACTTCCCATTACAGTTGTGGCTTGATGCTTAGCTGTCATTCAAATATTCTTACGTATATTCTCTGAATCTTATTGGGTTGGTGATTTTCAAAACAAATATAATTCAATGCACATGGGGGGCTCAGCTACCACAAAACTTGCGGAACTTATTAAAGCAGCAATTAGAAACACCTCCCAAGGGAGGGTAACTTTGTTTCCTCTGTTATTAAGTAATAGAGACTATACTAATGCTAGTTAACTACACAGAAAAACTCCAAATTCTCCTTTTATATTCAAGAAATATTTTTATTGCGGTAGTTCATCATCCTAGTGTTTCAACCAACTCAGAATTGGTTAGATAGTCCAAACTTCTCTTTTATTAAGTACATTTCCATCCCCTCATATCCTTTCTATTTTTGAAAGACAAGAGCAATATATATGTGCGAATCATTTTGTCTGACACCTTCTTTTGAAGGATGAGTTACTATTTCACTGCCTAACTTCATAGTCAGACTGAGGAATATCAGATATATAATGACTCTAAAATATCATTTAAAGCAGCAGGTGAATGTGCAACCCAACCTACTTTAAAATAAAAAGAATTGGGTTCAGTTTTTTTTTTTATTATTTTTGCTCTCTTCTCAAAAAGAGAACGGAGTAACTTTTCTATGTCAACTAATAGAAATCCTCCACATTCCTGAAATATAATAATGTAATATTCAAATGGTTGCATTTCTCCAATGTCAGCGTCATAATTAAGCTACTACTTACATTTAGATGAAGCTGGTTGGTCCAATGACCAATTACTTTGTATTCTGTACTTTTGTTGGTGATTTGATACTGAAAAATGTCATAGCGTCCAGGAGCATCTCCATTTTCATTGAAGATAACAGGTGTTCCAGCACTCCCTGAAAAATATTAAAAAGCAGTTAGTACAAATACCTTTATAGCAATTTTCCAGAAAAGATATTCTGGGGGAAAAATTATAATTAGAGACAGTTGATCACACTGACCAGGTTCTTCTCAATGCAACACTGGTATGGTAATAAGTCTAAAAACCTCACAAAGAAAATGTGTGATATTTTCATTATCACTAAATCTAGCTTATATAGAAGTTAATGAAAACAACTTTAAAATCTTTTTTCAAGAAAACACTGAAAAATAATAAAAAAAAAAAAGTGGAGAAAATCCTTTTGACTTGCAGAAGGGCACAATTTCACTTTAAGGTGTGAATACAGTGTAGTGGCACAAATAGCAATCTTCCGATGAACTCCTTAAAGACTTTTCCTGTGAAGTATGAAAATAAAGTGAATATCATCAACTTAAGAGCC
Source organism: Cygnus atratus (assembly GCF_013377495.2). Taxonomy (NCBI): domain Eukaryota; kingdom Metazoa; phylum Chordata; class Aves; order Anseriformes; family Anatidae; genus Cygnus; species Cygnus atratus. The sequence goes on along the minus strand of NC_066362.1, from coordinate 22,377,178 downwards.
AATGCTCCTAAAAGACCTTGAGGAACAAATCTCTAAATCTGGTCACAGCTAACGTGATCAGTTTCTAGCATTGACCACCTGTGTAAAAGTGTTTTATCAAAATAAATTAAGGATAGCAGCTGTGTTTGTTGCTCTCTCTTCTATATACGAGACTGTCAGACAGAAAGGTCCATTGCCGAAACTGTCAAAAGTTATAAATCGACACTCTGTTCTTACTTCGATCAACAAAATGTTCAAAGATTGAAAACTACATGTCTACCTTGGCAGCCAGGTCAGCCAAATTAGAGCATGTTTTGATGAATTCCCTCAAGGTGACATTACCTTCAAGGATCTGCAGTCCTACAGAGATTTTGCAAAAATTGCACAAAGAATGTCATATTCAGCAGTCGTCCCCCCCCCAAATTCACACGTACAGATGAAAGAAATTTATAATGGAGGTCCATTGAAGACAAATCCAAATATCTTAAAGTTGTTTTTCAGTAACTGGAGAATGAAAACTATGTTCACTGAGTAAACAAACAAACAAAAACAACACTATTTTCACATCTCTCGATGCGAAAATCAAGAAAAAGAGAGTACCTAGTTCCTAGTAAATTCCTACAGTATGAGACCTGTTAACATAATACCTAGAGGTACTATGCCCACTGTATGAGCACTTTCCAGAGAATGTCAAAAAAAGCTTGAAAGTCTGGGTATATATTATGCAGAAGTTGGCCAGTAGAAGTGGGAATAGCAGTCTACGTACCTACAGAATTTCTGCATAAATACTTCTTGTATCTCCGTCTCCCATAAATTATTGTGTTCTCTTGTTTTGTATAACAGCTTTCATACAAAACTGATATCCAGTGAAATGAACAGTGTTTTCAGAGTGACAAGTGGCACATTAACCACTGTGCCAATTTCACAGTTCTGCCAGCAAAATTCTGGCAGCAAAAATTAGATGTGAGCACACACAGAAGAAGAGTATCAAAAGATTATGTGTGATAAATATTTAAGACCCCATTGAAATACAAGAGACTCAACACAAAATTTTGGAAACCTCTTTATGATTTGCTACCAATTCTTTTGGCAGAAATAAGGGCAAGAAAAATGCCAGTCTACAATCTTCTATAAGCAGTGAAATTACTCTTCTTTGCACAAATAGCAGGTTGATCCAACAAAATTCTTCCACCCAACAAACACATACTCAGCAGCTTTGGGTAAGTAGATGTTGAAGTAACCTTCAGACTATTTTTTCAATTTGTGATGCTGTGATGATGTGAAGATGATGTGAATCATCGTTCCACTCAGCACCATTTAAAGAGTTTATGGTAGGAACAGAAACCTATTACCAATGGATATATATTGTCCTTTGTCCTAAAGACCAATGGGGTTTCAAGTCACCCTTATGATCAGCAAAAACAGCGTGAGTTTATAATATCTTGTTTTTTTATAAACATCATGTATGAGGAGTACATGATACAGTACAGGCCAGAACCATCTTCTTCTTTGATATTATTATGTTCTCATCAAGAGAATTTCACTCAGTGCACCACAGTCAACAGTGGCATAGCATCTTGCTGAATTCAGCTGCTGCTCCGAGTCCAACAAGATCTCTCTCTTACAGCAGACATTAAGATAAGCTTTGCCATCTTCATAAAGTTCAGTTTGCTAAAGTCTCGAATAAGTCACAGAAGATTCAGACCCCCAAATACTAGGAAGAATGTGCTATCCTTCTGTGGAATCACATTTTTAGAAGGTAAAATAACAGTCACAGTGCTTGTTATAAAGTAAATTTGATAACATCCTAGGGATGCTGCCATAACTAGTAGTTATTGTTAGCAAGTGGCACCAGACCAGTATCTTCATCTATGTCTTATGTCTTATGACATAATTATGTAATAATTATTACACTTTTTTTTCTATGTCATTGTTTTGTGTACATTTAATGAACCTAAAACAAGGCGGTATGCATGACTGGACTGTGCTAATAACCGTTAATAACCATGCTAATAACCATTAGTTACATAACCAGGAAAGCAAAGCTTAAAGGCTTTTGAAGAAAAACTAGGGATTTTAGCAAGGCTTTAGCAGAAGCTTTGGAAGTGTAAGCAGAGAATGAAACTAGAGGTATCAAGGCTATAAACTAATCATCAATGGTTAATTAGTGTTCTTAAAAGAATATTAATCTCATCTGAAGAAAAATGCACCCTGATGGATAATCCACATGAACAATGTCTGAGAACGGATAGTCCACAAACCAAAAAGAAAGTATTTTATGTAAGAAAATATATTTTGTTTGGGCAACCCGTTGAATGTATGCTTTATTGAATTAAAGTGAATACTTCTATGGAAAAAACTGCCTAAAATTTTATAGAGACAAGGTAATTAAACCATGTGGAGAAACATTGAAGCTGACTATGACTCATCACATTGGTGGAGACATATCTCGATTCAGTGTAAAACACTGTAACAAACCCCACTGAGCTGTAAAAGTGCCTTTTTTAACAATCTGATATGCAGAATTGATCATTCTTGAAATCCTATACTGTGTATACTTGTGTACTGCCATATATGCCTGTATGGTATAATTGCCATTACAGGGAATTGCATCTTAATACTAGTTCAAGACACTGAGTGTTTAATTGCTCCATTTAATGGATGTTGAGGACCCGCTGCTAAATCTAAATGCAATATATTTTTGTCAGAAATTAACGCAGAAAATTACACTCTGACCTGAAGTAATCAGCCCAGGTTATATAAATTCCAGTTTATAAAAAAGATTTGGGGAAACCACACTGAATAGTTCTTGGATAGAACATTTATTTTAGAGAATAAACTTGGATACCCTCATTCAGGAACTGCATTTATTGGGAACCATCATAGAAAAATGTTACTTTTGCTTAGGAAAAATGTCCCTGCAATGCTTGTCTAGACACCTCAGAGACCACAAGGCAGCCAACATTTTTTTAAACCATTTCACTAATTTCATAATCATCTTTTTCATAATTTGTCAACAATCATGTAGCAAGGTAGTTAAAGAACAGCGAGGGAACTGTGCCTTTTCACATTTTATTCTCGGTGTGCTTATGTTGCTCTGCATCATTTTAACCCATGATTGACTCAGATAATTGTATGCAATCTGTCATCATCTTAACTAAATTTTTAATATATTCTGGATGCCTAAAACAGAAGTACATGGTAGAATTTCAAGAATACATAATAAGCTTGGCTACCAATGGAAAATCATGTGTGAACCTTCATATTTCCTTTGAGCCAACCCTTTTTCTTTATTATTTATAAACTTAGTACTAACTTATTTTGAGATCCATTTCTGATGTCTATCTTTGTTGAACAACTCCAAATTACTTTTAGAAAATATATATTTTTTTTAAATTGTAACTCTATACTGATAAGAGGAGGGAATTTTTCAGATTTTATAATAAAGTACAGTGAAGTATTGTTCAAATGGTTTTCAAACGTGTTTTGAAATCACTTTTTTTTTTTTTTTTAGCTAAAAAGGTACAAGAAGGTAGGAAAATGCATCTCATTTAATGTCCTCAGTCTGTAAAGTCCAGCAGTTCAATCCCAAAGATAGCAGAGGGTTTGAGTGCCCTTACCTTTACAGGAACTACTTAGCCAAAGGGACAAAAGAGATAAGACAAAGTGGGAAACACATGGAGATAGAACTCCATCTGTTCGTCTGCTCCATCAAAGACATCGCAGAATGAACTGATGATATGGTCTAGCAGAGTTGTGGCTATGTCCAATGATGTGGTTCAAAAGACAGGCAAAGAAACATCGGGTTGTCTATCTGAACATACTTATCTCTTATCTTTTACCTTTTCAAGTCATCAGGTATGCATGTGTTTATTACTGAATATTAATTTAATAGCCATGTATGTATGATATGGTTACCTAAAAGCTTCAGGATTTTTGATTTACTGCTTTCCAAGTCCCTTTGATGCACTGAATGGCTAATAAACAGATAGCAACTAAAAATAACTCCATAATCAGACAAAACAATTTTCTAGAAACCCTATAGCTGGATGCATTATATAGTAGTTCCATTACCATTCAGTTGAAGACAATCTATATCTACAACATAAACAAAGAAGTTTATTAAGCTTAAAGACACATTTACTTATTGTATATAATAAGCAACAATCTGATTCTGAGAGAAATTCTTCCTCTTCCTTCCCGGTTTACAACCAGCTGCACTAAACAACTTTGAATGTCAAGCTAACACATACGCTAAGCATTACCAAAGGAATGTGTCTGTGACCTCAGTAGTTTATAAGCCTTTTAAAATGCAGCTTAAACTAGCCAGAAATGTTATTTAGAGAAGAAGAAGAAGAAAGTAAAATGCATGAGGTTTTTAATTCAGAATCAAGGATGAAAAGGATTCTTTTGAATTTTTAATGCCTTACGTTGATGTCAAGGAAAGCTGTTTTTGATAAACAACTGCTTTATGACAAGCCCTTTGTACACTGAATTTGAAAATTCACCTTCTTCTAAAGAAATCCTTAAACATGTACCTTGATATTCTTAAGATGCTGTTCAGCAATTCCCTTATGTGCCTGCTTTACCAATTTTCTTTGCATGTGTACGTAAACAATCCCATCTCCTACTGCAAGCTGTGAGCTTAGTTCCCTGTGAGGTCACCAAATAAGCTTTCTCAGGTGGCTTCCAGTGAATTTTCTCTCTGCACATCTCCAGTAGTGGAAAGGAAGTGGAATGACTGGAAAACCACAAGTTCATACGTGCAGGTGGCCAAATACATATTAAAATTATTAAGCTGTAGTGAAAGCTAAAATAAGAATAATGGTGAGCCTTTAATGATTTTTTTTTCTTTTTAAAATAGAAAGAAAGAAACAAAAAGAAATCTGTTAAATTAAATCAACAGCCTTGGGTTTCCCTTACAAGAAAACCTTTAGTAAAAAATTACTTATGAAGCACTACTAATTCAGTGCCTTGACAAAAGTGTAGAAAAGTGATAAGCCCCACAACTGATATTTACAGAATATTCCAACTCCAGTGGACCTGATTCCATTACAAAGATTGCTTGATATTCAGCTCATTTTCTAAAATGAAATGAAAATTACTTAAGCTAAATCTTCGTCCTTTGAGCTACTCTACATAGGCTGTTTTATCTATTATGAAACCCATTGCAGTCAGCAGGGATTCGAGGGTATGGTTAGATAAATAGAAGTCAAGCAGTTATAGTACACTATAATATAGTTAACTGTTGTGTACAAAAACCTCAAAATGCACCATCTGTTAGAATTTGGCATTAATGGAAGGCTTCAGATTTATAGAATCAACCCTTATTTCATTAATTTGTATTATTACTTTCAAGTACTAAGAGTTGGGGGGCAGATCTTTTTTTTTTTTTTTCTTTAATTTAGCGTTTCATTTTAATTAGTTGTTAAAAAGTACTGCAGAGGTGTACATGAGTTACATGGTTCTCACTAACGTGGAAAGAGGGACAGTAACCATGTGAACCTTCAGTACTTAGAATTCCCAAGGAAGCAGAATGTATCTGTAAAATTAGAAAGGAAATTTGTCACTGATAAGCCTTTCATTGAGACAAATGAAAGAGAAGATTGAAATAGAATGAATAGAAAGGGTAAACATAAGCTGTTAAAACATTTCATACTCAAAAAAAAAAGAAAATCACTAACAGGGAATTATAAAGAATTATGTAGAACTAATAGAAGCTAATTTGTGAATATTAGGCTGGCAGACAGAGGAGGAATATACACTGTATTGGGCTAGGTAAGGTCTGTGATAAATGAAACCACTATCTGCTCAATCTTCATACAGCAGACATTTTGAAACAATGAACAATGCAGTTACTAAAGTAACAAATGTTCATTGTCTTACACATATTCAAAATCTGAAAAGACGCCTCTTTATGCTAACCCTAAAATGTCTCAGTTCATGATTAGGACGCTAAAACTGGATCGCACCCAAGTGCCGCAAACTTACTGCTGTTTTACATATCCTAAAGTACTGGAGACACCCACATAGATGTGCAGAATATGTTTATGACAGAGAACCTGTGCCTTTCTGAGACAGCAGCTGGAGGCCAGATGGATACCCTAGGGTTATCTAAAACAGCATTCAATGCCCATGTTAAGCAATTTATCTTACTTACCACGGGGCAGATTCTGGCTATTCATGTATGAAAGCAGAAAATAGAGCCAAAGGGAAACTGAGAGTACTACAGAAAATGCATAATATACAGTCTTAGGGCATGTGTGATATAAATTACGGTGGCAGCCACTAGAGATGGATCTCACATAGAGAACGTAAATAATCGGATATTAAAATAAAGTGATATAAACCAATTCCAGGCCAGGCAGTACAACTTTATATTATTGAAGCTGGTGGATAAGAACTTTAAGGGTGACACTGCAGAGATGGGTATAATTTGTTTGATGTCTTGGTGAAAGGCCTGGAACACAAGTCCTGTGAGGAGCAGCTGAGGGAACTGGGGTTGTTTGGCCTGGAGAAGAGGAGGCTAAGGGGAGACCTTACTGCTCTCTACAACTACCTGAAAGGAAGTGATGGGGAGCTGGGCGTCGGCCTCTTCTCACAGGTAGGACTGATAGGACTAGAGGGAATGGCCTCAAGTTGCACCAGGGGAGGTTTAGGTTGGGAATGAGGAGACATTTCTTCTCAGAAAGAGCAGTCAGGCATCGGAATGGGTTGCCAAGGGAGGTGTTGGTGTCACTGTCCCTGGGAGTGTTCAATGAAAGGTTGGACGTGGTGCTTAGGGACGTGGTTTAGTGGGTGACATTGGTGGCAGGGGTGTGGTTGGACCAGATGATCTTGGAGGTCCTTTCCAACCCTCATGATTCTATGATTCTATGATTAGAAATGCATACTTCTGTGAAAGGAATAGTTCATTCCACCTGTGCATAAGAACATTGGACAGGGTGAGTAAAAAGAGCACATGATTTTTAAAATAACAAATAAAAAGCAGTACTTTTTTCTCCCCAGAAGGCAGTTGAGTATTAGAACTTCTTACTACAGCAGGCCCAGAGACATGATGTGCCATAAAACTCACCCTAAAATGATTAAAAATCCAGCCTGTTCTCATTCAGCACTGAGAAGATCTATAGAGACAGGTTTCTTCTTAAAAACTTACATCATACCATGTGTACCAAACAACACTGGTTTGTTTATACATCTGAAGAACCCAGTGAGATGAAAAACCGACCAACCAAAACCAAACAAACAAGGAAACAACAACAACACAATGGGCTGTGGGAGGAGATATATGCAATGGGGACACACAGCTTAATCCCTTAAGAATCAACACATCTCATAGAAATCAGCGTCAAGAGAAATATTACTCTAGTGATACACTAGAATAGTAGCAAGGTGATATGACATTATCTGGTAAGTGCTAACAGCTCATGCTGAAAGAGGAAGTTATGAGGACATTTAGGTTTTGGGGGTAGTAACTATACATAAGTGTAAAAGAAACAAAAAGTTTTATTTGTATGACTGGAAATATCAAATGTTCTTGGGTGGAAAATATTCATTTTAATGTTATGAAGTATATGTTATGTTTAAATTAAAAATTCCTTTTAAAATATATTTTGCAATACCATTAACAGCAAGCCTGATCCTTCTGAGAAGAGTCCGAGGTTACAATTTTCCACATGAAAAAAAAAAAAAAGTAAAGTTGCTCTGTATCTTACACATATGCTGGGTTGTAAGTGGGAGTGGAAGTGTGAGGAACCTTTACTGCAAACATAACTCCAAGTCATCTGTTTTGGTATTGCCAAAATGAATAAATACATTTCAAGAGAGCATGCATTTCTCTATACAATCACAATCACCTACAGTCCCCAGCAACACAGCCATACAACAGATGCCCACTGTGAAACGGTCTTCATATCATTTGTTTCCATTTTTATGACTTTACAGGCAAAAAAAAAATTTCCAAGTAGTTGTAGCTATACAACTGGAGGTGATCAGAAGAGAGTGAGGACATAAGGTGTATTCAAGAACTTCCTCATTAGCATTTTTTTTCCCCGAAACTGTAAATAGTATGTTCTTAAGAGGCACGCCCTTCTGACCATAAATCTGGTCAGCAGTTTCACTCAGGGTAAACAAGCAGGACACAAGAAGATGTATGTGAGAAGTACATGTTATGAGGAACTCGGGTGCACCTTGCCTGCACCCTGCCTTCAGCTCCCTGAGATGCTGAGGATCATCCTTATTCTGCCTTTTCCAGTTTCCTACTTTGTGCTCTTTCACATCTGGATTTTTGGCATTATTCGGGGGAGGGAGGCACAGCACTTCACTGCTTCATCCTCTTTTTATTTTTAATTTTTGTTTTGAAACTAGTCCCTACTAATTTCAGAACCTCTGTCTCTGAATACATAGTACTTCCATTGGAGTTATCTACCATGTTCAGAAGGTCCTATCTAGGACATATGTGTGAAAAAAAAAAAAGAAAAAAAAAGAAAAAAAAAGAAAAAAAAAAGGAAAAAAAAAAAGCACCTTCCTGGATGAATGTTCATACACCATTCCACAGCAGTAGTCCTCTTGCAACAGTTACAAGTATAAATCTTCATTTCTCTCTTTCATTATTTTAATCTTCCAAAGAGTTGTGGATATGATTCTGTGTTAAAATCTGATTTTGTCAGGCTCCTTTTTTTTTCACTTAATTAGCTTATTTCTTCTGGAGTAATCATCTCTGCTCAGTTTTACTACAATGTATCTTTGCAGTAGAGTTTCTACTCTGCCTCTTTTGACACTCTGAAAGTGCTCCGGTAAATGCCTGTCAAGCTGACAACTGACACTTTGGGAAGGCAGAGAGGACTTACAGCTCTCCCACTTCAGGCTCCAGTCTGAACATTTACTTCAGGCCAGGATGAAAACTTGCCAAGCAGGCATATACACACCCCTGTGGACTTTGGAAGTCAAAAGGCATTAAGATAAAGTGTTTCAAATAAAAAAAATAATAAAATAAAATAAAAAAAAAACTTCAGTGAATACTAGCAACTCGCAAGTGCCTGTGCAATCTCAGAAAGAAAGATTTCTTCCCTTTCCCCTGCAGAGCAATTCCTCTAGTACTGAAATATATGAGGGAAAGGAGGTGTGGAGTTAAATCAAAGCCCTGCCCAGATGGAGGTGGTGCTCGTGTAAGGATCTGGATCAAGGGGAGCAACACTTTACAACAGAGAATCAACATCAAGACTGTGCTGTTACGGAACTAGTTAAATTTCAAGGGATGTCTTCAGGAAAAAAAAAAAAAAAAAGTATCTGAAGAGCCATCTATATTTCCAGGTGCTCTGTTTCGCAGAAGTAGTTTAGGGAGCTTCTCAAACTTGTTCATCTTCTTGGTGAGCAAGAAGCTTCCAAAGCTTTTTTGGTTGGTTGGTTGGTTGGTTGTTGTGCTGGTTTTTGGTGATGGTGGTTTGTTTTGCTTTGTTTTGTTCTTTTGTTTTGTTTTGTTTTGTTCTGTACTAACAGATTCCGGCAGCTGATGAGAGGCAAATAAAAGTTCTTTGCCATAGGTGATAGCTAGGCAGCATCCTGGTGAAGAAAGGTAACAGCATTTTCAGTCTAACTGTTAAAATGGCACCAAATCAGATAGAGGGTAAGTAGCCCAGCTTACAGGCATAATTTCCAGTACTAGGACTTCTGTCCCAATTATAGCATAGCTTTTATTTTTGATTCTGCTCTTTTGTCTCTGCTCTCTTCTCTAGAAGCCTCTACCTGATGAGAAAAACAGTCATCTGCCATCTTAGCTAACTTAAAACATGGTCATAATTCTCAGATACCTAAATGTGATTCGTTGTGATAAGACTGACTGTGGCATTTCATGTCTAAGTCTTCATTATTTTTTCCTAAATTGTATGAATAAAAATGAATGAAAAGCAAAAATAAATAAATAAATACATAAAAATACTGCCACATAATTATAGTTGAAATAATGGATTACAAAGAAAATGAAGGATCTAAACAATTTTCCACATAAGGCTTATACAAAGTGTAGTTGATTTACAGTAAAAATAAAAATAAAACAAAATCCAGAAGCCATGAAGCTATGAATTATGTCCAAGTTCTAAAAGCACATAGCTAAATTCAGATTTCTCAAACAAGACATACCCACATCCTTAACTCTGTTCCATTAGGATTGTCATTAGTAGGCAGACATTAGTCTGTTAGCACTTAGTTAACAGACATCTGAAACATAAATGTCATTTTCTTCTGTGTCTAACCTAACCACAGATAAAATTTTCTTTCACATGCCTCTTAGTAGGATCAACATACTATCAGTGATCCATGAAGTTACATCATCTTGTTGAGCAAAATTATATTTGACATTTGAAGCTATTTCCTGTTGTTTCCTAAGTGCAGTAAGTTGTGTGATAATTAAGCAGGTTAAAAGTATATTAGGGAATTTCCTACCAGTGATTGCTAACTGTTGACAGAGATCATAGACCGCCTTCCTTCCAGTGCTTCAGGGCTTAAACTCTGATATTTAGAGAGGACACAGCACCAAAGAGAAAATGTCAAACATCCAAAATCCATTTTGTAGCGAGATTTCTTTTGTACAGCCTACATAAAAAATAAACTAACCCACATGACCAGCACACATGCACACACAGAGCTTCAGGTCACACTTAAATTATCAGGAAAAATTTGAAGAGAGGCATCAAGCAGAGATGTCCCTGTCTGAATCACAGCTTTATATTTTCTGAGGTATCCAAGGTGATGTTATTTCAGTCTCACGACCTTGTCACAGCTTATTGTTTGATGTTTCTAGAATGCAAAACTGTCTAATATAATTCACCCCAAATACTAAGTTATTCATTAAGGTACTACCTTGTGCCAAAAAGAGGAGGCAGACTATATAGAGTAGTTACAGAGAAGTCTGAGATGTTGCAGCAAGTTAAAAGTGCTTGATATTCCTGAGTCCTTCAACTCTGCATGGCAGCAATAACTAATGTATTCGATGCAAAGGATAACAAGTACTTTTTTTTTTTTAATCTTGTTTCTTTATAATTATAGCAACCATTAGTGAGTAACTGGTACCTAGTGAAAATTTACTCTGTTGCCATGGTTATCTCAGGTAATTGTACAGTTATTAATTTCCAAAGACATAAAACAACACAAATGCTGTATCTACAAAACATTTAAGAAGTCATTTTAATTTACAGTGTTTTCCAAGCACTTTATGGGTCACAGCCTTACTGAATGAGTGACTTAAATTTCGATGTGAAGTCATTTATTACACCTATAACATATACGTGCACTCCCACGCGTCCCACTTTTTAGATACTTGACTTCAGGGATCATACGGACCTTTCAGGATTTCAATAGCATCTTTCAGTACTTTTAAGAAGCTTTTATAGCACTGTCTATAATCATTTTACATATTTGTGCTGTTCTGGAAAAGTATATCTGAACTTTTTTTGACTGCCTCTTTTTCTAAGGATAAAAGAAGATTATTGACCTGATTACATGCAGAATATTAGAAACAATTGAGATATATAGAAAAGTAACTTCTGTTGAATACAAACAAGAAGAACTTTTTAAACACCGTAACAAAACTACATAAGAGGAACAATATATCCTTGGAATGGCTAATCTCTCCATTTAAGGAGGCTGATGAGTGTACTTCATTAACCCATTTTTACAGATACAGTTCTGTACTAATATTAGTGAATAACAATATATATTGCTAATGCAGTAAAGGTTGAATCCATAAATTCAGAAGACTGATCCGCCACCTCAGTATTCTCTACTGCTATGAGAAATTCACATTCCATAAATTATAAATAGAAGTACTAACCACTAATATTTTTAGTATTACTGAAATTTTATGTCTAATGTTACGAAACTTCTTTTACAGATCCCATATACTAGGTTCATGTAAATGTGGGAGAATCTTATTAACTTTCTTTAAAAAGTTCTGAATCCTCAGGGTTGAAGAGAAAAGCTTTCAAAAATAAACGAAAAAACAAATGGGACAAAGGAATTGCTTCAAGAATGTTTTTAATCTCAGAATTTAAAGGCTTCTTTGGAGGACTGACTCAAGAAATCTGAGCTCACAGTATTGGAATACTTAGCTATAGTAAGCAATATAAAGAAAAATGTTAAGCATTAGACATCCTTCAAATCTTGACATAATCTTCCCTATATAACTAAAATGTGTAATGACAAAAAGACATACTCATCAATCAATCCTGGCTTCTTCCTTCACTAACATAAGGAAGACATAAACTCTGTTTAACTAGTTACTTAAATCAGTTTTGTGGCTGATTTGTCTTGTGGAAACAACATAAAAAAAATCAAAAACAGGAGAGGAATTTTATAAACGTGTATACACTTCCTTTTTTTTTTTTCCTTTTGACGTAGTAATCAAGGTTTTTAACATCTAATATGCTAGTTTTGCATTAAATCCTAACAAATAGACTATTGTCACAGTTGGGCCACACAAATAGATACTAGTCTTTTCTCAGCTTGTACTCCATCATAGTAATGACACTGTCCTGATTACCTGTTTATCAGAAATGATTTTTTTTAGCTGCTTTAAGTACTGGTAGGCTTATCAAAAACTCTTGGAGTATAGGAACTAGTTGATTTGCCTATAGATGAAGACATACACTTTGAGTTGGCTAAGTCATACCCCACAAGCACAGCAAAGCACGGCTCATACCCCACAAGCACGGCTGAAAAAATAAAAAAAAATAAAAATAAAAATAAAAATAAAATAAAATAAAATAAAATAAAATAAAATAAATAAAAAAACATGAAAACAAGACTATATTGTTCCTGGTGCTTTTCAACATGAGTGAAAATACTCTTTTAGGACAGATTTAAAGAAAGTCTTTACTGGGTTATTATGCCTGGATCTCCAAAATCTAAGATTATTTTATAACATTTTAAAATAAGTCATAATGGGAAGTTTAGTAACTAGATTCAATTCAGCTCTGAGAAATCATAGCCATAGATTACCTCAGATATGAAATGTGAGTATCTCAGAAGAACCTCTGAAGATTACATGTGAGTAATCTTCCCAGCTGTTTGAAGCCCTGCAAAGACTAATAGTAGCCACAGATAATTGCATTGTGTGTTTCCTTATCATCATGTCCAGGTTTGTGTCTTTTAAATATGTCAGAAAAATCTAGTGCTTTTTTTGGCAACTATGATGCAATACAAAGATTTAATTGTTATCCTTCAATGACCACGTGAAAATACTAGATCCCAGTTGTAGCTCCCTAGCTGTTTAAAATACTTTGCTCATTCCTGGTGATTGGAGAAAATGCTGTACTATGTTGTTACTGCACTAGTTATGTGCAATAGATACCTGGCAGACTAAATCTGTAAAAGGTCTTATAAAGCTTCTTATTTCCTTTTGTTATTTTCGTTTGAGAAAGTTTTGGTCCCTGTATGGGTAAAAATCAATACCTGCCTCTGCAGCCTTCAGAGTGGACCAAATCCCCCTACAGAAACAAGAAAATATTTTGGTCCCAATTTTTGTGTAATTTAAAGGACGTGATAAAACCAAAGTGTGATAGTAGGCATCCCTGCTTACAAAAACCTGAGCAAATGCAATGAGACTCATTGTATGATAAAGCCTGTGCTAATTATTGCAAGTCACACAAGCTTCAGTCATAGTTGCATCCACATATCTAGATGTAATTAAATTCAAAGAACTGAAGATTTGGATTTGTTAATCCCATTGTACAAACTTTAGCTAACACTATATATGACCAGTTTTTGAGGTTTTTAATCACATTAACTGATTTCATAAAATGATGATTTACAGACTAATTCCCTCCCAAATCCCTACAAGGACAAGATTCTAGAAGATGATCTTTCAAATAGTGCCAAAGGGTTTTAAGAATCACACCAAGGAAGGACCATACCTCAGAGAAAGAAAAGCGTGTTGTTACCACAGCCTGTCACATTTTGGCTGCTTTCTCTTACAGTAAAAGCTCCATCAGCACATAAATGTTGCTGCTTTGCATGCCCAGATCACATAGCTTTAGAACAATTGCTTTTATTACCCATACAAATCCCCCCCCCAAAAAAAAAAAAAAATGATTTCCTGTTCAGGAAAATACTACAAAGCCTTTTCAAATTCTTAAACCAATATTACCTCTGCACTTAGCTGGGGCCCTTTCAGATTTATTCCTGTTGCAGACAAAGGTGGTTATGACAGTTATGTACTTTCAATCCTAAGAAGTTTATTAAGTAATGTACTTAAAATCCTGTTTCCTTGAAACACGTCAGGACCTTTTGCTAGTTCTACAAAGAAGTCTTAGGTGATATTTATGGCTCCCAACACATCTTCACAAGAATGACTGCAGGAAAGTATCCCCCAAGCTACTTCAGAGAAGCCAGCACACCTACATAGCACTGTGTGTTGTGCATTAGGAGCACAACTTCCACTACCAGGATGGCTTTGTCAGTGCCATGCTGGGTCAGGTAGAGCAAACCCTACACTGCTGCACTGGTGTCATTTTGGTGCTTGCAGAAGAGGTCACAGTGAACTAAAGCAACCCCTCATCACTGTGTTCCTCTGTACAGCCTGTGATATATCCTCATTGTCTTTTTACTCTTTCCTTCTTGACCAACCACCTACACAACTTCCCACAGCACCTCATAAAAACTGAGAGGGCACACAAAAACATTCACATACACTGTAAAATCTGATCCACCATGGTTGTATAGCTCATTGCTTAGAACAAAGCCTCTCAATATTCATAGACATTTCACTCTTTAAAGGGGCTTTGCTGACACTTACATTTCAATAGGAGGTCTAGTAGTATAGTTTTAACAAGTTCTTGACCTGCTGACCAGATTGAAAATAAATCTTAATAATACCCCAAGGTATTAAAAAAGCTGTTGGCTTCTTGTCTCCTCTCACATTTCCTGGCTGAAAAATACGCTATCAAAAGCAATCATTATCTCTCATTAAAGCAATTAACTACAGAAAAGCATAGAGCAATGAAATAAATAGGGTGTATACACACACACATATATATGAAAAGCTAGCTATGCTGTTTTTCACTATTTCCACAGCTCCTCAAATCAAAAGAGAGGAGAGTGACATGGTGGTGCATAGTGGCCAAAGCAACAAGAAAGACTTTACACTAGCCATGCCCTTTGCTAGCTCTGTCTAATACTTACAGCACAGCTCCAAGGCAAATATTTAATCATACAGCAAGACCTCTGGCTAAGGTTTTTATCATGATCATAGTTATTCCCAAACTGAGAGAACAGAAACTGGCGCCTGGTGCCAGAAAGGTATCCCAGACATGCTGCACAAATTAACTAATTAATATTTCTGTTCCTGCAATTGATAATTAGCATATATTGCTAGTTATCTACAACTATATGCTAGTTTGTATTCAACTAAATTCTAATGTTCACCATGCATATGTGATATGAAACCTGCACTGTCATATCTGAAGGGATTATTTGTAGTTCTACTGGATTTGCACATTTTCTTGCAGTCAGCGTGAATTCTCCAGGTGCACAGGTGACAGACTAAAAATTTTCACCTCTGTTGCTGCAACCAGGGGATGTGTATTCCCATGCTAAGGTTCACCTGGAGTGGTCTCACCTGATGACTCTGCAAGATTGTACCTCATGCAACTACACTGATATTTCACATTTTGCCTTCTATTGTTCTTTTTTCACTTTCTTTCTCACTGCTACATTTTGTATTTAAAGCTTATAAAATCCTATTCTGATAACTACATTCTTTTAATGGTCTGCTTTAATTTTTTTTGCATATTTTCTTTTGGATGGCTCTCTTTTAGAAGAACAAAATCAGATCGCAGTGTAGAGTTCAGCTTCATAAGAAGTTCTTACAGATATAAATGAAGTGTAATCACCAAAACATTCTTCTGAAATTCATGCACCTAAACTGATTTACACTGGCTGATAATCTGATGGACTCATTTGAATGTATGGGGAATGGTGATTCACTGAGCAAAGCAACGCTAATAATTTCTGATAGACCACTCACGACCCTTTCAAAAATCAGTATCATATTTCCAACTTGTGTCCAGATGGTAAAACATTAAAGCAAGGAGAGGAAAACAAAACAAAACAAAACAAAAAAACAACAAAAAAAAACCAACAACAAAAAACTATTTTTGTATTTGGTAAAAAGGCACTTATTATATTTGCTAGGTCATTGAGAAGATGTTCTTTTCAGATACAATCTAACATATTAAAAAGGTTTCAGATTTTTTATACATGCTTCCTTCACCTACAATAAGCTCCATAACAGAAGACCTTAATTTGCCCCAGTCAAGCCATGCATTAAACCTAAAATCCACCTTTATACTGTCTCTTCCAGGATTGAGAATGTAAATTAATGAACAACATTTAGAAGAGCAGAATAATGATTCAAAACATCACAAAGAGACCATCACAGTATCCACGTAAGTCTGCAAGGAACATTTCCCAGTACAGTGACCTAAATCTAATCAGTGATGAGTGGTAGTATATGAAAACATAATCTTTACCTCTTGGAGCGATACATCTCACCTGTGATATGTTGCAGGCATTAGACTGCAAGTCAAGTCTAATTAATCACATCCTATTTATATAAATATTCCTTAAGTGTTCATATAGAATGTTTGTTTCTTCTAGGTCAAAAACTTCACTGACATCTATAGAATATTTAACATTTACATATGACAAACAGATTTCACCCCCTGTTTTTAAATTGCCATGGGGTGTAAATGTTAATGTACAAAATTAAATGCTCTTTTCCAGAATTGCTTGATTTCATGGTGAAAATAAATAAATAAATAAATAAATATAGCAATATATTTCAACTGTAAAGCTCTCTGAGCCTCATGGAACTATATAGATAATGTAACCAGATTTGAACATGAGATATGGTATTTCCAAATTACTCTTTTTAATATTTCTCTTTCCAATGTATCTTATATATGAAAAAAAAATACATAAAATCCTGCAATAACTATTTTTTAAAGATAATGAAATGCCTATCAGATAACTCTTCATGCCAGAACTTAAATATAGAGTTACAGAAAAATCAGTTTTATTATGAAAGCTGTCAACTAAGAATGCTTTTCAAGGAAAATAATTCTTTTCATTGAAAAAAAAAAAAGGTAGTCTTTTTCGGTTAAAATATAAAAGGCTTCTAGAAAAAGAAAAGTATTATATTAAGGTACTATCAATGCATAAAACCCGTATACACTTAAAGGCAAAGAAAACATGTTGGGTGCCCTTATAATAAAATGAAATATTTGTCGTAGACTAAGTAAGCTTGGAAATAGTAAGACTGGATGCATTGGATAAATATATCGTTTAAAAAAAAAAAAAAAGAAGAATGCTAGGCATTCCATCCTACCACAGTAAGAGATTTCATTGTCTTGGCTCACAATATATCATAATTCTTGAAAACATCAAAAATCAAGCAAACAAACCACATGCTGTCATACTCTCTAGATTTCCACACCAATCCACAGGTAAAAAGGTTGCGCTAACCTTGGGTTAAGCAAGAGAACCCTTACAAGCCTTCTTGAATTACAAACACATTTAAAATTTCAGATATTTACTTATTATCAATTTAAACACCATCAGGCGCTTTAGGTGACATTTTCTAACTAAACTGTTACACACCTTTGGTGGCCAAAGGCATGAAACTCCATCTATCTGGTCTCCTAATTCCCCCCAAGGAATGTATTAATGAAGTATTAATGCGCTTATTATGACCTATTACATCAGCCCACTTTATATTAACAAGGATGTCACATGTACCATATTTCTGCAAGAAGTAAAAAGAAATGAAGCAATTTTTAATATACTGGTGTTGTGTAAGATCTTAGAAGTGGTTCAGACAAATTCTGTTTCAGCTTAAGAAAACCATACATCAGTAATTGTGTTCTTAATTGAGAAATCTAAGGCCTGATATTTTCATGTCTGATGTAGGAAATATATAATCAACAAAATACACAAATACAAGACATCTATCAATTTCAGATAAAAGTTTTCAAATACAAAAAAAAAAATCTCTGATGGCATCTTTAATGTCAGCTTAGTTAATAGTGAGTTACAGAAATAGGCACATAAAATCTGTGTAATACTCACACAAAGGCCAATCAAATAAATCCCAGTTACCTAGGGTGTGGAGAAATAATGTAGAATTCACAATGATGGCTTGTTAAATTTTACCACATATTTCCTCTTTGCAGGGGATTCTGCAGGCACAGTGGTAACAAAACACACATTCTTTTGGTTATGAGTACATTTTCAAAGACATCCTGTGGCGTTTATCTGTGGGTATAATAAGGGACATGCTGGCATTCCTAAGACTGTGCTTTCCAGGGCTTACCAAATAAGCTAGTGATTATTTAATTATTTATTTATTTTTGTGATGTCAATAGCTAGGGAAATAGCAAACACACTTTCCCAGAGCTTTACAGGACAAAGAGCTTTATACCAAGACTAGGATGCAATTCAGTTTCAATGCAGAGAAGAGGAAAGTGAATCCATACAGATATACGTGGAAATGACTAAGACTTATATTAAAGTCTATACCATGCACACATCTTTATTCATTGATCTGCACGTATTTTGTCAGGTAAAAGATTGCTCTAGACCATAGCTGAACTTGGAAACTTAACATAGCCTGCTTTGTAAACAATAACACAAGGTCTAGAAAAACTATCAAAATTTTACTATGGTACAACATATAAACTAGATTTTGGAATAGTTGTAATTTCCCAAACATTAATATAGTAGATAAACAAAACTGATAAAGTTATTATCTTTCACCAGAAATTTGTCTGAATACAAAATAATAATAATAATAATAATAATAATAATAATAAATCTGATGAATTAGTTTCTAATAAAGAACTTTTGTTCATTTGGCAGTGCAGACTATCATAAAATAGTAAAACATGATTGTTACACATCCACATGAAATTACATCTGTTACGAATAATGAAGATGATGAATACAAAAGAGCTAATGCTGCTAACTTAGAATTCTTTCAATAAACCAAAGAGGAAAAGTTGTCCAATTTGAAGATGTTAATATCCGAAAAAAGATGATCTTTAAATTATCATGAGTATTCAGAGCAATAAAACTTTTTGGACCGCATAACCAACCATATTCCAGGTTAATGTAGAAGGCAGTGTCCTTTTTAGATCTCTCACCTCTTTAGATTTATGTGCTAAAACTATTTTTCAACAAAAATTCTTTCTTAGGATTGACTTGGTGATGTTAAATTACAAGTATTTTCTCTGAAACAAAGTATGAAGTAATGCCTTCTTGATAACCGCTATTTGCCTCCAGCACTGAAGACGCTAAAGCAGAATTTCAAGAAGATATGACATTTGCCAGCTACTCTCTAATTAAATTCATTTGGGCACAAAACTTGCTGTAATTCTCAATGAAGTCTACTAAGTAATAGTTTCAATATGTGAAAAGTGATGAGCATCTCTTCCTAAGTTTGACCTATAATATCTCTTGCACAGATAAAAGTATACTTGGATTTATTTTTTACAATCCATTATTAATATCTAACACCAGACAAGTATTTCTTTCATCATTAGGGCACCCAAACATGTTAATAACAGGAACCTGAAAGTGAACAATCCAAACAAACAAACAAACAAGAAGTGATTCAATTAAAACGGAATTAAGCAGTGGGAGAAGGAAAAACAAAAATGAAAAGAATAAAATTAATCTTTTCCTCTCTCCTCCTCTTCTTTCAATTTTTAATTTGATAGGCTTTTACTTTGTTGACATGAGGGCATCATTGTACACCAGCAAGGTACAACTTTTTTAAAAAATATAGGCTAATGAATATTGAGAAGGGCAATCCAGCTCCTCAACAACCTGCAAGACAGCATTTAAATACCATAATTTGAATCATAACAACAAAAATTGTTACTGAATGAAATATGCAAGCATTTATGTTAACTTTCAGCATATGGGGTTACTTCTGCTGCATCTCTTCCAAGAGCCTGTGTTGACACAGTGGATTGCAAAGCAAGGCTGGTAGGGAAATTAAGATATCTTTGCCATTTTCAAACCTCGGTGCTACTGGGATAAACTGGTTGTCATAAAATAACTGTCCTCTTCACTATGTTATGTGAGATAAAACAACCAGGGACCACCAGGTCATTCTAACAGTTGTCTAAATGCATACAATGTACTTGAGTAAAGTATCATCTGAATCACATCAATCTGTTTACAGTATATAGTCACAAATTAATTGAAACAGAAAGGTCAAATAAAGCTATTTTTTCCCATCTAGCAGTCCATATCAAGTCTGCCATCAGAAGAAGCTTATCTAGTCAATCTAGTCAAGAAGATTTTTTTGTTTGTTGGTTGGTTTGTTTTGTTTTGTTTTTACCAGCACTGTTCTTGAGGAACAATGTCAAGTGACTGAAATTTGGAAATGAAAACCTTGATTTTCAATGTGTTGTTTTCTTTTGGTTTTGTTTGTTTTGTTTTGTTTTGCTTTTAATACTGTTAGGGAAATAGACAAAAATATTTGCTACAGATTGAATTACAACAAATTACACAACATGGTCTCTTGTAACATAAAATTTGAAGGTACTATATGGAAGAACAACTAGAAAAAGAGAACTCTCTGCAGTTAGGGTAATATCAATACCTTAAAAAAGGCTTAAAAAAACAAATACTTCGAATTATACTGGACATCTCACCCAACAGTTTCTTGTAGTCATTTTGGACTCAAATTGATTTTTGTCCCACACAAACCAATTATCTCAATTATTAAATGGAAGATTGCTGAGGAGAAAATGATCTAACATCTTCTATACTTAACTGCCTTCTTTAAAATTTATGTTGTACATGATGAATCATGGATCTAAAGTTAAAAGTCTTTGGAAAAGGGGGAAGAGAGAAAAGAATGCTGCAGTAAAGAAAATTGCCAAGAAAATTATTCTGGAGGACTTTTGAAGTCTGTCACTTTTATTTTCTCTCCCATCTTAAAGTATAACGTGAAGTCTGAATGTTTACACCTTTACAGTACCAATATTCTCACTTCAGTGTAGTCAATTCATTGTTTTTCCTTTCAGAAATAAAAAAGTCACTGTTTCATCACCACAAATGTATTGAAGTTTGAATATTTAATTTTTGCAACATGGCATTGTATGTACTAAGTTATTTCTAAGGGAAAATTAGGAAGGGTTATTAGAATAGAATAGAAGCATTAGGATTGGAAAAGACCTCCAAGATCATCTGGTCCAACCATCCCCCTACCACCAATGTCACCCACTAAACCATGTCCCTAAGCACCACATCCAACTTTTCCCTAAACACCCCCAGTGACGGTGACATCACCACCTCCCTGGGCAACCTGTTCCAATGCCTGACTACTCTTTCTGAGAAGAAATTTCTCAAACATACTTTTGCTTGAACACAGGATTATCTAAAATTGTTTAAAGTTTAATTTTATTGAAACAATTTAATGCATTGAACAGATAAAAGATGCAGTTGTTCAAGAAGGACTCTTGCTCAATATCAAAATGGTAAACATGATGATTTTACTTTTATTTATAAACTCTAAAAATCATTACTTTTTAAAGTAATTTCTTTAAGTTCTAAGTTTCTCATCTGTGTCCACAATACATATTTACCATAAAATCAATAATCTTGAAGAAAACACAACCTGAATTTCTTTCTATTTATCATGACTGTATTTTAGACACAGTCAAACATCTTGTCCATAAATTAATTTTACTTATAGAACAAAGTGTATCATGTTGTACAAAACCATTTGGGGCATAATTCAAAGGGCAAATAAAACACTGACATGGCAAATCACTGACAAACAAAACTTTAACTAATAAATTCATTTTAAGCTTTCCTCCTGTTAGCTCACCAATAGGGAAATACGTTGTTCTTCTCTTTTTTCACCTGATGCTTACCTCTATTTTCTGCTCATGTGTTAAGTATTATAACTTCAAAAGTATAATATATTTAAAACAAACTGTGGTGCTTTAAAATATTCTTGAAAATATTTTTTCCCCAGAAAATATCTATAAATAAGGCAGAGAGAAACTAACAGGAGAGAAACTAACATAACCTTCCCCTGTTCTTGCTGAATATGTATAAGTGCATATCTCAACTGTATCATGGTGAGATTGTTTTGGTTTTATGGTGTGTATTGAAACAGATGATCCACAAGTTTTACCATGAAAATTGGTAAGTTTTTAATATACCTAGATTTCTACCCAAGGAACTTAGGTAATGGCCCATTTCCCATATTGCTATAATCCCTCTGGCTGGGCTGCAGGTACAGAACTTATGCCACAAAAAATAAAGTTGCATTATGCCAATCATCTCAGCCTGTATTTCTGAGATTTAAATATCATTTTCAAAGAGAATTTGTGTAACAAAATATGAACCCACTTAAAGAGGATGTTTAGGGTTTGCCTAAACTATTTCAAATACCAGAGAAGACTCCTTGAACTACTCTCTCTGGTGTTAGAAATAGAGTTCATGTTGATGAATGGAAATAAGCAAATGCTTGGAATAATCTACCCATAATTGAGTAAATCTATTTAAGCTAATTCACTTTTAATTTACAACAATGGAAGCACATTTTTCTATCTGGGATGCATCTACTGAAATGATCTACTGGACTTCAGATGTAATGTCACAGGTTGCACTCTATTCTTTTTTTTTTTTTCTTTTGCTAGAGATATACTGCTGACAATATGTTGTCTAGAAACAAGAGTATTGAAATCCTACCAGTTAAAAATGTCATTGCATCCCACCAGAACAAATTTACATCAACAGTATGAGCCACTGGGAAACAATCTATAAGCATGAGAAACCAAAATTTCTTGGCAATTATATAACATCTTAGAATGCAGTAAGAACTAGAAACATCCATTCAGTGTATGTCAAATACTGGAGAATTTGATCATGTGAGTCCTGTCTCAACTGCACAAATCTGGATCAGAGCACATCCCTTAGGTGGGAGCCTGATCTTGCTTAACAACTTAAAGTGATAAGGAAAGCACCAGTTCTCCCAGCTTTCTCCAACCAAGCACAGCAACATGAAGTTTCTCTCCTGTGCATCCACCAAGTCCTTCACAGTCCACCCATCCCATCTACTAGATTCTAGCAAGTGCGAGAAACTGCTTTTGCCTCCTGAATATCAGTTCTTCTCCATATTTGCTTACCTGTGGAGACACTCTCTTTTTTTTTTTTTTTTTTTTAATCCACTGTAGCAGGTTGTATTTTCAGTGTCTACCTGATTGCTTCCCAAGTCAAGTATTTTCTTGCCATTTAGGGATGTATAAGCAGCCTCATCCCTTTAGGGACATATAAGCAGCCTCACTCTAAAAATATTATAGTATTCCTAGTTTCACTTTGCCCAGATTCAGCTTTCAAACTATGCCATGCTTGCAAAATTGCAATAAAATTAGTTCTCCTTTATCAGAGTATATTCCTTCATGAGACAAGAAAGAAAACAAAATAACTCTTAACCTTTCATTAGATAAAGCTTCTTGAGTTTCTTGTCGTAAAAAAAAAAAAGTTTGATAAAGCATTATAACACTTCCTTGTCTCTGCAATATGCAAGCACCATTTTTAAACAATGAATAATAGAAATGGATAATGACTTCCAGTGATAATACCACAAATGCTGACGACAGCAGCTTTAACTGTATTTTTCATTCTGCTATATAATACACTCAGAAACATATTTGTTTTCTTAGCAGGATTCTTCCCATTAACTGATGTTCTCCTAATCATCTAACTTGAGACTGAAATTATTTTCTTAGTCTCCACACAATAGGACACCACACTATGTCCATTAAGTGTATCACTTTTTGTTAAATAAAAAATTAAATAAATCATTTGTTGGGTCCAGACTCTAAGTTTACAGACTGAAAGAACAATGGATTTGGAGTTGGTTTCCTTTCTTTTTTTCTTTTATTTTTTCTTTTTTTTTTTTTCCTTTTCCTTAAGGCTATAGAAGAGTATAAATCATTAGCTATTATTAGTAATTAAGTAAAATTCCCAAATAAAGAGAGAAAAATGAACTTTTTATACCAAAAAAAAAGCATACTGCAGAAATGTTGATCAGTCTGCTTTCTTGAAAAGTACTATAAATAGTACCAACATGCAGTGTAAAGATTCTACTGATGATGCATGAGCATCAGCTGAAAAGAAGCAAATATAAATATGCCTGTTCAACAACCAAAGTGACTGTTCAGATACTTTTGATTTTGTTACGACAAAATCAAGAATGCCCTTGTTTTTTCGATTTTCCTGTAAAATATAAACTAACTTTGCTTTACGTGCTTCATCTGTGCCTACAATAGGGAAATGTCAATATAATAAAACACTCTCTTTAACTAGATAATGTAATATTTGTATCATTCAAAGTCTCATTTTAGATCATTACCTATATACACCGCATAACCACATTATCAGGCTATTATTACATGATGACTAGTTCAGAAGAGAACTCATTAAAAAGTTTTGTGGATTTCCAAGCCTAGGGCAAGTTTAATTAAAGTCAGTGAAGAATTTTAAATTGGAAGAAAATTAAAGTAGTAAGAAACATAAAACATAATCTACTGACGCGTTCGAAAGTTGCCCAGAAAAAGTGAACAGGATCAGATGTTAATGATCATTGATTAAAAGGGTCATACACATTACAAGTTAGGTTAGAAATAGCAAAGGAAAGCCCAACTTGAAGTAACATCTCACATATGTGTTTGTTGGGCCCTAGTTTGTTGTTGTCATAGGTGACTGCCTTCTGAGAGGAGAAGAATGCCCAATATGCTGTCTGGACCCAACCCGTAGGGAAGTCTGCTGCCTCCCTAGGGCCCAAGTGAGAGACATTACTAGAAAATTCACTAGTCTGGTACAGTTCTCTGATTATTATCCATTATTGGTTTTTCACAAAATTGGCAGTGATGAAGTAACAAAGAGAAGCCCAAGGGCAATCAAAAGTGACTTCAGGGCCTTGGAGTAAATGATTAAAGGATCAGGGGCATAGGCAGTGTTTTACTCTATCCTTCCAGTACCAGGGAACAATATTGAAGGAATAAGGAGACCCAGCTGACCAATATGTGACTCTGAGGTTGGTGTCACTAACAGAATTTTGGGTTTCTTGATCATGGGATGGTCTACACAATACCAGACCTGCTGCTGCCTGATGGGTTGCACCTTTCTCAGAGCGAGAAATGGATTTTTGTGCAGGATTTAGCAGGGCTGATTGTCATGGCTTTAAACTAGATTGAAAGGGGAAAGGGATAAAACCAGGCTCACCAGTGATCAGCTATGGCATGGCACAACAAAATTTGAGGGACTCCATGATAGTGAGATCCTTCAGTCTGCTCCATGAGATGCTAGGTACAGTGAAGCACATTTGAAATGCTTGAGGAACAAGCAAGAGGAGCTAGGAGTCTTGGCTCAGTCCCAGAGCTATGACATTATTGGAATAAGTAAAACTTGGTGGGAAGAGTCCTGTGACTGGTGTGTTAGAATGGAAGGTTACAGGCTCTTCAGAAGGGACAGGAGGGGATATGGTGTGGCACTGTATGTAATGGAGGGGCTGGGCTGCACAGAGCTTGCAGCTCACGATGGCAAGGCCTCTGGGTAAGGAACAAGCAAATTAAGCAGTGTCATTGTAGGAGCCTAGTATAGGCCACCCAGCTAGGATGATGAGACTGATGAATTATTCTTTAGGGAACTAAGAGATACCTCTAGATCAGCTGCCCTTGTCCTTATGCGGGACTTCAACTTGCCATATGTTAACCAAGAATACCACACAGCTGATAGCTGATACAGACAGCTTCAGAAGATACCTACAACACCTTGATGGTAACTTCTTGTTACAGGTCCTAAGGGATTATACTGACATTTCCCTTTGTCAATATAATAAAACACGCTCTTTAACTAGATAATGGAACATTTGTATCAAAGTCCCATTTTAGATCATTAAATATATACAACACATACCCACATTATCATGACATTATTACATGATGACAAGTTCAGAAGAGAGCTCCTTAAAAAGTTCTGTGGATTTTTGTGGATCCCATCTGGCCCCATAGAATTGCATACATCTAAGTGGAGTAGCAGGTCGCTAACCATTCCCTCATGAGGGCTTCATTCTGCTCTTCTGTAGTTAATTTTGATTAATTATAGAAGATGTCTATAAGCCTAGATTAAACTAAATAACTAGTTTTGCACAAGGTTAGGTAAAACAAAACTGATGCTTTAAATTTTTAGGATATGCAATGGAAATTGAAGGAAAAAAAAAAGCTCTTTGGGACTACATTCTGGCAATTTTTCTCTAAACAAAACAAAACTAATTCAAAAAGATAAAAATAAATAGTCAAGACATTTTGAAATAAATAGTTATTTTGAACTAATCAACTATGTTCATTTTCTTTTCTGCAGAAGATAATGTTTAAATGTATTATGCTATCTTCTGATTTCTTTTCAAAGGATTTAATTTCAAGAGTGCATTTTGAATTGAAGAAATGTACTGATATTCCTTACCAGTGAAAGGCTTTCCTTCATATTCTATAGCAGTAGCTTTCACTATGTGAACAAATTCAAGTTTCAGTAATCATTAATGGAAAATCCTACCCACTCCTACCCATTTTTCTTTTTCAGTTTAGTGGATTCCCCCCAGATATTTATGTTGCCTCTGAAAACCAAAGCTATTTTTCAAGGTGAAGAATGAGCATTTTGAGCCCAAGAACATATTTTTATATCAAAAGGAAAACTTTCTAGATAACAAAGCTAATAAGAAGAAAAACACTTCCAGTATGCATGTGCAAAGGCTGCAGATGCTGAAAGGAAAAGGGACAAGCTATTCAAATGAATGTAGTACTGCATGTCCAAGCTTTCTTATGTTATTTAATTTTGTTTGGGAAATTCATTGACTGGGCAATGCAGCCCTGCCTGCATATCGCCTATCAGCTGTTGCCAATAAAATTGACAATTGAAGTTATGTCCAACAGCAGCTGCTTCACTCAGCTTTACTAGTTTTGTTTCATCCATCTGGATCTGTAGTCACAAGCTTATTTTTCATGTGCATGTATTTCTACTGTACACATCTGTGCATTAAAGCAAGGTTTCACTTTGAGGTTATATACACAGGTACAAGTTCTGTTATAGATCATCATTAAGTAAAATGCCAAGTTGCACTTTGCTCCTTTTTTTTTTTTTTTTTTTTTTTTTTTTTAAAGAATTAAGGCTTGCCTGAATAACAAGCAGGGATAAATACCAATGCTGGACCCACTGCACATGACAGTCAGGGCTGAGACACTGCTGTAATGGAATCTCACTTTATCTCCTTTCTCCAGATGGACTGAAAATTTATTCTCTGTGAAGGTAATAACTTAAACATTTGTAATAACTTATTAAGAAGGCAAAGCATTCTAATTCCTTTAGGATCCAAGCAAAGGTTAGTTCCCAGGCTGCTTTTAAGCAAGCTTACATCACAATATTTCAGGAGTGCGTGTTTTCTGATGTGTTTTAACAGCAAAAAGCTATCCCAACCACAGAGCTGTAAGCCAGCAGGCAGCCTAGATTTTTTTCCCTTGTTATATGTCTAGGAAAAAAGATCTAGGTAACATTCTTACACATTTTCAAAACTGTAAAAAATAATCTAAAGGTAAGATTTTCAAGGCTATTTAATGAGATTCAGATGCCTAATCTGTACAAGAAATGAAATAAAACTATTTGAAGGCTCCTATATAGCTCTGGAATCACAAACTGATAAATTACCTCAAAAAATCTGTATATATATTTGATATATATACATTAATTTTTATAAATATGTGTTTACATTTATAAAATATGGCATGTGGTGTGTATAAACAGAGAGGAACATAGACTGAACACAGCAGCGTAAGAAAAGTCCATTAATAACTGTAAAATATATTATCCCAAGCAGGCACTATTGATATTGATTTACTCAGAAAGTGTGATTGCCAAAGAATTTTATGAGATTTTTTGACATTGCAAGTCATCTTTAGAAAAAAGTGCTATGAAATTAATCATTTTATTGAACTGTGATTGTAGGAGCATAACCACACAATTACTTCTTAAATTGTTGCAGCATTCTAGTTGAACACATATTTTATACCAAATGTTAAGTAGGCCAACCTGGAAAAAAACAAAGATAATAAGATATATTTCTGAAGCAGTAACAGTTACTAGATTTAATTTTGAAATAA
The DNA here is from genome assembly GCF_013377495.2 of Cygnus atratus. Lineage (NCBI taxonomy): Eukaryota > Metazoa > Chordata > Aves > Anseriformes > Anatidae > Cygnus > Cygnus atratus. Next base: position 22,348,967 of record NC_066362.1, on the reverse strand, counting down.
ACCCAAGTGTTTAAGCAAGCAATGAAATAGTGTCAACAGAATTATACATTCTTGCTCTCTCTGTTGTGCCAGAGGCTCCTCTCGCAACTTCTCTGCTTTACTCAGTTCTATAAATGCCTGCAAGGCTAAAGCAGGAAAGAGACTAAGATGGTCAGCACAGCAGTCTCTTAGAATGAAATTCCATTACATTTAATGTTAAATTCTAAGAATGAAGTCTGTGCAGCTTTAAGAAAGATTTCTATGGTTATATTTCTATTGTTAACTTCCTGATCAATCTGTCAGAACCTGTATTTACTTCAGTTTGATCTTTTTTCCCTAGGTTTTTGTTTGTTTGTTTGTTTTTTGTTTGTTTTTAAATTTGGAATGGTTAGTAGCACATAACAGAATAGTTTTCCTATTACTCAAACTCTTAACTGAACTGTTAGTATGAAGGATAACACAACATAACCTGAATTCAGTTAACAAGGAGTGCTACAGTTTCACCTTACGGTCTCACTTAACCAGAGAAATCCATAACAAGGTTAAAATTCTAGCTAAAATAAAAATCTGAGTGCACTTTAGTGACAAATTGCGCTGTTACATAAGAAGATAAATCTAGACCTCCCAAAGTTAAAAATTTATTTCAGTTGTCAGTTCTTGCTCCTTCCTTACTCCTTCCTTATTTTTTTTCTCCTTGTTGCTCACAATGATTAGTACTTTTATATTTAAACTTCCTTCACAGTTCATCTGCTTAGGATAACAGGAAACTAATTCTGCCTCAAACAACATTTTCTGTGCAAAAGAAAATTTTCAAAGCTCTGTCTTAAACACTCCTCAAACACGTTTCTACAGGATGGCAGTGATAAAAGGTTTGACATTCAAATGACAGTAATTCCTCAGCGGGCTTGTGAAACAAGGTTGAAGAGTTTAAAATCCAGTCATAGAATATTGCCAGAGTTTTCAGGGGAAGCAATGTAAAATACATTTATCAAGAAAATATGACTTAATTCTGACCTGAGCAGTACCAGGTTTGAAGGCATTATTTCCTCTGATTTGAATAGTAAAAGGTGATAAAGATAAGCTAAGGGTCAGGAGGGGGTGGTTTATAACCATGTTGTAACGTTGGCTCATTAAACACAGAGACTGACTGCCTGGGGAAGTTGTGGAGTTTCCATTGCTGGGCCTTTTAAACACTTTTCCCCTGCTCAGTAGTAGAAGAACAGACTAAACAACATCCTGAAGATTTAACTTGCTCTATTTTCTGACACCACTTTTAAACACAATAAAGGAAGATGTTGTTCATAGTAGCATAGACATTATATAGACATTATCCAGAAGTTTACCATACCTATTTTAAGTCACATTTATATCATACAGACAAATAACCTCTACTCAGATATACAATCCACATACTGTTTGTGTCTTTTTCGCCATAACACTCAAAATTTTGGTCCTCTGTTTTTGATTCTGCCCTAGACTGTTGTAGGTGAGTGAGCCAAAGCAGAATGGCAACCTATGAAGAAACTATCAAAGTTACCAGTGTAAATACTCTCTCTATTAGCCTTAAATTGTTTAAGATTTACTAGGATGTCTCACTTTCAGCATTAAGGAAAGCAGAGTAGCTCAAAGTGCACATTAGTTTATTACTGGGAGATAAAATTCAGATAAAGAGATCATTACCTTAGAAGAGAGGAATAAAACACAACTGCAAGTATTGATCCTTATCTTCATGTAATTTAAGGTATTATTTGGGCAAGGAAGCTGCTTTCAGAAAACAGAAGGGCTGAGGAGTCAAAAGCAAACTGGAGTACTGAAATAAGAGGACTCTTGTCCTCTTATTACCATAGTTTAAAATTCACTGTGATGCCCAGAGAAGTGTATTAAACGTCACAATTTCAGGGAAAATGTCATAACTTAAAGATAAAAAGAACCAAGTATGACTCGTAAGTATTTTTCCACAGCATCACTGAGTCTACAAAATAATGAAAGAAATGAGTCACACAGTAAAAACTACTTTAAAAATAAATAAATAAATAAACAGAATTAAAAACACTACATATTCCTTGAATTGGTGTCCAAAGTATGATCTTAGGTCATTAAAACAGTTATCACTATGAGTAAAAAAATGCAACTATCAAACTATCATTAATTTGAGAGACCAGAGCCAGTTTACAGCGATTGTGTAACAATTCAGGCATTTCTGTATCCAAGCTGCCTATTACTACAACAAAATATTTATCTGCTTCTTTTGTGAGCTTTGCTAACACCACATAGATGAGGAGAGCAAATTAATTGTCATAACACTAACACTTTTCTCCACAGAAGTCAGTATCTTGGAGACCTTTTCAATCTTTAATAAAATGTAACCACATAAACTGTATATAAATAGATCAGGCAGAAAACTAGCAAATTAGGTCTGACTCTACACTGTGCAGACATCATTCTCACTGAAATCAGAGGCAGAAATAGGACAAGGTCAGGCCTTACAATCCTGTAACAAGCAACAACTCTGACAATATGTTGGTATAACTATATTGATTTCAATAACTACATGTTTGATTTATGCTGGTGTCAGCTCAGAAGCAAGCCTCCACAGATGTTCGTGTCCCCCTCAGTTTAAACAAAGGCCACTGACAGAGTCGTCGGTGCTAGCAGCTATTTCACACCTCTGCTGTGGACTGCTCACTGCAAGAGCAACCTCACTGAGCCACCAGGACAACTAACATACTGTCATACTAACATATGTTAGCAAAAAGTGGGTGTAAGTTTTCAACAAGCAGCTGCTGGGATAAAAGACAGGCTCATGCCTGAGAAAAATTCAAGCAGCATATGCAAGGGCTGAATTTTCTTTGGAGTTCTCTAATTTGGAGAATTAAAACTGTGGTCCCAGATGGCGAATCATTCATAAGATTATCTTCATTTACAACCTTAGCATCAGTTTATCATAATGTCCCTTTCTTCATTATTTATGAAGATATGATATCTATGCAATCAATGGCTATTACAGCTTTCAGTTTGCTTTTTAAAACACTTAGTAATTACTCCAGTGACATCCCCTTTCCTCTCCAAGACACTGGGCTTTTAATTTCTATGTGTTGAATTAATGACATTAATTAGCTCTATGCCTTGACAGCACACAATTTCAGCCCAAGAGCTTCCTCAAATAAGAAGGAGAATGAGAGCAGTTGAAACAAATGCAGTGAATGTAATGTCTCTCAAAAATAAATGTACAGATGTAGTACATATGGCATCCTGAGGGTCTAGATCCTTCAAGTTTATACTTGCCTTATCAGAATCAGGCTAGCTAGATGTTTCCTAGTCCCAGTGCAAAGTTTGGGTGAAATATACATATAATTTGTGGCAATTTGAGGGAAATCTCTCGATTTCCCACTTCAGAAGTGCAGTTACTCTTCTATTGCTAAAGGCTTTCAAAGACAAATGGTTTCTTAGAAAGAAAAAAATAAAAATCACTATGTTTAAAAGCACAGATCTTGTGGGATGCACATAAAGCATTTACAAATGTGCATACTTTAGTATGTGTCACTCCTGCTGAGCAACACACATTGATTCTCAAGTGTGAATCCCACAAGCACAAAAAGAGACATGCATTTCTAGGGGAGAAGAGGCACTTTTTAGAGAAACAGAGTAAGGAGACAACCCGCCAATGTGAAGCCCAAAGACCACATAGCACAAGAAATAATTTTATAAATTATTAAAAATGATGTATTTTCTGTTTGATCTGCAAACACCAGTTGCACCCTGAGAAGCAAATTTTTGCTGCCAAGTATTAAGAGCGTTGCACAAATGGAGATTTCTACACAGGGCTGTGCATTTGTGCAAGTAGTGCACAAATGCACAGCCCTGTGTAGACAGATAAGAATTTGGATATAAACGTTCAAAGAGACAACAGAAGAAATTATAAATATATTACGAGAAGTGCAGAATTATGATACCATAACATCAGTCAAATATAAGCATTAAAATGTTAATGAAGTGCTTGTACAATCCACATACCTCATATAAAAGCAGTGAAGCCGCTTTCTAAACAGCAGTACAATAATCGAATCCCCCTGTCCCAAGATTATTTCAGACATTTCCTGTCATGTTGAATTTCTGAACTAAAGATGATGATGATATCCATTTAAATTGCTGTAGATCTTTTATGCAGTGTGACATAAGTGATATGAAGCATCTCAATAGGATACAGCAGCCCAGGAAACTATACCAGGGGCTTTTTATGAACTCAGTCTCAGCTCCCCACAACAAAATATTTTTTGTGCTTTCCTTCAAAATTTTTTATGCAATGAAAATTACATTATTTTTTCTGTTCTCCAAACATGATTAAGTGCAAATTAAGTGTAGCATATCTTTAGTAATTAATATTAATTAGAATCTGATTTTCTGTAAAACTCAGAAGGTTAACAACTGCAAACTCCATTTTATTCCTTTAGACAAAAGGCTGGGGGTGCGGAGGGGTGTGAAGGAAGAGGAGGGTGTGGACAAGAAGGGGGAGAAGGTTCAAACTGCACATGTAGAAATTTCATCAGCTTCAGAATGATACCGGGACTTCTAATACAACATGAATTCAGTTCCACAGCATTTTCAAGTGAAAAGTGTGATCTCAAAGTTCTCTTGATCTCACCTACAATATATCCCACTTGAGAATGGCGGCTATCCCAAAGCACATTGGGGTAAAGGGAGTTTTTGTTTTATAGTAAGGTTAGGTAAGGGCTGTTATTTTATCCCCAGAAACTGAAAGGTCTTCAGAAAAGAAGAAAATCCATGGTCTAAGACTTAGGGTTCTTATTCATGTTTGTCTATTTGAGACATTGCATATAGCCAGTCACTTCTAATTAATGAGTTATGTTAAAGAGATGTAAGCTACAATGATAGTTTATTAGTCTAACAGCTATAAATCCACCACACTCATTATTCTCAGAATAATAATCTATCATAAACTGGAAGTTTTTAGGTCATCTGTTCTTCAAATAAAACAATACCCAGAAGCTAAAGAAGAGAGATCATTAGAAATATTGTAGTATTAATGCAGCCTTATTTTTCTTCCTCAAAAAAGACACAACTGAATCAGACAGTCTGTAAGCCATTCAAAGGACAGACTTGTTTTGAATAGCCAGAAGAAAAAGAGACAACACTGTTTTGCTGAAGAAGCTTAAGGCAAACTAACAAATGTATTTATAAGTAGTTTTCATACCAATGAAGAAAATAGAACTGAGGTATCAGTGTGAGCAAAGTGTTTGAAATCCTCTTTAAAAAAGAAGGTCTGATGCTCAGGTACTGTTGAGGGTGCTCTTTTTCTATGGTTATGTGTTTGCAAAAGCCTGCCATTTCATATGAATCAGGTTGGAAAAAAAAAGAACTTCAGTCCATGGTTGGTAAGGATGACTCTGTCAGTGGATGCACAGGAATTAAGAACCTGCTGCACTGGAGCCTCAGCATGCGACTTCAGACAGGCAATGCTCAAATGAATATTGATGCTAATTCCTCCTCACCTCCAGCAGGCTGGCAGTAGTCTTCATAATAGTATGTAAAGCCATTTGGTTTTGGAAAAATAGGATTATTCCTCCTCTTGAAAGTATGCACTCTCACATATTTGTTAGCTTAGCAGAAAAGAGTGGATTTAGTTTTTATTGTTGTTCTTTAAAACTGTAGGGAGATTAAACGGTAGCATACATACTGACCACACGCTCCTAATCCCCCCTAAGCATCATTTTTTTTGAGACCACTTTTATTTGTCTATGTAGAAAGGAGTCAAATCCAGTTTAAACTATTAACAGGAAAAGATTATTATTTATTACTATAACACTTATAAGACTCCAGCAAATACATGCCCACTTCTCATATTTACAGTTTTTGTGAGGGGTAAACCTACATATCAAACCTTTCATTTGTATTTTTGCTTGAGAGATGCAAGTCTTAAAAATCTTCTTTACTTTTACTTTCACCAAACTAGCATTTTTAGGATTACAAATGCAGTAAATCCTGTGAAAATGCAGAGCATAAAAAGGCATTTAAGAAAATGATTAATGGTGATAGCAAGCAAACAGTAAAAGTCCACCTGTTCTAAAGTACATCCTATAAAAACCCAATGGTAGTTTAACAATTTCTGCCATAAGTGCTGTAACTACAGAAGCAAACTCTCTTAAAATGTCCACCTAAGAATAATTTGCTGCTCCAAAAACTATGTGAAGGAATTTTCAGCCCTGCAGTTAATCTAGTTTTCTTTTTTGTTTTGATTTGTTTTGTTTTTAATCCTCCCTTTGTAGAGATGGAGAGTTTATAAGTTTTAGAGAAAACTGTCAGGATGAAAATGAGATACAGAAATACAGAGTATTTAAAGACAATCTATTGCAGATAGCAATGGTCCTGAATTGTAGTTGGTAGTGCATCAGTAATATCAGTGTGACAGCTTAGCAAACATTTCACATGGATGATTTCACAAGGAATTCAGTCATAAAAATTCACATTGCAGACTCTCCACAGCTCAGATGTTATGCACTCAGAGAAAATGCTAGTCAAACATAATCTAGATAGATAGTAATGCCACTATGAACAGCATCATTTAACTCTTTTCAGCCATCACGAATTTTGTAAAAATGATGGATTAATGTCACTTCACTGCTTTTTTGTTTTGTTTTCTTTTGTGTTTTGTTTTTTTTTTTTTTACTTTCTAACACTCACACATACACATTTAGAGTTTGGTCTTCTGCATTAAAATTCCTATGCCAGAAAAGTGAATATGTAATATAAAGTGGTTTTGACATGGGTACTAGCTTTAAGGACTTTAATCTCACCAACTGATTATAACAATGAATTGAATATTTTTTTTTTCTTTTCCAGCCACAGGAAACACAAAAAATATAAGAAGAATAAATTGTACTTCAGTACCCTGAACGCTACCGGATTTATAAGGGACCCTTAATGCAACACATGGCCAAGGACACCTCCCACCAGACCAGGTTGCTCCAAGCCCCATCCAACCTTGCCTTGAACACTTCCAGGGAGGGGACATCAACAACTTCTCTGGACAATCTCTTTCAGTGTCTCACCACCCCCTGAGTGAAGATTTTCTTCCTTATATCTAATCTAAATCTACTCTCTTTTAGTTTAAAGCCATTACCCCTTGTCTTATCACTACACTCCCTAACAAATAGTCCCTCTCTGGCTTTCCTGTAGGTCCCTTAGAAGTCTTCTATAAGGTCTCCCTGGAGCCTTCTCTTCTCCAGGCTGAACAACACCAGCTCTCTCAGCCTGTTTTTTAAAAGGTACATTAAAAAAGGTATTTTTTAAAAGGTATGCCATAATTCTTAAACATTTCCTAAACATTTTGTTGTTCTATAGGAGAAACGTTGCAGCCCCTTGAACATCCCTGTGGCCCTCCTCAGGACTTGTTCTAATACTTCCACATCCTTCTTGTGTGGGGGGACCCAGAGCTGAATGCAGTACGCTGGGTGGGGTCTCATGAGAGCAAAGTAGAGGGAGAGAATCACCCCCCTCAACCTGCTGACCTTGCTTCTTTTGATGCAGCTCTGGATACAGTTGGCTTTCTGGGCTGCAAGCACATTGCTGGCTCATGTTGAGCTCCTTGTCAACCAACATACCTGAGTCCTTTTTATCAGGGCTGCTCTCAATCCATTCCCCACCCAGCCTGTATTTGTGCTTGGGATTGCCCCAGTCCAGATGCAAGACCTTGTGCTTAGCCTTGTTAAACTGCATGAAGTTTGCATAGGCCCATCTCTCAAGTGTGTCCAGGTCCGTCTGGATAGCATCCCTTCCCTCCAGTGTGTTGACCGGACCACACAGCTTGGTGTCAAGGGCAAACTTGCTGAGGCTGAACTCAATGCCACCGCCCAAAGTCACTGACAAAGACATTAATTAGTGCCAGTCCCAATACTGGTATTAAATATCAATTTAGAAACAAGGTTGTCATGAGAACAGTGTCAAATGGTTTGCACAAGTTCAAGGAAGATGATATAAGTTGCTTTTGCCCTTTCCACCAATGCTGTAATGCTGTCATAGAAGGCCACCAGATTTGCCAGGCATGATTTGCCCTTAGTGAAGCCATGTTGGCTGTCACCAATAACCTCCTTACTTTCCATGTGCCTTAGAATAGTTTCCAGGAGGATCTGCTCCATGATCTTGCCAGGCATAGAGGTGAGACTGACTGTCCTGTAGTTCTCTGGCTCTTTCTTTTTGCCCTTTTTGTAAATGGGGTTTATGTTCCCCCTCTTTCAGTCAGTGGGAACATCGGACTGCCTCAACTTCTTCAGAGTTGCTCACAAAACACAGTTAGATGCCAGTTTTATGAGAACCACCAATGTTTCTTTCCTTTGAAAAAACAGATCTTAAATGTTACGTTTATTATTGTAAGATTTAAGCACTTCTAGTTTAACCCTATTACTGCATCTGCCATAATTCTTAAACATTTCCTAAACATTTTATTGTTCTAAAAAAAAATTCTAAGATTTTCCAAATAATTTATCATATATAGCAATGTGCAACATGGATAAATGCATTACTTTCTCTATGATATATTCACATTTCCAAATGCCAGGACTTAGAGAACTATAAGTAATAGGTGAATTTCACTGCAATTAATGTATTTTAGACAATGTTTTCTTTCACAGATTTTTAATATCTTAACAAATTTTAATAAATGATACTTTTCCTTATTAAGAGACAATATTCTTAAAAAGCTGTGGGGGAAGATCAGATTCGAAGAAAGAAAAATTGGATAAATGTACTTCCTGTCCCAGAGTAGGAGTAATGAGGAAAAGACACAAAATTCAAGACCAATCAGATCAGTTTCAGCTCCTAAAAAGTGCTAGAACAGATAATAAAACAGTCTGAGCACTTACATGATAAGAACAATATGAAGATGAGTAATAATGACAGTGGATCCATCAAGAATAAATCATGTCAAAACAATATTTTTTTCCATGAAAACATAATAGGCCTTTTGGATAGAGGAAGAGCAGTCACATTGTCATATAATTTCTCTTTAGCCTTTGATGCATTCTCACATGATGTTTTGATAAGCAAACCAGGGAAACACTGCCTGGATGGAATAACTACTGGGTGTAGTACAGTCCTCTATTGGGCTGGACAAGAGCTTGCAGTATTGTTCCACAGGGGTCTCAGAATATGCATTATTGCCATTAAAGGTCTAGTTAAAGAAATCAAAAGTATGTCTATTACATCTGGAATATGACACCACTCAGAGAGAGCTGCAAACATATTGGATCAAAATGATCCCAACAAATTGAAAAACTCTAAAAAAATCATTTTAAAAAGTTCAAATGAGGGCATGAGGGCAGGATGTGTATTTCATGGTAGAAAAACTTAACCACATAATGGCAATCATCACAGAACAGGAATGACTGGTAGAGAGCAAAATAATCTCATTTTTACCCCCAATCCTCTAATGGTCATAAGGTGGACACAATATTTTATGCTGTTATGTTAAGACAAATGACTAGCACTTTTCCATCCTATTCAACATCAGCAAGGTCTTAACTGGAATATTATATCTAATTTTGAGTATAACATTTTAGAAAAGACATGGAACAGCAGAGGAAGCTTAAGAAGAGAGATTAAGAAAACAAAAACTGTCATAAAAGGATAAAGCAACTGTGTCTGTTTAGTCCAAAGAAGAAAAGACTGAGGGCAATATCATAAGCTTCAAAAATGTAAAAGGAAGGCATAAGAAGTTAAAAAGCTCTTGTTCATGTCCACTGTGGATGTAAGCGTAAAATAAGTAGCAAATTTAAGACCCTAATTCCAAGACATGGAATAATAACTTTCACTTGAAAGAATGAACACTTAAGTTATACCTAAGGAAAAACTCTCTAGAAGGACAGTGAAGCAATGGATTGCCTTCGAGGGCTGTGAAATCTTCCTAGCAAATTTTTCCCAACAACGGGTTGAAAAGCATCTGTCTGGAGTGATAACAGTATAGTTAATCCTGTTTTTGGCAATGGGAAAGATTAGATAAACTCTTCAATATCACTTCCAAATTTATTTTATACTATTTTTAATATGTAACAGTAATTACAAATTATTTGTCACTACAGAAACAGAAGCTTATGGACCAAATCACAGTGTAAAATAAACTAAGATACTTTTAATAACAAACCATAAAACTAAAATGCATGTTCAACTTTTGGTGAAATTGACCAGGGCATTTACTTAAGGTAAGAAACTATGAAAATCATGAAATGAGTACCTGAATTTTTAGTACAGATGTGAGGAATAACAATGTGAATCTAAAAACAAAGACGTCTACTAAAGAATATAACTGATGAGTTATAGCTGTTGCTATTTTCCTCCTTTCCTTCATTTGAGTCTCTGCTCATGTCCCACCCTTTTGATGGTTTTGACTACAGACACCTCATTTTACTTTAACAGAAAATATGTACAATTCTATTTAATAATCAGGACCCTTCATTACTAATCTGCAAGCAGGTTAATAAAAGGACATATCTTCAACTCTGTATAAAGTCCCTCAGTTGCAAATACGGACCACACAGCACCTGCCCATATAAAGACCACTATATGTGTTTGTTAGCTGAAATAGTATAACAATCTCTAGCACTTATATCTCAACTCCATTATGTATATATACATCTTTTGTTACTTAAAGCTTGTAGAAAAAGATATTCAGAGATTACTTCCAGGAAGTTTCATATCACAATTCTTTCCATTTGTTCAAATTAGTAGTTGTTATTCTGCTTAAAACGTATCCTTATTACATATTTGCTAGCTGAGTGCTAATTACAATTCCATTAAGGTGAAAGCTAACAAAGTAATTAGGCACATGCATAACTTTATGTGGGAAGTGTCACTAAATTCAGCAAGTCAGTAGATGACTTGCTTTATAACTGGTATTTTCAGCCTTATGGAAGTGTTTGGCTAGACGAGAGGCTTTTCACCTTGATTTTTAAATCTGATTAAATAAAATCTGATATTCCAAAAGAAAAGCTTGATGATCATTTTCCTTTAAGACCCCTAAAAGATTTACAGGGTAAAATAAATGATTATGGGGTGATAATAATGCTCCAGAACTGCACAACAATAACGCTTTTCAGTGACTTTGGTCTCAACATTTCATCAGCAACAAATCATTGATAAAAATATGAATTTGTTTATGTACACTGATTGTTCCTGTAGAATAAAACCTTTAGCCTTGTCAGTTAAGGTACTACTGATCACAAAAAAAAAAAAAAAAAAAAAAAAAATCAACTAGTTTGGTCCCGTGTAAATAAAAAGACCAATGCCCTGCAATTACTTGATGTAATAACTACCAGATCGCCTTCATATGCATGCAAAATTCTAATAAATATTGCAGCAACACAGAAGAACCTTAAACCAGAAACAGATAGGGATGCAGATTTCTTATCTTTCATCTATTCTTGGAGTGAAAACATATCAAAAGAGCAAAAATATCAGGGCAGAATACAGCTAACAGAGGCAGCTAGCACAGCAGCTTTCTAAACATTTTTTGGGCTCTGCTTTTAGGTCTTCTGTGAGGTCCTTCTGAGATTGCTGGGAACTCCTGGATGAACAGCAGGATCCCTGCTGCTCCAGGGGAAGGCAGCTATGGGGTCTGTAGCTTCTAGCAGCTTCTAGCAATTTCAAACAAAACTATTGCTGATCAAATGGTGCTTTCAGCTTTCAGATGACTTTGAGTGGGGAGGGTCAAACACAAGTTCAGAAGGTGCTGCGAGAGTTGGATATAAGGGCCAGCCCAGAACGCAGCTCCCAGAGCAGCAGTTTGTGCAAAAGGTGCACAAAAAAGGGCCAGAAACTGCTGCTGAGGGAAGTATTCGGTGTGCTCAGCAGTGCTGGTGGTGGTGTGGTACAGAGTGCACCCACAGCAGGCACCTGAGCAACAACCTGGGCACATCAGGCACTGGCTCAGACCTAGCTCCTGAGGGAGGATTCCCTTCTTCAGGCCTCTTGCTGAGGCTGTGGGAGGAGGAGATGGGCTCCCTGCCTACAGCAGATGTGTGCTGGCAACCATCTGTCACCAAGCAAAGGAGCTGTGCCAAAGGAGAGGCAGGCAGAGTCTGTGCTTACTAGGTCTGGGAATGGAGACTCCCAGGATGGTGAAGACTAAGAGTAAGCGAAGCTCCTTCCCTGCCTGCAGATCTGCCACTGTGGGACAGAGTCAGTGTCCTCACAGCAGACAAAGGGCTGAGCCTGAGCACAATTCAAAGGGGTGATCCTTCCCCTCTCCTGAGCACTGGTGGACACAGCTGGAGTGCTGTGACCAGTTCTGGGCTCCCCTGTACAGGGAATACTGGTGAGAATCCAATGAAGGGCCATGAAGATGATTAAAAGAATGAAACATCTCTCCTACAAGGATAGGCTGAGAGAGCTGGAACTTCATTTTGGAAAAGAGAAGGCTGAGGAGTGGGATCTCTTCACTGTGTCTAAATATATTCTGGGGAAATAAAGAAGATAGAGCCAAATTCTTCTCAGTGATGCCTAGTGATGGGGAAGAGTCTACAGAAACATACTGATACTCAGAAAATCTTGTTTAAGAAATAAACAAAGAACAATAAAAAATAAATAAATAAAAACAGTCTTTAGAGTACAAGCAAACAGTGGAATAGGTTGGCCAAAGAGGTGGTGCTCCGGATGCAGACTTGAGCAGCCTGCTGTAGCTAGACTAGATATTTCCAGAGGCCAGTTTGCTCACCATTCAACTGTTTTGTGATTTTGTGAGCAATAGTTCTGTTTCTATGCTCTAGTGGCCTTAGATTTTTAGAAAACTGCAAATGATCAATGCAAATGACACAAATATTTTCAGCCATTTGAGTGCATCACCAAGCCAGGACAGGTGTAAAACAGCCACAGAGAGCCATCTTTGCTGCCTCATTTCCCACTGTTAAGTATCAAATGAGGAATATCTGAAAAATCTTCCAAATATGTTTCATGAGCCTCATCTCTAAATGCAAAGAGGTATTATAATTCTATGCATGCATTGTCTGTGTGATGCTATGCAGTCCAGTCTACACAATCCTGAATGAGAAAAGGAGGTGACCCATGAAACACCCACACCATTAATTGTTGTCAGCCCACGGGAAATGCTTCAAGAACTCAGCCTTCAATAGCTATGTTAGAAAAGCTAACAAAGGATCAGGCATTTAAGAAATTAGACCTGTAGTCAAGGTATTGTTACGATATGCATGATTCTTATGCTTATTCTGACATGGTAATGTATAATGCTTTCTCTTTAGAAGCAAGTAAATTTTGAATAATAAACTAGATAGCTGAATATATGTGTAAATGTGAACAAATCTCTCCATCTGTAAAAAAAAGGTAGCTGTAGCATAATTAGAAACAAATAGGTAATTTTCTTCTATTTTTTTAAAGCATACAAAAGCTAGATATTACCACAGTGGAATGTAGCTGACAATCTAGCTCACCATTTCAGCTGATGCAACAGAAAAAGACAACACAACACACATCAATGAAGTGATGAAAAAAATGTATCACATGGAGTGAAAAGCTTTGTTAAAATACCAGAGATCTTGCGTGTTATAAATAATTCTTGATAATGCACAGAATGTTGCCAGAAATTAATACAATATGGGCAATTTAAACCTATATATAACCTAATATATATATAAAAGACTTTTTGGAAGGAAGTGCTACATTTTAGAAGACCTACTTTCAAGAATGACAATGGACAAGTCAGTATAAACTACTGCAAATTAAATGATATGAACTTAGGATATACACAGTGGAATGGGCTGTAAGATTCTTCTGTAACAGTCTTTTTTCTCATTCCTGTGAGCTTTAAGGATCCATTTAGTAATTAATTGCAGTCCTCACTAGATGATATTACTGAAACAGAAATCTACAGATTAAATTGTGCCAGTGCAAAAGCGGCAGTGATTGGCAGTTCTTTCTTAATTACGGCATTAGGTTTAGTACTTGTGTTAATCTGAAATTCATTAACATGTCTCAAGATACCACTAGTTAAATCCAGTTTGCCAACAGGCAGAGTCAGCCCTGAAATTAGTGCTTCAGAAAACCTTGTTTATTGCCTTCTGTCCTCTGGAAAAACAAAAACAAAAAAACACCAGATCAGGTTTTCTGACATCTTGTTTGGATTCTCAAAATAATTCTGTGATAGTCTCAAAGGACAATTTTAGATACACAAAAGCTAGAACGTGTTTTGTGCTAGAATTATTTAGCTACAAATATACAAGTAAATCTCTTATTTCTTCAAACAGATTCTTAATTCATCTTTTTATATTTTATTGATACATTCTTCCATGCTGCAATTTCAGGATCAATAGTTATTCTACCCATAGAAATCTGTGTAGACGATACAGACAGAAAAGCGAATAGAAGTTACATAATTTTTTCAGAAGTGTATCATGCCAATGATCCTGCTATCTTTCTTTGACAGATAAGTTATTTACTTTACAGGGAAAGCATGATAGATGTAATCTCTCTGGATTTCAGACTTTTATTCCATGGGAAATGACTGCTTAAAATTGAGAAGATGTGGATCAAAAGTTAGACAAATGGACGAGGAACTGATTAAAAATCAGATCAATCAGGTTGTGCTGAAAATGTCTGTGTACTGGTGAGTTCCCTTTACAGTACTTCACGGGCTGTCTTGGAAAATTTTAGGTAGTGTTGTCATCAGTGACTATGCCTGCAAATTAAGAATATGCTAATAAATATATTGATAATGTGAAGACAGGGAACAATATCGAATACCACACGGCAGAATTTCGGTAATCTTGGGAACTGAGGCAATAAAAATAAAATTATATGTATAATATGATGCATTCACGGGCTAATAACAGGAACTTTGTTAATAGTATGGAGTACATGTGTTTGCAGATACCAGAGAAAAAATAACGTTCAGATCAGTCTCATACAAGTTTCCTGTCTTTGTCTTTAGCCTCTTCAGGCACATTAAGGGTGCTCTATCTACCTTCATTATTTGATCTTCATAATACAAAATTATTGTTATATAATATTTATATCCCTAATATAATTACAATGGATTTCTCTATATTATCCAAACTTTTTCCCAATCTTATTTTGTAGACTTTCCTTACTATAGTCTCCAAGCAGTATGTCTTGCAAGGATTTGATGTAGAGCTTCTCAGATCCCTAAATAGGCCATCATACTAAGACATGAAAGACAACCCCTTATTAAACTTTCAGATTCATCCCTTCTGAATGTAGTTTCCTGATTTCTGCCTACATTCTCATTCTTATTTTTTTCTTTGTCATATTTCAAATGATTTTACTTACATTTCTTAGAATACGTTGCATTCTTCCTAGGAAATGCTTGGTCATTTGCACTGGACTGACAGATGCCTTAAGATGGATTGGGTGAATGCTACAGAACAATGAATTATATAACTTATTTCCAATTCCAATAAATTATATAACTCACTGACAGTGACTGTTGTACGGACATACAATATGTTATATTTGGCATTTACATGTTTCTATCCAACAGTTTTTGTTTGTTTGTTTGCTTTTCTATTGGCTTCAGTACACTCTTTAAGACCAATTTTTACTTTTCCAGAGATTCTTCCATAACAGTATTTCCTCCTCCTCCTTTCCTATTATCAGCTTTATAACCTACAACTTTTTTCAGTTTTAAAGGTGTTTTCATAGTGGTGTAATTTAAAATCTTGCTTAAGGTGCATCTTAACCACCTTTTATTCAGTGTTTTATCTATGAGGAGATCTTATGATTTGGATGTGTCACAATTAAAATCAGCACACTGCAAGACAAGGAAGTCTATACAATCTCTGTGTATGTGAGGAAGAACCCCATATGTATTACTTTCTCGTTCACTGATTTTAAAGCAGACACAAAATATTTGTCTGATTTTATTATTAAATAATGTATCATTCTTGTTCATTAGATTAACAATTCTCTGAAAAGTAGATTTATCAAATGTTTTTTGCACCAACTCCGCATCTCTGCCATTTGTTCTTTAATTTAATAAACAACTTTCAGGTGATATAATGACAACTCACCACTTTATTCCTTGCTTCCCTTCTCAAGCTCATTTTTCCCCTGCAAAACAGAGGAGTATTGGAGTCTGTTCACCTGTCTTTAGAAGCCTGCAGCACAGATATCTAAAACTGACATAGTTTTCCAGATTTCCCCTGCTGTCAGTACAATTCATCTGGCTTATTTTAAACATGCAAAGGATTAGGTGAACCACATCCCACCAAGTGACTTCCTCTCCATTCACTACAAAAGCAATCAACTAGTTCATGCCCTGACATCTGTACTGTAGATACCTAATGTGAAATAATTTGAATTCCATTCCTATACTATTAATAGCTAAAATTCATGTGCCTGTGTCACTCCATTTTTATGTTTCTCTTCTATTTTATCTAGTTGTATGACACACACAAAATAAGGTGAACCAACCAGATCATAGTAGTTTTGCTACTATCTTTCACAATGCTAAGAAAAACTGCATCTTTTATCACCTACATCACCATGTGTCTGTATTGTTTGCTATTTTCTCAGTGAAAAAAAAAAGAAAAGAAAAAAAGCAATACCATTGTAAATAGCTATTGTCTCTAATCCATCTATTGTTCGATATCTGTAGCATGTCAATCTGCTAAAGTTACAAGTCCTTCTGGTTTTCTGTACCTAACCTAAATAATAATTTTCCATTTCCTGGCAACAAATCATATGACTCGGACACAGGCTTGTGACCCTGTTCCATGGGAGTCATGTTCATTTGTTCTCACTTTCAGTGCTTTGTCCACAGTTTTCTATTATTATCAGGCTTCATTATCCTTCTGCATTTCCCTTCTCAGATCCCCTCTTGTAACATATCGGTCTGGCAATTTATATCAAGGTCTGTGATCATTTCTATTAAATAATCCATTACAAATCATTAGCAAGTGAGGACCATAAGGATGAAAGATTTACATTTAAAAAAATATTTTTCCATTGATCTGGATGTTATTGATTTTGGCAAAGGAACCTCTAAAGGAGGACAAAGAAGCAATTGTAGATGTAACAAGGGAAAAAAAATGAATATTCATAATCATCTTTACAACACATGAGGAGTAAGAGATGCCGATATTAAATCAAGAAAATAAATGTGAAACTTTATAACTGTAGATCTGTATTCATTTTTCATATATAATCTTCAATTAAAAGAACTATATGTAATATCTGAAAACACTGAACGCCGTAAGAATTGTTCCTTTTCTTGAACACCTCCCATTTAATCCCAATATATCTATATATACAACAAAGTCCTAGGACTTCACAATCTGAAAACCACCCACGTGAAACAGGAAGACCTTTTTGTAGGACAAGAACCACGAGGAAAGACATGATTTTAATTGCCTGGTTTGGTGATCAAGACCTGGGGTGAATTTAGTTGTCTAAGAACTGTCCAAAGGGCACTGGCTTGTACCTCTGAGTTTCTGAAGCATTTACATTCCCATTTTCAGAAGCCCATAGCTCAGTGTGCACATAGTTCTCTCCTCACCCCCAATGCAGCTCAGACACAGGAAGAGATGCATCTTTTTTGACTTTAATCCAAGTTGTACTCTCTGGACAGAACTCAAGAGAAGTGCACTTACAAATTCATGGACATCATGGCTGCTGAGGGAGACAACTCTGCTGACATGGCAATACATTGGCACAAGGAAGCCCTGATAAGATTTCAGACAGGCTTGCCCTGAAGGCTAGCAACATTGGAAGCTAAGAGATTCCATTCATGGGACCAATTTCCCTGAGGTTTTCACTCAAAGTAACCCAGAATCACCAGGTAATCAGGCAAGATTAAACAAGACAGAGACACTGAGGAATCTTAAAAAGGTCAAACTGATCCTAGGGCAAATCAGCTGAAATAAGGAAGGAATGGCCTGAACATTCAGCCATAACAGGAAGTAAAAATCAACACCTTTCTTGGGTTTGCACATATCTGCTCAAATGACACTTTCCCTTTGTTTTACACTTTTCTCAGAAACTTCTGATTCGCTGCACAAGGCTCAGGACAACTTACTATGATAAGAACAAAACGACGTGTGTTTTATGCCTAGGTAAGCAAGAAATCCTGCTTAAACACTTTGTGCATGAGCAGTATCCCTTGCTGGTAAGAAACAGTGAAAGTGCGAAACAGAGAAAAAATTATTTGTGTTTGAGCTGCAGATAGTCCATGCATAAAGGAGGATCAATACAACAATTTGTAACTATCAAGAGCTGGAGCCTTTAAACGCTGGATGGCTTAGTAGAAACCTTCCCACAGTGGCTGTATGTCAATATAAGGGTTATTTCCAAGCACCTTTAGTTGTTTTTCTCCAGCGTGATAAGCAGTGGACTCTAGCATCCTAAGGCTTTCTCTTCAGATCTCTGGGTAGGAACTTGGAAGAACCACAGCAGAGACGAAACAAGCCTTTCAAGTTTGCAGAGCCTAGCATGTGCTGAGTAGTCCAGCTGCCCTGATGTTGCATATGCCACACACAGATGATGAGTCGAGGTTCCCTACATCCCTTTCACTTTCCTTTAAAATGCATAATAATTACCTCCAAAAAGTGGGACACAGCTCCCATAAACGACCTTATTATGAGATGTGACTTGATGCTATCTGGGGGTATATTTACAAAATGTGATTATGTGTGGCACAGGAACAGTGACAATACATTTCTGTCTCTCAGCTCAGGATCAAGCTACCTTGGAGCAAAGCCAAGGTAGTCCTAGAGTGGCTCCAAACAAGAAACTCAAATGCTGATCTAGCTGGAGCTCAGTGAGCAATGATGTGTTCTCTGTGATTTTATCTTTGCTTAGCCTTACAGTAAAAGGAAAGCAATCTACTATTGAAGTCTCCATGCCCCTATTCCTTAAGATACAACACACAGAACTGAGGATTTCTAGTCATTTAAATAATTTGAGAAGTATATATATGACAAGCTTTGAAAGAACAGAAATTCTAAGGAGGCAGCAGGACATAGTGCATGGATGTTATATAACAGCTTCCTTTCCTTTGTGTATTTTTGCATTTCCCTGGTTAGCTGATGGATTTTCCTTTTTCAACTAAATAATTAGCAGGTGACACCTGTTACCTATTTTCAAAAAATATTTCTGAGGGACATTCCATTTCAGAAGGTAAAAAAAACATGGGTGGGCTAATTTAACAAAG
Organism: Cygnus atratus; assembly: GCF_013377495.2. NCBI lineage: Eukaryota > Metazoa > Chordata > Aves > Anseriformes > Anatidae > Cygnus > Cygnus atratus. Next base: position 22,329,802 of record NC_066362.1, on the reverse strand, counting down.
TAGTTAGATCCCCATAATCTCAGTGCATTCAGGTTGATTTGGTGATTTGTAATTCCAGGCACTGGCAACATCTGCACAGTAATAACCAGTACTAACTGCTATGTGATACGGTATTTGCATCTTATTGTACATTTACGACAAGATCACTGAATAAAGATGCAAAAATCTTGCAATCATAGCTTAATAATTTTTTTTTCCCTAAATTAAACAAACTAATAGATCAGAGTTTCTACTTTTGCTGGTTATACTGGTAAATTCTGATTATAAATGTCCTCAGCAATTTTAAATCCTTATTTGTCTTAAAACATACAGAAAAATTACAAGGAGATATGTAAACAGCATAGACCTCCAACTGCAAATGTAAAAAAGTACTTTAGGAACAGAGACGTAGAAAACCTATTGCTTACTTATCTAGACACTTCCATTTCTGTGAAAATTCTTTTAATGATGGTGCTATCTAATCAAACTTCATTTCAAATATTGCAAATATGTTATAAAAAACATGAAAGATGTTCATTTCATGATAGCATGAAATCTAACTTTTTATTGCTCATTGAAACAATATAAGAGTGAGTGATGTAACAACCAACCATCATTATTAAATGAAAACTAATTTTTTTGTTTCAAACTTAAATTTTATCCTTTACATTAAGACTATGATAGCATATTGATAGCTTCTTTCTCTGAACTAGGTTGGGGTTGGTGGGTTACTTTTTTTCCTTACTGGACAGAAATAAATAATGTTTGAAAATCATGATAGGTTCTCTTTGGAGAACCTTTTATTTTTATAACTTTTTTTTTTTTTATAACCCTTTGGAGATAATGCAGATGCTTTCTTTTAATCCCAAGGGTGAATTGTAATTTATCTTCTATAAAACAGAAAATTTTAATCTGAATGAAAACCAAAAAATATTCAGATGTTGATGATGGGTTGTTTCTTTCTTTGCATACATTGCATGATAAAAAATCTTCCAATAAATACATAAAATTAATCCTGTACTGCACTAAGATTTCTTGCTTCAGTGCTGTCTGGGTAGAAGTATGGAGTCATATTTATAGATGCTTTGATTCTGCTGTAACTACAATAAAAACACAATAGAGACTATGACATTTAAGTAAACTAGTAGTCACTTTTTAATGTGTATTCTTGCCACAATCTATCAACTTTAACCAATAATCCAGTTTTTGGAGTAGTGCAGGCTCATTTCTCTTCAGGATTCCAAACAAAATTTCACCCCAACACACATTTCCCCCATTTCAGTTTGCATCCCAGAGTGTACTTCTCCATTCTGTGGAGTTTTTGGTGGTGGTGGTATTGGTAGTGCTTGTTGTTGTTGTTTTGATTATTTTTTATAAGTAGTTATAGTTATTCCCTTTTTTTATTAGGAATTAAACATGTCCAAAGTTATGCCATTTTAAGAAATATCAGCAGAGGTCTTTTTTTTGTTGTTGCTGTTTTTTGGCAATATGTGTTATCCTGCTACTACCAAAAGTGCCTACAGAATACGTCTAAATTGCATCTGCAACATGCTTTAAAATTCTTTCCGGTCTGGTTGACTGAGCTCAAGCAAAATGACATCTCTCTTAGTCATTTTACTTTCTGTTGGAACTATTTCAACCTTCTGTATGTGTTTTTGAATTTTGGCATAAGGAATACCTGCTGCTTTTTCTTCTGCTTTTCTTTCATCTTTTGTTCTGAAAATGGGGAGAGGGGTGACAGAAGGTAAATTGAGAGTCCATTTGGGTAGGATTTCTAGGAAGTCACCTAGAACCCACAGTAACCAAAACACAACAGACTAAAGAATATACTCCCAGCCACGCCTTCTACTTATTTAAAGCATGCTTCTGGGACACAGCTTTAGTCTTCATTGGATTAAAGGCTTAAAAGTCAGATCTTTTTTCTCTTTAGTGAATATCTTAATCCCAGACTAATATGAAAAGTTTGTGGGGAGGACCAAGCTCCTGCGTTTCCACCATGTTCATCTCAAATAGTTAGCACTACTATATTAAAAGTTTCTAACTCACTTCCATAAATCTCCAGAGGAATAAACCTCTTCCCATGTACTTAACATAGAAGGGTGGTAATGTACACTTTTACACCATGTGGAACACTTAAAATTTAGGCAAGCCAACATCAAAGTTAATCACATTGGATATTACCCTCACTTATTGTAAATGGTGGCTCAAAGGAGGAAGCTATCATTGGTCTATAAAGTTTGGTAGAGTACTTAAAAACATATCCAAATCTTAATATTCTGAAATGTAGCTGAGTCTCTTTCAATAATCTTACCTTTACATAAATAGCTCAACTTCCAGCAAATAAAACTATATTCAAGTACCAGTCAAGCTGCTAATTTGTTAATAGAGCTGTTAAGTAATAGAGAGAAGGACCATTTTCAAATCCATCCAGCTGTGTATGCTCCTGTAACATGGCTTAAAAGTGTTTAGGCTTCCAAGTATAACTAATAATAAAGAATATTCTGTATTTTGCAAACTAATTTTTGATTACATGCTAATGTAATTATAAAAGTTAATAACCTAATGAAATTGGCACAAATTGAAAAATATTAACATGGAAACCTCACTAATCATCACTTTGATTTTGTGCTATGCACAGAATCCACAGAATTGCAACTAAATTCTTTACTGCAAATTATTTTACTCTTAATTATCAAATGTTCAATTTTTATGATAGAGGTAACAGGAGAATTGAGAGAAACAGTCTCTCTATTTAAAATAGAACGCCCCAGGAATTTGTGCATCAAATCCATTTTATTTCAGGCTTAGAGGGGAGAGATTTGGCTAAGACTATGGGGAGCAACATTTTGGGTCCAATCTGTTCAGCATAAAACACAACGTGCTGCATGGCCAAAGTGATTGGATACCTTAATCCTCAGGAACAGCAGTGAATGCTTCCTCTGCTGAAGTAAATTAGAGAAGTTTCTAAGACAAACTATCTTCTGCATATTTAATATTTCATGCTATTAGAAATGCTTTAACCAGCCTTTGAGAAAATCTCTTTGACTCATAGCTTCTTGCAGTAAAATACACAGAAGTAGATGAGTTGCTATGGTGCCTAAACGTTGATGGACAGGACCACTCTTTGGTAGCCTTTAGAAGTATCAGCCTTTCCCTTCAGCTGTATGGAGAACTAGACACTTTGGACTTCACCAGAGACTGAAACTGAGGCAAAAGTATTTGCCTGTGAGGAATGAACTGAACCTCATCACTTTTCTCTTAAATGTCATGTTTACTTTGCTCAGATTCTCCCTGGTTTTGCTTAAGATCACAGCTTATAACAAGGTCTAGTACATCTAACTTGTTTTTGAATTCAATACTGCTTTCACTATAGACCTGAACTCAATTGATTACTGGTGAATAATACACCTCCCTAGAGCAGGACAACAAAATACTGCTGTCTGATGATGATGTAGGCAATGTTTGTTAATTATAAATTTATTCTCTCCTCACTGTCCTACGGTATTGTCTATCTAATTCATCTGTCATTCCCTTCAGTAGAGAAACTGGCATGTTCCTCTTTATATGAGAATCACAGGATGGCTTGGGTTGGAAGGGACCTTAAAGATCATCTCGTTCCAAACCCCCTGCCATGGGCAGGGATGCCACCCACTAGATCTGGTTACCCAGGACCTCATCCAACTTGGTCTTGAACACCTCCAGTGATGGGGCATCCACAGCTCCTCTGGGCAATCAAAGATTCATCAAGACCATTTAATCAACAACAACTTCTCTGAAGTGTGGTTCTATTTTTTGATGTAGACATTTATCAGCTATTACCAGTTAGATCACTTTTTACATGAATGAAGCATAAATAGGGTTTATTTATACTACCAAATACCCTTCATGAAAACATTGTTGCTTTTTTTTTTTTTCATTAAATTCTGTCTAATGTGTCTATTTTATGTCAGAAGTAAAAGGTGTTGTAGGAAAATGAAATAGTTTCTTATGATTCTGTCAAAGAGGAACTGAAAAAACAATTAATTTCTCTTCATGAATACCCTGCTGGCTTGAAGAATTGTCTTACCAAATGGACCATAAATCAATACATGGAAAAATTAATAACTTGTATAGATATTCTTACTTGATTTGATAGATTTAAGAGGACATTTTCAATTTAAACACTTAAGTTACGAAGCTTGTCACAGTAATATTTTCCTCAAATCATGCAGCAGGCCTTCTTCCTGGTAATAAAGGTAATAAGGATATCTGAAGGGCTTAATAACTATGCAGGACTGCAGCTGTTATGTTTCTTACACTGACTAAAATGTAAAAATAATACACATTATGGATTCAGTTTCTTTGCACTCAGAGACCTTTTCACTTGGAATTGCAAGAGTTTTTACTGCACCTCACTATAGCTTGAGTTAACTGTACTCTAATATATCTGAATATCCTGCACTGAACTGGAGATGCAATTCAATTTTCATTGGGTAATAAGGGTAAATCCTTTATCACCTTCATATACATATTAATTATTAAAATACCTTGTTCCCCAAAACAGAGAATTGACCTCAATCACATTCCATGTCATAAATTCTGCATGCAAAGAAAATATATTGTTCAATTCATCAGTACATAAGATCTGCACATAGCAAGAGTATGGCAATAAATTACATTTACTTTTAGGTTCTGCCTTCTAATTTCACACACAGCATTTTCATAATCTCTGATTTTAATCACATGGATTTGTAAGGTGTCTGAGAATCACAGCAGCTCCAAGCATTGCCAGCTATGCATGCTTACATTATAATCATACATTACTTAAACCCATTAAGAGTGATTCAGACCACTGTGCAATTTTTGTTTCATGTATAGCCATCTGGATTAATTCCATTAAAATAATCAGCATGACAAAACAGAACTTATTTGAAATCATCTCATTTGAGACCCTGATCAGTCTCAATAATAAATTAATAGAGGTAAGTATTCCTGTCTTAATTTAACATACGGGCACAGGATTCTAGACATTGGGAAAGCTTTTAACCCTGTCAGAATAAGGTACCAATGACATCATATAATTTGAGTGTTTCTGACAGTACAAATCCCTAAATGATGAACTGACAATACGTACTCTTAGCTTTCAGATGAGCCCAACTTAAAATATTTCAAAAAGTTTATTTTCCCTATTGGTAGTTGTAGACTTGAGCATTGAATTAAAAATAAAAATAAATAAAAATAAATAAAAATAAAAACTTAATTAGGAGCATAGCTCCAGTACATTTTAAGTGGGACATTTAGTTCTATTGTGCTTAATGCCATAAAAAATGTCAAAACATGTCAACCTCAAAGGGTACCCATTTTCAAGCTTCTGTTTTAATGATAAATAATTATCTGAGAATGCAAATTTTGTACTCAGTGAAATAATAGAGAGGTGTCAGCTTTCTTGAATAAAACATGTAAAACTGTCTGAGATTAATATTAAGTCAAGAGAGTTTTGAGTAGATTAATGTCTTAGCAAACTCATAAGATAGCAGGAGAAGATGAATTTTGTAAACAGCTGTTTCCAAAATAATGATTGCCTGAAAGGTTCAAAATTGTCCATGAGAAACCTGACACTTTTTTTTGTGTGTGTGTGTGTTTGTTTAATGTCCTCTATAGATACTGCTTTCTGTGGAAAAAATGCAATAAGGAGAAGAGAACGAGAGGAGAGGAGAGGAGAGGAGAGGAGAGGAGAGGAAGAGAAAGAGAAAGAGAAGGAGAAGGAGAAGGAGAAGGAGAAGGAGAAGGAGAAGGAGAAGGAGAAGGAGAAGGAGAAGGAGAAGGAGAAGGAGAAGGAGAAGGAGAAGGAGAAGGGGAAAGAGAAAGAGAGAGAAAGAGAAAGAGAGAGAAAGAGAAAGAGAAAGAAAGAAAAAGAGAAAGAGAAAGAGAAAGAGAAAGAGAAAGAGAAAGAGAAAGAGAAAGAGAAAGAGAAAGAGAAAGAGAAAGAGAAAGAGAAAGAGAAAGAGAAAGAGAAAGAGAAAGAGAAAGAGAAAGAGAAAGAGAAAGAGAGAGAGAGAGAGAGAGAGAAAGAGAAAGAGAAAGAGAAAGAGAAAGAGAAAGAGAAAGAGAAAGAGAAAGAGAAAGAGAAAGAGAAAGAGAAAGAGAAAGAGAGGATGAGAGGAAAGAGAGATCTAGAGGAAAGAGAGGTCGAGAGGACGAGAGGAGAGAGAGAGAAAGAAAAAGAAAAAGAGAGAAAGAGAGAAAGAAAGAGAAAGAAAGAGAGAAAAAGAGAAGGAAGGAAGGAAGGAAGGAAGGAAGGAAGGAAGAGAGAGAGAGAGAAAGAGAGAGAGAAAGAAAGAGAGAGAGAGAAAGAGAGAGAAAGAAAGAAAAAGAGAGAAAGAGAAAGAGAGAGAGAGAGGGAAAGAGAGAGAGAAAGAGAGAGAGAAAGAGAGAAAGAAAGAAAGAGAAAGAGAGAAAGAGAGAGAGAGAAAGAGAGAGAGAGAGAGAAAGAAAAAAGAAAGAAAAAGAAAGAAAGAAAGAAAGAAAGAAAGAAAGAAAGAAAGAAAGAAAGAAAGAAAAAGAAAGAAAGAGAAAGAAAGAAAAGGGGAGAGAGAGAGAGGGAGGGAAGGAGAGTGAGGGAAGGAAGGAGAGGGGGAGAGAGAGAGGGAGTCGGGGGGAAGGACATGAGTCTGTTTGCATGTATGAGACTACAGATCTTGTTCTGCCCTTACTTTTAAGATTAAGTGAAAGGTTCAGATTGTAATGGCTGTAAATACATTGTGTTATAGTGTGTGACGTTTGCTAGATATTTATCTCTGGAATTGTTGCAGTGTGTTAATGTAAATATAAATGTATATGTACAGGTAGGCAAAAAAACAGCTACTTTACACCACACACTAGCTACGAATCAACTCCATCTAGAAAGAATGGGTGTTCATCTATTTGAAACTTCTTTACTGTGAGGGTGGCAGAGCACTGAAATAGGTTGCCTAAAGAGACTGTGGAGTCTTCTCAAAAACTGCCTGGACATGATCCTGTGCAATGTGTGCTAGGTGACCCTGCTTGACAGGGGTTTGGACTGGATGATGTCCAGAGGTCCCTTCCAACCTCAGCCTGTGATTCTGTGTCATTCTGTGAAATGCTTTACGTACAAAATGAGCATTGACCTTTGTCTTTGGAATTCAAACACAAATTCTAATCTTTACTTCTGAAGTAGGACAACTGTGGAGAGAGACATAGATCAATCTTATGATTCTGTGTTTTATTTCTGCCCAAGAAATACCATGATAATCGCTTTGTCATTCTTTCTTGTTCTTTTTTTTTCCCTTTAGAAGAAACTACAGAGAATTTTTTTTTTCATTAAAAAAATAAAGAAAATAAAAAAAATACGAATACACATTTTGAAACACCTCCACTATGAATGCACATTCAAGTCCTATTTCTGTTAAATGATGACCATTTCTCATAAAACACTCAGCACATGCTAGGGTAAAAACTCTTAGAAAGCATCTGATTATTTTGTAGACAGACTAATGAAGTCAAACAATGAGAACAATGGAGAAGGGAGATCTACTAAGTCATTACACAATTACACCCTATTGTACATCACCATTTATAAATTTAATTGACAAGAAAAAAAAATTATTTCAATAATTTTAAACATTAAACATCAATTCCACATAAAAATGTAATTTGTTCTGGATTAAAAAAAAAAAGTGAGGAAAATATTTCAAATGTCGAATCTCCATAAAAAGAAAAAAATCCATAAAGTGACAACGTGTCTACTTTTTGCCAGAGAAAAACAAAGACAAGTAGGAGCATGAAAATTCTGAGATCCCTCAGTATTCTTTAATCAAATAGCTGGGAAGGGCTGGTTATGGTTTACCAGCAGGGAACATCAAGAACCTAGGGAACTAAATGGGCTGTGTCTTGGCTTGGAAATGCTCTGGCTTGGAAATAAAAGTCTTTATATTTTCCTTTTTTTCCTTTTTTTTTTTAACAAACAAACAAAAAAAATAATTTCTATGTACAAAGCAATAGGCTGCTGAATTACTTTAGAGGTTTCTTAGAGGTTTCTTTCCATAAGAAGTGAAATTAATGATTAAACTGTCCATTATAACTGAAAAGCAATTGTTTTTAAACACCATGCTTTGAAAACTGTTCTAAAAAAACCCAAAGGCAATAGTAAAATAGAAGATTGCACTCAGTAGTAATTCAAATCTCATGTACAAATAAATTTATTCATTCTTATTACAAATGTAGAACTTCTGTCCCCTTCAAAATCATGCTGGACTGTGAGATTTTCTGTATTTAACACAGAACTGGCAGAAGAATATCCAAGCAGAAGCAAATGTCGTATCAATTACATCAGTACACTGTGTGCTGGTGGTTATGACCACCCTTCAGTCATGAAGGTGTCATGGAGGTTTACATAGACGAATCCCTCAGGGGAACAAACCTTCTTTATATTTTGTAAATAAAAATAAACACAGGAAAAAAAATCAGCATATTTCAAAGTGATTACTTGTAATCAAAAGCAAAACTATTACTCCAATAAAAAGAAACATGTATGTTTTCTTCCCGTTATGGAGACTGAGGACTCTCCATAAGGCAGTACGATGTCCTTCACAACACAAGTCAACTTTGTGAGTTGTAACCCACTGAACTCAATGTAGCAACATATTAGTGGCAGTTGCACCCACTCATTACTACCTTCGTTAAGAGGGATTATCATCATCTTGAGGCACAGTGGCTTAATTCTAAAACACAGAAAATGTTTAAGCATAAGAAAAAGACTTTTTACTGAGAAGATGCTCAAACATTGAAACTGATTGCTCAGAGAAAATTTTGCAGTATTTTCCATCATTGGATATATTCAGAACAGGACTGGATGTGGTCCTGAGCAGTCTGATCTAGCTGAACCTGATCTGAGCAGGGGGCTGGAGCAGGCAGTCTCCAGGGGTCCCTTCCAACCTCAGCAATGCTGTGATCTTGTTATTGTTAGGATAGAAAAATGTTACCTTGAATGGCTGTAAAAGCCAAGGTTTTCCTTTCATGTATCAGTTCACTTTTAAATAATACATTATTAGTGACTTGAACCAAGGACTCACGTCAAAATTGACACACAGCAGTACTGTCAACTCCCACCACACGAGGTCTAGCAACCTGCATATCTGTTCACCTCTGCAAACCAAGTCAGACACAGCTACGTTGTTTTCCTGAGGAACGGAGACTTGAGATTAATAGGAAAAGGCACGGGATTAAAGACTGTCTTCTGATGATGTCTCCCATTGCATGATCTCAGTGTGTGACCCCAGGGAAATACTGCGACATATGACACACACAGAAAGTTAGCACACCAGTACATGATGTTGACTAACCTCATACTGCGAAGATTTTTTGTATCTCATGAGACAGAAAGTTGACCTCACAGAAATGTTCCCTTTATTTCTTTCTCTTTTCCTCTCTTTCAGTAAATCACTTGTTCAAAAACAGATATTTTTTCATTAGTGTCCAGAATGGTTTATCCCACTCTTTCATCTCCCCATGTTGTTGCAATAGTTAGAGTCAGCCAGAGAAAATATGACAGGTATCGATGAAATACAACAGTCTTTAGGGAGAAAAAGGTTTCAAGTAAAGTGTATAGCTTATCTTTTTATGCTAAACTTTAATGCTAACCAAATGAAAACAGATCACTTTCTTTATGCTTTAACAACACAGACTCAAAGGAATATAAGCTGGAAATGTAGATAATTATCACTGCAAACCTTACAATATGCTGCCTACTTTTGTCATCATAGCAACATTCCCATTTGCCAGCTACATACTTTGCTCCAGGTTTTCTTTAATATCCCTAAAGAATCATTTTAAACTCCTTCTGTCTTTATATTCCTGGAGACAGGGATTCCCTTTTCACAAAAATTGCATAGAAAGAAAAAAAGGTTTAGAAGAAGAAAAAATTGTGAACTGCAGCCAATATTCATATCAACCAAATGGTCTGGTACATTACCTAAGGCAAAAAATGCTTCCACTTGGAAGCTAAATTCAAAATGACCTTGTGCTTTTTTCAAAAAGGCTGGCAGCTGAGGTCACTGGAGTGAATTGTGATAGACAGTGCTTCTCTCTATAGTTAGAAGGCATTTCTAGTATGTGAATTACCACCAAGTAGGGAAAAAAAAGGAAAACATAGCAAAGCACATTGTTCCATTTCCTTGTAAAGTAATGGCAAATATAGCCTAAAACAATTATGGGTTTCATGAAATAATATAAATTTTCAGCAACTTTATTTCACCACCAAATATGTTCTACCCTTTTCAATTCTACATTCATAAATTAAGCCTGTTCTTTAACAGTCTCTACTGTTGACAGCACAAGCAACAGTAACTGCATTTCCCCAGCAGGCAGATCGCAGCTGCACAGATTATGTAGTGTTGTTTAAAAACATATATTGCAGTTGTGCTAGAGCTGACTAAATCACTGAGCAAAAAACCAATGAAATGGAAAAGAAGCTGGAACTGATAGTAAGTCTTTTAATTCAGATTTAAATATGCAAGCTGAAAGAAATTCCACTCTCTTGACTTCTGTAAGGAAATTGTTAACGGTAATTTCAGAAGAAGCCAATTTTCAGAAGGGTATTTTTCCAATTCATTGTCTTGCAAACACAAGAGCAACCTCTGTCTAAGGATTTTAATCTGTCAATAGGACTGCATGAGTCCTCAACTTGTTTCAATAATAGCAGCTTTTCACTGAAATATTTTGATCTACAGATTCTTATTTTTAACATCTGCCTCTTGTGGGAGCAACTTAATGTTAAGATGAAAAATACACTTGGGGTTTCAAAGCAGGTGGAAAAACTCACAGTTCTGACTAAATGGGAACTGTTTCTAATCTTGTGTTTTCCACTGTGCCTTGAAGTATCCTATATATAGAAGAAAACACATCTTTTCACTTCTGAAACATTTAAAGAAGAAAAAAAAAAAAAGAGCACATGTAACTTACCATTAAAGTTTACTGCCCGGATATAAGTAAGTAGTTCTTTACCATCAATTGTGCTCATCCTTGGGCATAGACCAATATATCCTGGACAGAGATCTTTGTGCATGTTGTGTAGTGCATAGGCCATGGAATACACTGCATCAATAACAAACTGAACTTTTCCTTCTTGCTCATAGGCTGAATCTCTTGCAATTCTTTCTAAGCCTAAGAAAGAAAGAGAAAAAGTCTGTTTACTTCAATCTGTATGCATGTGTTTGTGCACATGTGAGCAAAAATTCACAGAAGAACATAAATGATTACAGTTAGATAGATAGGTAAAGTTAGGACTCAGCTATCCATCACCTAAATAAACAAGACAAGGGAAAATATGGCCATCTGGTTTTGCCTCTAATCCTTTTATGTTGTGCCAGGTATATAAACATTATGTTGAGTCCTGGGCTGGGAAACAGGACAGAACATTTCATTACAAGGATAAGAAAGAAATATATATATATATATGCACTTCTACAATCCAGTAGAAATACTCTTTGCAGCTTATTGACTTTCATTCAACAACTGTTTATTGTTATTTATAGGACACTTCTACAGCAGCTTGACATTCTGTTTTAGATAAATTTAAGGCTACCTTGATTTTTATCTATGTCTATTGCCTGATAAACATTATTTAAACATGTCAGGACAAAAAAGCTGAATGTTTGCCAAGTGATGTGGCCATCTGTCTCCATATTGAAAAGTGCTTATTCTGAGACTTTTTCGCTGTATTTATTAGTGAATTATGCTTCCCATTGAGAGCCATGTACTGCCTGCTCTTTCCTACAGGGACATTTTTCCTACAGAGGGAATACAGAGCAAATCAATACATTATGAGATTTTGATTCTACAGGGATTTCCCACATTAATCATCTACATCCAAATCCAGAGATGTCTTTTATGTTCAGGGGTGATATTACTAAGTGGAAAAGTTAAAATTAAAGTTCAGAAAAATTATGTTTTAGGTTGACAACCAACATGCAATGCCATGTCCTCTGTGGGAATACAGGCATTGATTTCTAAGGCACAGAATTTTCTTTTACAAGGGGAAAGAGGGCTTTACAGATCTTGACATGAAATCTGTCCTGCTGAAGTCTACAGCCAAGTTCCCATTGACTCAGGGAGCACAAGACTAAAACCAAGGTTATCTACTAGATAACAGACTCATTCAGTGTAAAAATAATCCATTCATACTATTTGAAACTAAGAATATAAAAATGAACCAAAATTTTATGCACCATTTCTTTACTATTCTTTACCTTATTTTTTGTTTGTTTTTATTTCAAAACAGTGTTTTATCAATTCATGATATTAATGTTGATGTATCCAAATTTTGCAAATTTGCATTCCATATGACTGCATATTTACTGTATGCAAGATCTTTCTTTAGAAAAAAACATGCAAGTTCATATGACATGAGAAAAAAAATCAGGGACTCTATTCAGAGCCTTCTGTTTGCTTGCTGTACTCCAATGCCACTGTATCACATTACAATGGTAACATATGAACAAATCTGTAATCTGACAATCAGCAGTGTTTTATGTTTTAAAATATCCCTGAGCACTGGGAGAAATAAATAGCACTAAAAAATTATGACACGCTTTTATTTCTCCTTAGGGAAAGAAATAAAAATGTATTTAGGGATTAAAGGAAGGAAAAAAAAAAAAAACATGCCTGCTTCTTGAAAAGGTACTGACTGTTACTGACCGTGAGAGTAAAGCACATAACTTTGTGACTTATTACAAGTAACTCAACTAACACTTTTCAAAGTGTTCTATGTAATGATTGGCAAATGATTAGTAAATTGTGCGACACTACTGCAACCAAGCAAACAGAAAACTTTTCCTTGCACATGCTGAAAATTACACAGTTCCTTGAAATGCATTACCTAGACATGAAAGAAGATGTTAAGGATGTAAGAGATGTGGCTTAATTAGATTGCAACTTTATTAACTTATTTCATTTGTGAACTAGCTTCCAACAGTAATTGATGGGTACTGCTTAGGAGCCCTCCCTTAATTGTTCCTGTCTGGTTAAGACAGGAATCAAGACAGTATGCCTGCCAGTCAAGGAGTGAAGGGTAGGATTTACAGAACTGCTGCAGGCACACAGTCAATAACCTGCATGTTTTCCTGAGAGCTTCCACATCCTCTAGATGTGATGGTCAGGACAGGAGATGTTTGAAGGAGACATACCTCTTTCTATTTCCAAGTCAAATGTAATTCTCCTCACACATCAGACAGACGGATGTGTATGTTGAAGGGTGGAGGGTTGGTGAAAGACAGAATGAAATCCTTTTCTATAATAAAATGCTAAGTCATAATGCCCTAAAAGCTGCAAACACTTGTGCAAATAAATTGTACTAAGTAGTACAGATTTACAAAAGAAAAAAAAAGAAAAAAAAAAAAAAGGATTACGGTCCCCTCTATTACACTGTAGTTTAAGCACACATCGGATTTCTATAAATTTCTTCCACAGTATACTATTTCACCTTTACTCTTCACAAATATGTGATCAGAAACTAATTTATCATATAAATTCCAGATTAAAAAAGATTATAAATGAATTTATTACCACTGAGTGTCTTCCCGTAATTATGAAGGGGTGAACAACATCACAAAATTAATACTTTTAAAACTAGAAAACCCAGAAGACAATAGAAGTCTCTGCTTTCCATAAGGGAAATAAATAAATAAATAAATAAATAAAAACTGAATTACACGTTCTTTCTTCTTGAAATTTCTTTCCATTTTCTCTTTCTGGAATTCTCAAATGTTGAAAACATTAATTTATAAAGATGATAAGAACTCATCAATTTAAATCTGATTAAATCTGATTATATTACACTGTCCTAAATAAACATTAATGTATAATTGTAAAATGCTGAATATTGTCTAAATCATAAATATATTCATCTACTACAAAGATAATATTACATGTTTGGAAGACATGATTATAATTTGTCTTCAGATTGTATATGAAGTAATAATAGCTTCATTTATAGCTTGACACTGAGCTCAGCAAGGCATGCTTTTACACATATGGCTGACTTGAAATAATAAAACAATATGTATCTCATAACAGAAATGCTTTAATGCTTTCTTAATGATCACTTCAATTTCTCATCCTACAGTTTTTATTCCAGAAAAGATTGCTTAGGCTATGTCATTACCAAAAAAACTGCGAAGATGTTTAAAACTCTTGAACCCAGGCACTTCATACCTGCTTGGTCTGACAGTGTGCCAAGACCTGAGACAAGAACTGGGCTCATGCCATCCTCCCCTTCTCTGATTTCCATACAAAGGAAATCTAGAGAAATATGTCACAGTATTTTCCAGCAGGTCTTCCAATCCAGATGTTGAATAGTGCAAGCTGGTGGGGAATCGCAGCAAGATGTTGAGACTTTCTCTGACCAATGGGGAAAATACATAGATATGTGTACTAATGTTATCATCTTGGGCTACAGAAGAGCTAGGAAGAGATGTATCACAAGCCCAGGAAAAGCGTCAGCTGTTCCTGACTGCCTTTAGTTGGAATCTTTTCATGAACCCCAGAGACCAACAATGATCCTCTACGAGCCTGTATAATGTTGCCATAACTACTCTTGCACTTCCTGAGCAAGAGGGACAAACTGGACTATAGCAGGAAGTATCTCTGCAGGGATAAGCGTCTTTTCTGTTCAGGATGGTGGAGCTCAGCTATAGCAGGAAAAGATAAGGAACATAAGGTGAGACATGGATCAGGTAGATAAGGGGCTGTGGCCAGGGCTTATCATTTGTGAGGGAAAGAGAAGCACATGACATTGCCAATTCCCCACGTAGGATGTGGGAATCAAGAGACTTTGGGTAACATACCCAAGAGAAATGAGGCCTTCACAACAATAAATTAAAATGTATCTTAATTAAAAACTTAACAATACAATACAGTAAGTAAATTAAGATTAATGTAATATAGCTAAGGCAATGAATTCATACATGGGTGATAATACCACCTGTGGGATATAAGCAAAGCAACTAAAACTTAAGTCATTGATCTCACCAACAGGTGACTGCTGTGGGATACGTTACACAATTCACCTATATTTTAGAGACTGTCTTCTTAATGATAATCTTAGGGTGTATGTAGATTAAATTTCTGTGCACATGTCCATGGCAACAAGAGTACAGAGCAAAGTGCTTATTTATTATTTTCTTATCTAGATAGATAGATAGATAGATAGATAAAAATCTAGATAAGGCAAATGGATATACTTGTTTCATAATTTGTGATACAGGGAAAATTAATTAATTACTTTATTTATCAACTACATAGTTTCTGGAAATACCCAGGTCAACTTACATTTTTGACCAATCCCATTCATGCTGTCTTGCCAATATTTCTGTTTCCAATTTGCATTATTGAAGCAATTTGTGCAAAAATGCTACTGACATTATCTCTCATATTTATTTCTATATTTTCAAGAATCCATCCTATATATGTAGTTAAAATCTTAATTTATGTTACTTGAAGACCGAATATTAATATCAAAGACCTTGTATACAACAGCTAGTTAGAGCTCCAGACTTGAACAATAGGGCGAAGGGTTTGAGAAAGGTTTTGTGTACTGGACAGCTTGGAGAAACAGGAGTGGTGGCCAGCTTAGAAGAACAGATGTCAGTGCTATGGGGATGCAGTGTGCATGGGTCTAGGATACTAATCTTTGGAAATAAAAAAAAAAATGACAGGGTAATCATCAGGTTCCAAGCTTAGAAAAGTAGTGCAGAAAATAGGAGCACATAACTAGAGCTCCACCTGAGAAATAGGATGTTTCAAGGTGTTGTCTTGATTTCCTAATCTTTAGTCAACAGATGGAAACTTTCCTCTTTGAAATCTATCAGCAACACATTTTTCAATTTGAGCCACCTTGATTTCTATCATTTTAAGGTTCTTATTCAAAATCAACATTCAGTGTTTACAGAACTGTATGCAGAAACTATTACTTTTATTAATCAACCTTAAAATATTTATTTTCATTTCTCACTGTTTATTGGGATCTATACTAAACACAGATATAGATATAATCTATGATAAGTCCATGAAAACATCCAGCCAGCTGTTTGAAAACTCTCACATGTAAGTTTTAGAAAATTCATGTTAAAAAACTCATCTTCAGTTCTTGCAATGTGTCATAGTCTTTCACTTAGTTAAAATGAAAATTACTTTGTCATCATCATCTGGTAGGGTTATATCATTTATTTCACTAACCTAATAATATCAATATAATACTTGTGATTTTTTGTGCCATTTTTGATACATCTAACAATGGATAAATATTCAACATCTGGTTGAAAACCTCATGTGAGAAACACTGCTGACTATAGATTCCATTTATACTATTTTAACATACTTATTGCTATGTTTGTTATTGATTGATTCATGTATCTTACACTTAGGGTTGGTAATTTCTGGCAAAATCTGTGTTTATCTAGGAAAAAAAAAAACTTAAAAAAAAAACAAAAACAAGGCTTGTACGTTTTCTCCTGCAGTTAGAGGACAGCAATATGAATAGCTGTCTTAGCAGTGGTAGAAATCCTACTGTAGAAGGGATAGAATCTCCTAACTATGGATTCGTCACCAACAAGGAAAAATCCCTTTCCGAGAGTTTGTATTCCTCTTGCCTTTCCACATTCCCATCTACTCTTCTTTCATCTTATCCCCTCTCATTTGTGCTGAGTGGCAAATCCACATTTTAGGGATTGTGTTGCAATTAAGGGGAGAAAGATCTGTGGGGGTAATAGTGTGAGGACAAGTAATGTTGGAGGATGGAGTGATAATAAAAATGATTTGTGAAAATGATAATAGGCAAAACGGTTACCTGTGAAAAATCTATTCTGCTAGCTACCATTTACTTGCATTTGTTATATATGCTCGAGTGTAATTACTGCATAAAGGCCATTGGTGCATCTGTGCAACTCCTGGTTGTTTTTTTGTTTGTTTGTTTGTTTGTTTGTTTTTTCCTAACTTATGTGTTTACAAGTCTGGATCTTACATACCTAGTAACATTTCATCAGTTTGCAGTTATAATTCACATTTTTCACTCACAGTTGAATTATTTATCCCATTTACTTGGCTCACAAAACAGTTTTAGTCAAGCTGTACTTGGAAGCAAGCAAAATCAAAGATAAATATTGTTGTGTTGGGATTGATCTTTCTCTGCATGTCAATCACAGCTAAATCGCTAGCACTTTTAAGTAGGTTCCCACCACTCTTTAGCTCAGGCATGAAAGTTCTCTTTCAGAATTTGTTAGAACTTCCCATTTTTGCAGGTAGTTTTTCCTCAGAAAGTTGTCATCTATAAATGTTAGCCATTTTAGCAGTCTCAGCAGGAAGCACTAAGAGCGTATGGTGCTCCCACTGCAGTCTTCCCTGATTATTCAGTTGCTTTCCTTACATGTTGTAGAGAGTTTGCTTTCTCAGAACAAATAATGCAATAGAGATCATTATCTTCAGTTACTGAAATTTAAGGGGGTGATGTACTTTTACAGTGACGGAGTTGAGCTTTCTAGTAGCCACATGGTAACAGTGATGCTTGTTCTGTACATGAGTTAGTCCACAGAGAGCCCCATAAAACTTTTCAGTAATAGTACACTGTCAGTTTAGAAAGCAATTCAGAGAGGAAGCTAAGGATTATATCAATTTTCTTTCTTAGCCATTCCAAAAAGAAAATTGAGGATGTATAGGCAATGATAGTGAAATGAAGCAGTTTGACTGTCTATTCTTCAACAATTAACAGAAGAGGTTTTGTGAATTGGTACCTGATACAATTTTGGAAGGGTTATACTTTACACCAACTCACCAGAATATATATACATATATATAGCAACACCAATTAGTAAAGGTCTGAGAAAACAAATTAAAACAAAACAGTTTTTCAACCCAAGAAGAATGTGGAGATTTTAAAATAGATCCTACCCAGAACTGGGCTGAAACTTCATCCTTTCAAAAAACAAAGCAAACAGAATAGCCAAAAGAATATTTCAGGTGAGTGAACAGGTTTCAATAATTTTCACTTTAACTTCACTTTAAATGAAAAACTAGATTTTTTTTTGTCTGGTTCTTTAAATGGAGTACCTCAAAAAAAAAAAAAAAAAACCTCCCTGCACACAAACATTTTTTATTGGAAATACCATAACATTTTTCCTGACCTTCACAGTAAATCAGATTTTTTTTTCAGCAATACACTTCTAAAAATGCACAATAGTATACATCAAAGTTGAATTAAACCATAATTCTGGTCACTTTTTTTTTTCCTCTCTTTTTGTTCCCACAGCTATGTGTGACATTTATAAGACTGTTTTCACTTAGAAAAAAACAAATGAAGTTGCATTGCTCATTTTGGTGCTTTGAGTCACTAACAACATTTTAAATATTCTTATCAGAGTGAAGAAAAAATCCCTCTTCTAGTTATTGCTTTCTCGTTGCTTAATTAAATCTCCTTGAAACACTGTTTAAAAAGTTGGTTAGCACAGGCATTCAGAACTCTCGTACATTTAAAACTTCAGTCTACTACATCTACCAGCATCAGTATCGTGTAAAATAGTGTCTTGCTGATCCAAGATTTGTTCTGCTGTTAGGCTAAGCAGTACTGACTACATTCAAATAATGATAAGACACTGTTGGAAATGGTTTCCACCAATCTAACTAAGAACCATGAAACATATGTAAAAGAAAAGATGCATCAAAAATATGGTGGGATAAGTAATCTCTCCTTCAGGTGCACCAACCAATATCAGTGGAACTGGTCACATAGGAATATATTATTTAGTGAGGACAAAACTCAAAGCTATGTATAACATTTCAAAAAGTTTTATGACCATGTTATCAACTGACTGCAGCTTTGAAACTTGCAGGCAGAGCATTATCAGTGTTACTGCCAGAAGATTCTGGTCCTCCAAAAATGGTGCTCTGGCAGTTCTCTATTCACTGGTTCACTTTCTGGTGGCAATACATCTGACAACCTGAGAGCACATACCTGTTCCGGAAATACCTACAGAAAAAAAAAAAAGAAAAAAAAAAGAAAAAAAAAAAAGGAAGACACTGCAGGAATTTAAATAAAAGGGAAAGAGAGGACTGGGGTACTAAGAGAACATTCGTTCGATGCATATATGGAAGAAATTTTTCATGATGAAGATGATGAGACACTGGAACAGGTTTCCCAGAGATACTGTGGATGTTCCATCGTAGGAAGCATTAAAAATCAGGTTGAATGGGGCTTTGAGCAACCTGATCCAGTGAAAGATATCCCTGTCAGTAAGCAGGGGTGTTGGACTATATGTTAAGTGTCCCTTCCAATCCAAACCATTCTTTGATTCTGTGGTTTTTCAAGTTTCCTAAATATTTATACAATTATTAAATGTCACTCAAGTCCCATCTTGCTTCATCTGTTTTTATTTTAGGATGGACACTAAAGTATCTCATGTCTCAGATTTCCTTGAGTCTTATACCCTTGTAAGTTTTTTTTTTATATATATATTATAGCATTTACAAGTGTTAATGATCCACTGCTTCTTACATTCTTTTTGTATTTCCAAGGTTTAGTATGTATTAAAGTAATAGAGTTGATTTGATTCTATGTTACTATGACATTGGACTTTTTTAACCCTTTAGTTGTATATATTGTACATTACATATGAAAATAAAAATTTAATGCATTAACTTCAATTAAAATAATGCCAAACATAAGATTGCTGCTCTTTGTTTTACATATATCGATATATATCAGTACATATTTACAAAAAATAAAAATAAAAAATAACAATCAGCTGCAAATGTGAAGCCATGAGCTAATTGTCATTCCCTAAATTCTACAGAAACAGGGATTTTCAACCTCATAAGTTGTCAGTTTGGTTTGTAAATGAGGAATGTTATTTGTCTGATTTTTGTACAGGAAAAAAGTGTTTTAAATTATATCATAAAATTAGGTGTTTGTCATAATTAAAGCATGTCACAAATTTCATCTGACCTTTCTAAATGAAATAATATGAAGATAAAGGAGAAAACTTGCTTACTATTTGCTAACACAGAGATCTAAGAACTACTTGATCAAAGATATATTTTAAAAGTTATTCAAATTTTAAGTTTCAAAGTCAGCTCAACTTTTGTGACTTTACTTTGAATTTCTCTACCCATAAATATAAATGCTTTCACTAATAATAGCAAATAAAAGAACATAATAAAATGGAAGCATTTGTCAGTCCCCATACAACTTGATCTTCTCTAAAGTCTACAAAAATTTGCCACTGTTGTATATCCTGTTCATTTGATAACTGGGATCTAAAGATATGCTCAGGAATTTCAGTACTGCTCCTTGGTAGCCTAGCACACTCTTTCAGGTATGTACAATCTATTGATTGAATCTATATGAATACAAAACTTTTGAGAAATCCCCAATTTCTTTATCTCTCAGAATAGGGTCAGAACACCAGTGAGTGTTAGCATGAGCAGACAACCAAATATTTTGCTGAATTTCTCTAATTAAAAGGGGGCAAAAAAATCATGGAAAAATCATGGTGAGGTGAGAATGTAGAAAGAACCTACATTTTCTAACATAGATTACCCATGTCAATTTCTAACTTCTAAGTTTAAACTTCAGACTATAAACTCTAGGGACTTTTGTCCTCAGGAGTATTATTTTTAGTTACAAACTGGATTGAGACCTTGCTTAGAACAGGCCTTTCTTGTAATTGGAAAGTATTTGCTGGAAGTGTAAACAGACATAGAGGTATCCAAGCACATTGGTTTCTTAAGTATCTATGGTCACTATTTGATTCGAGTCTTTTCAGAGACAAAAGGGTTAAGTTACAACAAGACTTCACCAAAAAAGTTACAACATCTGAACTAGTTATATTAATGACTACGGACTGGATGTTTAGTTTCTCACTTCTGTGAGATATTCCACAAAAGCAGACTAATTCAGACTGCAAACAGTTCATAGTCAGCTATTTAACAAAGACAGTATCAGCTTGAGATGTTATTATGCCCTTTTCATTACCCATTGGTTGGCTTGTTATTAATCTGTGAGTAGGAATGTAGGCTTTCTCAGCTGAGCTGATGGAAAGAGCTTCATGTGGGGGCCTCTCCTCTGATTTTCAGAAATTTGGGCTGAATGATCTGCCCCTACATCAAATAAGGACCATGTGTGATGGCTGCTCTGGTTTGGTTTGAACTCTGCAAGCTAAGGGGCATCTCATCGGGGCCATTTCTGCAATCAATATTTGATGCATTGTGTATGCAGAGAATTTGAACAAAGATTTGGAATGTATTGTGAATAGCCACTTGCACTAAGTGGTTCAATGTAACCATTTCACATCAAGTACCGGATAATTTTTGTTCATCAGCTTGTGGTGTTTCCTTGCAGTTAGTTGCTTAGATAGGGATGCATCTCATGCAGTCTTAGTGATCTAGTAATTCATTGTCTAGCCTGAAAAAAAGCTTTTTTTACTTCCAAGAAGAGGTAGGAAACCCCAGACTATAATTCATCTCAACCCCTCTGAAAAAGGAAACATCTAAGGAAATGGGTTAAAGTGCCCTCCTGAACTGATTTGTTCCTGTGTGACTACATATTTAACTCTTAAAACAAATATTAGGCAACATAAATCCCATCCCCCTAAAAAACACGTCTTTCACTAATCTTGAATTTAAACAGCAGTTCAGTGAATATCATATCCCTTTTGTCAAGACCTGTGTAAACTCACTGTGGTGTCCGGCATTTCCATTGAGAATGGTTTCTCCTCCAGTTGTTTAGCTTCTCTGTCCACATACACTCTCCTCCCTCCCAGGTGTTTCTCACTTAACTGAAGATCTGAGATTCTCTCAGCTGCCAGCTCACACATCCCACTCCTGTTCATACTTGGTGGTCTGGGCTTGTATTATTTTCTTTTGCTTATTCTGTCAACAACACAATGCACTTTAACATTTTCTTCAATGTCTGTGAGACAACTATGTAGTCCTCAGAGGAAGCCTAATGCTAGTATCTCCCACAGTGTCTTGTATGCTGTCTACTGTTCAGTCTGCTGCTATGAGGATAGAGACTTAGAACCAGCAGAACAAAAAATCAGTTGTGCTTATGTTTTCTCACAGTTTCTGCAAGGACTGAGTTTAGATATGAAAGAATACAGAGCATTTGGTTTAGCTCACAGGACTGCATGTTACTAACTAGGAAGACTATTATGAGAAAGGATTTCAAGACAAATGCAATGAAAACCAACGTAAAATGAAAATAAACATAATAAAACATAAAATAATTTCACTTTGAGTTATTACTGGGTTTATATTCACAGCAGAAAATATCCAAGAGGAAATTTTTGTACCTGGACAAAACAGAACTAGTCATGATGGAGTTCCCATGTGGAATTAGAGGGTGTTTCTTTCAGGAAGAAACAGCAGGAGGATTTTTTTAACTGCAACCAAAAAGGAAGGGAAAGAAAGAATGCTTTTCATGACAAAAGGACAGCTACCAATTTAAGCATGTGAAAAGATCCAATAGCAACTTTTTACAATATTAAAAGCTGAAGAAAATGTTGTATTAACTTTTCCATTTGCCCTATCCAATGTCTCTTCCTGCTGTGTCCCATTTTAATGATACCATCATATTGCAGGAAGTAGGGCATGACGAGTAAAAGAAATAGTTGATTTCAGTGGTGTAACCAGTAGAAAAAAATACTAGAATGTAAAGGAATATTAAATACTTTTTTCTTTACATTTTTAACTTTTCTTTAAGAAAAAAAAGGCACTTTTTTGTGGGTCAGAATGGGAAAGGCGGATTCAAGATCTCTGAATTGCTGTAGACTATGCCATTATAATGTATTACTGTTGAAGTAAACCTATGTTCTTTACTAGAGATGGTGAAATACCACTTTTTTTCTAAATGAGCAAACTTGTAGATAACAGATGAAACATAAGATTTTCAACAGGTGAAAATCTGCAAATGAAAATCTGTAATTTCCTCATTGTTCTAATTAAAGGTATTTTTCAGGTCTTTATAAAAATAAAAGCACCATAAATTAGAACTAAGCAGCCAGTTAATAGACTGCTTGATTTCATGATCAGGACATGGACAATTTGCTTCTGTAAGGGGATTTCAATCTAAAACAAGAAGACACTTTACCCACAAATACTACATTCCCACAACCTAGAAGATTACTAGTTCTTTAATCGCAAACTAACTAGAACTGATTGGCTTCATTTCTAAATTAGGGACATTAGGGGGTTTGCTCCTTTAGCAGGTTTTCTGCACACACTCCATTGGCAGCACTCTTATAGCTGCACATATTCTGTCTTCACCAGGGTAAAACTGTGACAAAACTTGAAGAAAAGTTCCCTGGTAGACAGTGCTGTCCCTTTCAGATACAGAGAATCAATTTGTTCTACTTACTTCCTGTGTTTGAATCAGGGCAATTATCTACAAACGGTGATGTGGAGGGGAGGAAAAGGCTTATCTGGAGACAGTATTTCAGAGGTGGTGTGTAGAAGATATGCTGTCAGAGCTTCTTCAGCAACTTTGAGCTTTATCATGCCTGAGACATACTAAATGAGACAGTGCTGAACAAGATGCTCATGACTAAGCAAAAGACAACATCCAGAAAAATATAAAGACCTCCCCATACAGTTCAATTTAGGCCTCTAATATTAATAAGTAACTAAAAACTTTCTTGATTGCATAAACACCTTTACATCCCTAAACTTTACCAAAGTGCCTGAAGTTCTATCATTTCACACAGCTAAAAACAGGGCCATCTTGAGGGTCTGAGGGCCTTTCCCTTCTGCCAAGGGCCATCTAGAATTCATGGTACAAACAAGTTGAATTCCTCACAGAGGGTAAATCCAACAAATACATCTGAGTACACCAAAGTCACACTGAGTTTAGCACAAAATATACCCATCAGACACTCATCTTTTCTTTAAAAGACTTGACGATTAAACATTTTCTTGGGAATCATAGAATCATAGAATATCTGAGTTGGAAGGAACCCACAAGGATCATTGAGTCCAACTCCTGGTCACACAAAAAAATAAAAATAAAAAAAATCAGACCATGTGTCCGAAAGCGTTGTCCAAATGTTTCTTGAACTCCAGCAGCTCGGTGCCATGACCACTGCCCTGGGGAGCCTGTCCCAGTGCCCAACCACCTCTGGGTGCAGAACCTTTCCCTAACACCCAGCCTGACCCTCCCCTGTCCCAACTCCATGCTGTTCCCTCGGGTCCTGTCGCTGTCCCCAGAGAGCAGGGCTCAGTGCCTGCCCCTCCGCTCCCCTCGTGAGGGAGCTGCAGGCCACCATGAGGCCTCCCCTCAGCCTGCTCTGCTCTGGGCTGAACAAACCAAATGACTTCAGCTAATTCTCATGTCTTGCCCTCTGGACCCTTTACCATCTTTGTTGCCTTATCAAATCCCTCCTGTAGGTGCTAGTATGCTAGTAAAAACAACATAATAAATATGCAAAGTACTGTTGAAGCATAAGCTTTCTCTTGATGGGATATAGTCAGATTGTCACATTTTACTACTTATATCAGCAGAAACCCTAGCATGAATTGTTATGAGCACAGTGAAGCTTCAGACTTGCAATTCACTGCACATTGTGTTATAACTATATTCTGATCCCAAAGTTTTTGTGTGTTTTTTTTTTTTTTTCATCAGTTATTTCTACTGACAATATGCACCCCAAAAAAGTAAG